>NC_143551.1:129950555-130263333 GCF_054136105.1 Typopeltis vanoorti
GAAAAATACTAAATCCATCATATATTATCTCTAACTATACCACCTGCTGTTAGCCAAGTCTTACTACTGCTTATAACTTTCTAAGATTATAAGCCAAAACCTCCTTCCCCTTATTTCTGAGACTACTTGCATGAGTATATAGGAACTGTTGCATCCCCTTAGCCCACTCCCAACCACATTTACATCCTGAACTGATTACCTCATTCAATATTGTTGCCTTATAGACTAGATTCTGCATTTTTTGTTCATTAACATGCTCAGCTTCATGGATGTTGCCACACACACGCTTACATGCACCATAAATACTTTAATTTTCCTGACTTTGCACTTATATCCTCAGTGAATAAAGCTCTCTTTGAATCCATTTAAGTGCAGTCCATCAGCATTGTACAAATCTGTCCAAACTACATCATGCCTTCTGTAACCTGTGTATTGATTCAAATTCCTCAGTTTGCCTCTATCATAGTGTGACAGAGACCTTTTCGCCTTTTCTTCTTTTTCACTTCTTCCAACTTTTTCACATCCTCCTTCATACAATACTTCACCTCTTAGGTCACTAGTTCCAGCCAAATCAATTCTTTCATGTTCCTCTTTTGCATTCTGACAACATTTATCACTGCACTTATCCAATAATGCACTTGTTAAAGCTATTATAATGGCCAAAAAAACTAATTAAAACAACAGAATAATAAGGGTCATGAACATCATCAACAGTACAATGAAGATACAGGAAGCACATTGACAATCATCTTGAATGTGTAAGAAAAATCAAAATGTAGACTATTTTTAGCAATGGATTAGATCCGAGATTCTCTATGTTACTACCACTTAAATTTTATTAAGTTCAATTTAAAGATCACTTAAAGAGTGAGAGGAGATTTTCACATAGCTTGTAAGGAATGCAGAAAACTGACGAGGGGTTTTGCTCCGATATCCAAACCTTCCCTTTCTCATGGTGCATTTAATTAGTAGGTATCCACTTGAATACTGAATGAACAAAGCATGTGCTGGTAATGTGGAATTTAGTCAACCAAACTGTGTTGTGTATAAGGTCAACAAAATTATGATACATGATGAAATACCATGCTGGTCATGATGTTTCCAGCTTAAACAAGGCTCCCACCCACCCCCGATTGATTTATTGACACAAGGACAGCAGTACAAAAGATAAAGTGATAAATTAGTAAATATATACTGCTGGTCAACTGGCCTGGTTGGCCAAGTGTTTAGCACATTCACTCTCCAATCAACAGGTTGTGGACTAATCCCGCAGTGGGCATGCATGTTTGCAATTGTCTTTAGGTGGCAGATTGATTTCGTCACCTGGTGTGAGAACACCACCCTGCTTATTGGTGGCCTGAAGCAGCTTGAAAAAGTTCAATGTTTGGTCTCTAGAGGAGACCAGTTCCTGAACTGTAAAAAAATTATAATATAATAATATATATATATATGAAAAATCCTTAGCCCACCCATGGTAATACAAATATACTATAGGTTTATTAATAAAAACCTTTTGTGGTGGGAAACCATAAAAACTGCAAATTAGGCTAGTATATACACAAAAATAGAGTTCATAATCAAATGTTCTTACATCCTATACACCTTCCCTGAGGGCACATGGCAGGAATTTGATTATGTTCTTATATAAATTGATTCTCTATAAAAGTTAAATGTGTTATGCTAAAACACACCCTAACTCAGCATCAGAGTTCAAGATTGGTAATATCAATATAAGAAGCTTGAATGGCAAAGAAATGGAGCTAGCTGAGGAATTGGGTAAGCACCAGTTGGAAGAAGTTTTTTTCCCCACTTGGTTAGACTACAAATTATACATTTAGTTTAATCCTTTATCTAAGTATAAGCAAACAAAGTTTGCACCTGAAGTATCTTCAGGACTGGGGCAACTTGTGGCAAAGGTGGACCGAGTTCTCATCACTTTCCTTAGTCTTCCATAATGCAAAGCACATCTCCTTTCAGACATGTATCATGCTATGCATTATGGGAAGGGTCACTACCCAGATTGTTTTGACCTTTACTGAGTAGAGGCCAGACCCAGCGGTGATACCAAGGTTGAAGCAATGCAGAACTCATATTTCCATATGCGAGTTGCCAAAAGGTGTCACACCTTATTAAATTACTCTGGAGTAGAGAAAGATGTTGGAAGTCTTTTTTCCACTTGATTAGACTATAAATTATATGTTTAGTTTAATCCTTTATCCAAGTGTAAGCAAGCAAAGTTTGCGCCTGAAGTATCTTCAGGATTAGGGAAACTCGTGGCAAAGGTGAACTAAGTTCCCATCACTTTCCTTAGTATCCAATAATGCAAAGCACATCTCCTTGCGGACATTTATAATGCTATGCATTACGGGAAGGGTCACTACACAGACCGGTTTCGACCTTTATTGAGGTATCTTCAGTGAGAGCCAGATCCAGAGGTGATTGCATCATGGGATACTAAGGAAAGTAATGAGATATATATATCTGGTACTTACCCATTAAATTATATATTTAATGGGTAAATACCAGATATAATTGTAACAGAGCAACATAATTGGAGTGACTGAAACTCAAAAGACAAAAATCGTTGAGATTTTCTGAGCAATAAATACAAAAATGTTATATTCAAGCAATGACAATCAAGGAAAAGAAGGAGTAGCCATAATATTCAACACTAAATATGAGACTAATCTTCTTGAATGGCAAGCAGTGTCAAGTAGAGTGATGTGGGCAAATACCAGAATGGGGAAACAGAACAATGAGAATTTTTAGTGAAAATGGTAAATAAAATATGGAAATAGACAACAGAATCAAAGCTGGTATGGTAGGAAATCAATTGAATAAATTTATATAGAATAAGAGAAATTAGTCAAAACACTAAATTAGCTGTATACAAGACAGTGTTCAAACCAATTTTAACTTGTGGATCTGAGAACTGGGTCAGAAGTAAAACACTTGACCAAAGACTAGAGACCACAAATATGAGTCCTGAGAAAGATTGGGGGCACGAACAGATGGCAATATCATATTAAAAATGAGGATATTAGGAAAGAATATGACATTGTGAGCATCCAGAAATGCATTAGCAGAGCTAATCTCAGGTGGTATGGTCACTTAAACAGAATGGGTATGGAAAGATTAGCAAAACAAGTGTTCTCTCCAGGTTGGCAGGAAAAAGACTCAGAGGAACCAAGATATGTGCATTGATACAGTAAAAAGTGCCTTAGAAGATAGAAATATAAGATCTAATAATGCTTAAGTCTTGACCAGTAACAGGCTGACCTGGAGGAAAATTGTAGATAGGAAGTTAGTCGTTATCATCATCATCATCATGCATATCAAGGATTTAGGCCTAGCATGGCCTGTTACGGCCTTAGAAGTTATTGTTGAATTGTTTAAGAGGACGTCCTGGTTTTCTTTTTCCTAATGGCTTGTACTTTAAGGCTTGTTTTGGTAATCTTTCTGTTTTCATTCTTTGAACGTGTTCCATCCATTTATGTTTATATTTTTTAATTTTTTCTATTACTGGTTCTTGGTTTAATTCTTTCATAATTTCTTCATTTCTTTTGTGATCAAATAGGGTATACTTTGCAGTTTTTCTCATAAACTTCGTTTCTGCTGTTGTTAATCTTTGTCTTTTTGTTTATTTGTAGTACTATCATATCCTGTACACCCTTTGAGGGTAAGTGTCAGGAATTTGATGATATATATGTTATGCAATTTATCTGAATCTGATAACATCTGCCCAAGTGTGTGTGACTCAGCTTGCGTCTCGTGTGGAGAGCTGTATCCAATATCTTTGTCTTCTTATTTATTTATTTATTTTTTTTTTTTAAATCTCATATTCTCTCCATAACTCAGACCCAAGCATTAGCTTCAGTTTTCCTTCTACTTCAGTCTGATGTGTTTTATAGTGCTATTAAGATAATGTCTTATTATGCGAAAGTGTTTTCACAAACAATGCACATTTTCCTGACGGATGCAATATAAAAAGAACTTGTTCTTCTGCTGTTCATTGAATTGATGCTTATTATCACCTGTTTTTCTTTTTCACTGTGATGGGTAACAATGTAAAAATAAGGCTTAACTTTCAAAAAAGTATAAAAAAGTGTTCACAAAGGCAGATGAATTACAACTCAGTAGAGCATGAGTATTAATTGTAAATTCACAAAAACTTGTAAGCACCACTGTTGCTAATGTTTGGTGCCTCAGGATGAAACGAACAAGTGAATGTGCAAAAGATGTGCACGAAACAATAAAATCGCTAAAAATAATTACTAAGTTTTAGCTTTTTGGATATTAGTAAGTTGATCTCCACCCTCAGCCATCTCATTTCTGGTTCAAGGCAATCAATAATTTCATGAGCATCTAGGGAGGAGACTACTGTAGACAATTACTACTATCTCATGTTCTCTATATTTTTTCAAAAACAGTGCAAGTTCTGCAGTATTTTCTTGAGGGATTAAAAACCAGAGTTTCTGAGAGAAAATACCCTATTGCCTATGCCAAAGAATGACTCAACTGCCTTTAAAAAACATTCTAATTAAACAAAAAAAATTTTTTTTAAGTGATGACTACACACAAAAGGTTAAAAGGACCTATAACACCACAGTGCCACATGTGGACAAGTGATTAAGGAGAAAAAGGTAGTTTATTGATATTTCTTAAAGAATGGAAGTTATACTCAGCAGGAGAAAAAAAACAGTATGGGGGAAGATTGTTCCAAAGAACAGAGGTGGATAGAATGGAGAGTTGGACAGTGTATAGGTGTTGGCCAGTGAATGATCTAATTATGTGGTTAGAAGAAAGCAGAGAAATGGTAATGACCAATTCAGAGGGACGGTGCCCATGAAAGGACTTACAGACCTAGGCACAGTGAAACTAAGCACTTATGGGAAAGTGACTGAAGGGAGTAATCTGTGAGGGGAGGGTTATTTAGTAAGTGGATTGTCCTCTTACAAATATCAAGAATTCTTAGGGAGGTATGGGTATATTATCCCAGATGTGGGAATAATATTTGAAAGTTGGCCAGATCCGGGACTTAAAATGTTAGTTGAGAGGAAGAGAAGTAAATGATTTGAATGGAAAAGAAAAAGGTTAACAGTTCAATCCAAGAACAGAAAATTGATCTTGAAAGAAATTGAACCAGAATCAAACTTGCAATTGTTTTTCTTCTGGTGGTCGGGCACTACAGAAGCAAATGCAGGGCTACACAGGCACAATGTGAAATATATTTCATAAGTTAAATATAAGTTAGGATTTTTCTCAGGTATTTGCACTTAACGTTGTGCAGACAATAATTGATTTTACTGTTGAAATATTATATATTCACTACATGAAGCTATGATTACATATGAGAAGCATCTCACAGTATTCTTACCTCTGTTTGGTGTTTATTGCATAGCTCAACAAAATTCTTTGCAGTTTTGGGTACAGTTTTACCAAACAGTCCAATTTCTATCCTGCCAGCCTCTTCTCCCCCAATAGTAATGTCGAAGTATACCTGAAATATATATAGCATAAATAAGAATGTTCGTGGAAGGGGAAAAAACTGTCAAAATGTTAATTTTACTGATGTCGCTCTGAAATAAATAATTTGAATTTCTGAAAATCACTTTCATGTACCTGCTCCTTATAAACTCAAAAATTATACATACATGTACTAAATATAGCATACAAAAATTGCAGGAATAAAAAAAAGACTAAGGGCCCAAAATAACCCATATTATACACATCTACCCTTAGTCCTCTTTGCCTTTTTATTCCTGTAATTTTATCATCAGATTGATGATATGTAAACTCATGGGGGTGTAAAGATATTTTCATAGTACCACATAAAAAAGGTTACATCTTTATTAACTTCCTATTGACAATTTTTATCTAAATTAATTTGTTCTGTCAGGACTTCAATACTGTGAGTTCTTATATATAAAATATAGCATTATATCTTATATTCTGGTAAAAGAAACTTCTTTTACTAATCTTTCCCCATTCTGTTTAACACGTTCGCTGCCACGCTACTCAGTCATAGTTTGTTCCCGCATGCCAAGCGCTTTTCGCGTCTTCAAGATCACTACGAGTAATCTCGTAGCCGGCTTATCAGACAGAATTTTGTTTCATACGCCAACTACTAGTAATCTTGTATCACTTCCATCTATATATTACATGTGCTGATGCCAGTGTTTATTGCGTCTAGTTCAGTTTTAGTTTCTAGTCTCTAAGAACCTTCAATTTCGCCATGACCAGTAAAAGAAAACTTACTGATATAGAAGTAAAAGCTTATGCTAATATGAGCGATGATGAATTTCATGAAATATTTGGTTCCGATTCTGAAGATGATCCTACAGACGACTCTAGCGGTGACTCCGATGATGAAGCAACTTTTGAAGATGAAGTTAGCAACCAGCCAAATATATCAACATCAACTTATTGGGAAAATTCAGAAGAAGAAGAGCCCCCACAATTTGATTGAAACTGCAGGTTTTAAAATTGACACTGGAAATTTCAGTATCAAAAGGTTAGTTGAATTTTTCTTTTCTGAAGATTTTCTCACAATTTTAGTAGAACAAACCAATTTATATGCTTTACAAAATATTGAGGAAAGCCGAGCGCACTTCAAAAAAAGTCGAAGAATTTCTAACTGGAAAGCAACACACATACCTGAAACGAAATTATTTCTTGGACTTTTACTTCATATGGATCCTTGTAATTTACCGTCTATTGAGCATTATTAGAGTACAAATCAACTTTACAATTTGCCATTTTGGCGCTCTAAAATGAGCCGAAATCTATTTCAAATTTTATTGCGTCATTTGCATTTTGCAGATAATTCCCAAGCAGCTAATGATAAATTGCACAAATTAAGACCAGTCCTAGATCGTTTTAATAGTGTAATGCGAAATTGCTACACACCAGACAAACTTATGTATTGATGAGTCAATGGTGTTGTGGCGCAGTAGACTGACATTTCGGCAATACATAAAAAACAAAAAACATAAATATGGCGTGAAATTCTATGAACTGTGTGAATCAAATGGATTGGTGATAAAAATAAAAATTTATACAGGAAAATCTGAATCGTCTTTAGCGAAAATGGGTCACGCATATGATGTTGTATTCCACTTGATGGAAGAATATTTACAGGGGTTATGTATTGCATATGGACAATTTTTATAATTCTGTAGCTCTAACAGAATCACTTACCAACAGAAAAACGTATGTGTGTGGAACGCTGAGAAATAATAGGAAAAACAATCCACCAGATGTTATTCAAAAGAAACCTAAAGAAAGGGGAATTTGTCTGGCAAAGAAGAGGTCCTGTTGCAATCAGCAAATGGAAGGATAAGAGGGAAGTCCTTTCCATTTCAAATATGCACAAATTTGAAATGGTTGAAGCGCAAAATCGGAATGGTAAATTTCAGTTAAAACCTAATATCGTTAGGGATTATAATTTGGGTATGTCATGCACCGATCTTTCTGATCAAATGCTTTCATACTATTCCATCTTACGAAAGACAATTAGATGGCCAAAGAAATTGGCAATACGCATTTTTGAGGTATACATTCAAAATGCACATAAATTTTATAACATGATTACTGGAAATGCAATGTCTGCATTAAAATTTAGAGATCAATTTATCTCAATTTTTGTTGGGATGGATGAACTTACAGCATCAGAGAATATCAGGAGGAATCAGGATTTTCATTATTTGGAAATTTTACCACCAACAGAAAAAAAAGAAACACCCGACAAAGCCATGCCGTGTCTGTACAAGAAACAAACTATTATTATTGTCCTGTTTGCCAGGAAAAACCATCATTGTGCGTGGAAAATTGTTTTAAAATGTACCATTCTTAATTTGAATAATTTTTTTTTTTTTTTTTTTTTTGCTGAGTGCTTTATTTCATTGATTGGTTTTTATTTTTATTGATTTAACTAGTTTAAAATTGATTTACAAATTACGTGTTATACTACGGATTAACTCGCGCTTGGCATACGAGGTTGGTAATCGACATACGAGTATACTCGTATAATAAATTTAGTTTAATCCTTTATCCAAGTGTGAGCAAACAAAGTTTGCACCTGAAAGTATCTTCAGGACTGGGGTAAGATGGTACAACACCAGGGCAACTCGTTGCAAAGGTGGAGCAAGCTATCAACATTCCTATCTCAGTATCTCCTATAATGCAAAACATCTCCTTGCGGATATGTCTAATGTTATGCATTAAGGGAAGGGCCACTACTAAGACTAGTTTCGACCTTTATTAAGGTCTCTTCAGTGGGAGCCAGGCCCAAGTGGAGATACTGGGCAGAAGCATTAGCAGGTCATCTCTACCTATAGGAGTTGCCAAATGGTGTGCCACCCTTTTTTAAATAAATTACTCTGGATTTAGAGTAAGATGTTGAAAGTTTATTTTTCACTTGGTTAGAGTATAATAGAGACCTCAAAGGTCTAAACTAGTCTGGGTAGTGGCCCTTCCCTTAATGCATAACATTAGACATATCTGCAAGGAGATGTGTTTTGCATTATAGGAGATACTGAGATAGGAATGTTGGTAGCTTGCTCCACCTTTGCAACGAGTTGCCTGGTGTTGTACCACCTTACCCCAGTCCTGAAGATACTTTCAGGCACAAACTTTGTTTGCTCACGCTTGGATAAAGGATTAAACTAAATTTATTATATGCTGATTTATCTCTCTCTTCTTTTTTTTTTTTTTTAAAAAAAAAAAAAAAAGAAAACAAAGAGTTCTACTTCAATGATATAAAATTTAACTCTCAGACTAAGCCTTCTGAATTATGCACTGTAGCCACTGTAAAAACTTTCATACTTCCATATTTGGCCATTTGTGGTCAATTATCTACTCCAGCTGCCTTTCCATATTTCAAGTTTGTGATGGATTTTTTCCTACCTCAAGTATTGATATGTACTCCTGATTGCATTTCACATGTTTTCTACAACTGTGCTGTCAGTTCTTGTTTCTTTCAAAGTAAATATTCCAGATGTCTAAAATACTTCAGTTTTCATGTCATCTTTGTCATCTGACTTCTTTCTTTCTTCAGCTTTTAAACTTTTTCACTGCCTTCCTGATATTTATTTTCTATATTGTCTTCTTTCTCACAACCTGTTTAACTAATTTTACACACACTGCTTCACTTTCTTATGCACATGCTGACTTACTTGCCAGGAAGTTCAGACTGCCTCTAACTTCCTGAGTCCATTATGGAATTCGGATTTTTTTTTTTTTTTTTTTATCCTTACAAGCTGCCCTGGCTGGATGAGTGGCTAACATATACACTAACCAAGTGGCTGTGGCTTCAAATCCCAGCATGAGTAATTGTCCTACTGTGTGGAAAGGGTATCTGCAACTCTCCCACTAGTAGAAGCTTCACCCCTAAAATCCTATTTGGTACGTACAAGAGTGACAATATAGCTTCCAGTGATGCCAGATATGAATAATTATCCTTACAGACCATCTTGATACACATCTTTCTTGCTGAAAGAAAGTTTTCCTCAGGATATGCCACTATCTCCAAGATTTGGAGATAGTGGCATATCCTGATTCTTGAATTCCATTTTTCCTTAAATATTTGTGTATCTGACTATCTATAATTCACCTCTGAAATTCACTCAACTGATTTAAAAAAAACAAAAACTATTAATATGATATTCAATTTTATCTTGTTCAAAAACTGTTTGTATTTCAGATCTTCTTGTATAGTCATTTATTCTCGACCAGTGTGAAAATATTACTATCAACAATAATAGTGTTAATGAGAGACTTATTTTTTGTGTGTGTTCCCTCCATGTGAGAATATCTCGATGCTGGATCTTTTCTGAGATGTCATTATTTCTATTTTTGGCTGAAGTGTTCATTCAATATAAAATGAATATTAAGAGAGACCTCCAAAGGAGTTAAGGACTCACTGAGGGATGCCACATACTACACACAAACCGGTTATCATATTTACTCTTGAATTCATTCACACTGCTTGCACACACAACATCCAATGGTAATCCATTGGAATTGCACACCACCTTATGAGAAAAATCTAGTCCTCATCCACTTCTTAGCAGCGTTAAATTCTCAGATTCCAAGGATGCCCTCTTGTCCTTTCTCAACCCTCCATAAAATGAAAAATTCCATCAACTGAAATTTTGTATGACCCTTTCAAAAGGTTTGTACATCTCAATATATCACCCCTCTTTCTCCTGTTTGCTAGTGTCTGCAGTCTACAAAATTCGCAATCTGTCTTCATAATCAGTATTCCACAATCCTGATATATTTTTTAATCCTCTCCTTTGCACTCTCTCCACTGTATTGGAATTACAACAGAAACTAGGAGACCAGACATGCACAATAGTCCAAGTGGGGTCTTATCAAGGCAAGTAAAGAGAGAGGAAAAAAAGAAGCAAATATTACAGTTCAACTAATATTGGTGCTGTCTGTATGTTTTCACTGACAAGAGAAGCAAAGTTTACAGCTCTAATGCACATTTTGGAAGTGATTGAATGAAATCACCTCAGTGCATAATTTTCCTCCAAATTAGTCTGTTACTTGTTACAGCACTCCAGTAACATTTTGTGCTTATGCACCTTTTGACTGAATAAAACCATTTAGATATCTGTGGGACTTTTTCCTGCCATCTCGGCATCAAACACCTGCTTTGCTAACCTTTCCTGCCTAATTCTGTTTAAGTGGCCCTACCACATTAGATTAGCTCTGCTCTCACATTCTTGAATGCTAACAAGCAATTTGAACATGCAGTGAACAATGTAAAAAGTGATTAGTGTTAAGTTTTGTTTAAAGATAAAGTATTACTACAAATGGAGAAAACCGACTAGCTTGACCCCCCCCCCCCGAAAAAAAAAAAAAAGAAGTCATGCACATGAGAGATCTAAGTCATGAAGCTAAAGAAATCAATCAATTGTGATTTATTTTATTGGCAATGGATCAGTATCCACAAATAACTTATATTAATATTTCATTGACTGGTGTAAGACTTACATTGGCCAGCAACATTAAATTCACACTACAGTTTCTTTGCATATGAAACTATAATCTGGCTGCCTTCCCCACCCTCTTAATACCTCCAACTCAAACCATAAACTTTGCTATCAATCATTTAGGAAAAAAAAAAAAAAGATTATACTGTTTAATGAACTATAAATGCTCAAACACCTGCTTACGATTGTGTTCTTAAAATGTTTACATTTTTACGAATATAATGGAATTTTTATAGTGAAAAAACAATAAAATTCAAGTGGCAAGAAAAAGGAAAACTGACCATAGAAGGTACAGCAGTGGGAATGGATGATAAGGTGCTGAAAGAATGCTCAAGAGAGAATTAGCAATGCCTCCAACTTATTAAGTCTCAACACAAGCAAAATGAATGGAAGGAAGAATTCCATTACGCATGAAAGAAAGACCAAGAGGAATATAGTATAAGCCATTAAGTATTTCTTGAGTGGTCATTAAGGTGGTAAAGATTATTGGAATCCATGTCCAGATTGGTAGTTAACACTAATTTAATCCTTTACATAGGACAGCATGGTTTTTGTCAAAAGTAAGACTTGTTTCTGCTTGCATTTCACAAGTCAAGCAAGAGTTAGATACAAGGAATGGATTATAACAAGACACTTTTGGATTTTGCTAAAAGGCATTTAAGATTCACCTCTGCAGGTTGTTACACAAACTCAAAAGGGATGGGTATGCAAAATATACCTGTGACATGGATAGAAAAAGTGGCTAACTGACAGGTATCAGAGTACTGTAAGGAGGAGAGTGACCATTCTGGTACTACTAGGTTCTCTATTGAGACTACTGTTGTTAAACTTGGATATTAATGATATTGGAGTTAGTCTGAATTGCAACACGCTATTTGTTGACAAAGCAAAAGTTAAGAAATGTGATAAGTCATTTCTAATTCATTTAGAAATGACTTATCATTTTGTTTGTGATAGACTGTGGAAATACTAGTGGTGGTGGTCGGCGATTGATGGCGTTGGTGGAGTAGTTGCCCTCCCTTGATGAGTCTTTGGACTCCCTGGAGGTGTCAAATAATAATAACAACATAGGATCTTTGCAGACCAATCTGAATAACTAAAAATTCTATGGGCAAACGACAATGAATGGTGGTTCAGTGTTCCTAATTGTAAGATTATGCATTTAGTACTGAAAATAATGTAGGAAGAATATTATTCTAATGGTAATTTAGAAGTGCCAATGGAGCTACAGACTCTACTGTGATAGTAAACAGAATTGAAGTTTAGGGGGCTATACTGCTAAGATGGTTAAGTCAGTCATCATATTGAATAACTAATGCTGAAGAGAACATTAGCTTGTAGGAATGATTCCTTCATTTTATGGCTTTGATAACATTATGTCTCTATATAACAAACCATGCGTTACTCTGGTGTACTAGACCAGTGCTTCCCAAACTTATGGTTGTCAAAGCCCCTTTTGAAAATTAAAAGATTTCTCGGCCCCCATCGGGGAAAAGAAAAAAAAAAAAAAAAATTCTAATACAGACATTATTATAATATTTATTGTATTTATATTTAATACAAAAGATACACACCAAGTGTATTTCTTTCCCATGCATCTCCGCACCTGTGTACACTAGCAATGAAACATTAATTTAAAGCGTGAAAAACCTGGCCATTTTAAATGAGTGCAAGATTTTGCGTTTGCAAGCTTTTTTGTGCTTCTTATCAATACTTTTGAAGTGAAATTTTACTAACTATTATAATAACGGAATTAACTCACGTAAATTATTCTTTATTATAATTGAATAATTAAATAAATTTAGGAAATTTAACCTTAGCTACTTAGGTGGCACTTTGTGAATATAACAGTTATTGTTTAATTAGCCTTGTACCTGTATTGATGATGCCCATGATGCTCGGGTGAAAATTCTACGAATAAAGAATAATTTACGTGAATTAATTCTGTTATTACAATAGTCAGTAATATGTCTACTCACGGTATTTCCTTAGTGAAACTTATACATAAGCCTACATTTACTAATATTCATTAAGCACCAAAATACGCAGGAAGCAAAATTTGTGAACCAACACCAATGCGTGAATTTTTCCATTAAAATATAAAAAATAACAAAAAAGAAATAATAAATAATAAAAATTAAATAAAAAAAAGATCTACTTAGTCTTAAAGCATTTTAAATTTGTTTTCATTATTTCACGGCCCCCAAGGTGGCTGCGGCCCACAGTTTGGGAAGTGCTGTATTAGACTACGAGTACCTTAAACATTGTTCTTTAGTGAGGCAAGGAAAACCTTGTCATGTTCAATGCCACCAAAACAGTCTTGCTTCTCTCACTCTTGCAAAAGAGATTTCAGCTCACCTCAGCAAAGCTGCCCAACATCCCTTTACTGTGCAACTGCACACACACACAAAACCTGCTTCTCCTCTTCTATTTTGTCCACCTCTATCTTCTGGAACAGCCTAACTCATGAAGTATTCCCCAACAACTACCCTTAAAAAAAAAAAAAAATCAATAAACTTCTATCTTAGACCTCATCTACACCCCACACACAGCACTGAAGTGCTTATAGGTCTCTCAACCTCTTGTGTATGGGATCTCTCTCATATATAAATTACTGTGTCCAGAGACAGATGAAGAGATGAAGTTCAAGCAGCAAGATAATATCTAGCCTATGGAATTGTGTATATGAAGACAAGTTGAGTGAATGTGGACCTCAAGAGATAGAAACATACAAGTCAATAAGGCAGCCTTCTAGTGTAGACATAAGACATAATTTACATCTCGATGAGATGTAGAGAACTTTGGACTTTGGGTCATCCTTGGAAAGTGAACGAGCATAATTAAGAAGCATGAGATGCAACTTGCATCTCATGCTTCTAATGATGAATTTAGATCTCATGGATGTAAATTCATCTTCAGTGAACATTTTCAAAAGAAAGATGCAGGTATTTGTGGACCCTATGATCCAGAAGAAGCCCTTTCTCAATAAGTCCTTGACTGCATAATAAAGTGACTATCATGCAGTAAATGTATGCTCCAGGAAGATTGCAAAACATCAATAATAGGTAAATTATTGCCTTTTTAGTACTTTTTCCTCATTATAATGCACTGTTGATATTTTATGCTTTCTGGTTCAGTCAAAAGCATTCTTTCAAGGTTACATGATGGTCAGCAATCATTGTGGAGAATTTATGGAGGCAAAAACGCTCATGTTGGAGTAATTATTTTACTTACAATTAAGCTAATAACACTCAATGTTTAGACCTTTATATTGAGTTGATCATCAGGAAAACATGCACAAGACACAAGCTACATGACACTAAAGTAAGCTAAATCTAAATACTTTGTTAATCGTTTAGACTAGCCTGACGTGGTGAAAAAAAAAAAGAAAAAGTATGATCTGATTTTGTCATGCAAGAACATAAACACCATTGGGGTGAATTTTTTGCTATATTGCAACTTCCTACCACAAAACTGCAATGTTTTGTGGTAGGAAGACCAATCTCAAAAAATTGTGGGATCAATGCTGTTGGGATGCAACATCAATAAATATGATGCCATATTCTAACAGCATGTTCAAGGTCTCAAGCAATGAAAGCAGCAATGCTTTTTTAGGTTGTCCAAAAATCATTCCAGTTTTTGCCACAGCCTAGCGCTAACAATAATGGCTATTGTGGTAATTTAATACATTCACTGCCACTCATTTATGACAATGTCCCCAAGCCATTCAGAATGACATTGCCACAATTCGACTGCCCAGCCAGACTGAGTTACGCAGCACAGAAGCATGCAAGTCTTAGTCTTACAATGCTTAGAAATGACGGTCTCACCGAATACATAACAATAAAAATAGTGTATTTCAAACATCAAGTAAAATCTCAAAACAGAGTTCAGTTTATTGGCAGTTCTCGTGATAGGTTTTGTAAGTAAACACACAGCAGTAAGCAAGTCGTTCGCATAGCAGTTGAGTGCCATTTGAAGTGTGATTCAGTAAACAAAATCTACTGTGGTCAGTATTCTTCATCTGGATTGAAAATTCATTGTGTACAGCATCTTAGACTAAAGGGTAAACTGATTAATTGTGCAAGGCCCATGTTAACATACAATGCCATCATACCTTACACTTACTGATAAAGCACTTACAACTAGTCTAGCAACTTATTCCACTCATTCACCATTCTCCAAGCAAGTTCTCAAATACTTGCTAACCACACTTTTAAACAACTTCCAAGGAAGACTCCTTTGTTCTTGCATTTATTGTCATGTATTTAATTTTTTTTTTTTTCTCTCTCTCTCTACATATATCCTAAAAGTAACTTTTTTATCATATCTTCTCTGCATATCAAATGAATAACATGGCATTCATTTTACAGAACTCTCCAGTGGTGTAGTTAAGTTTGAGCAAATTAGTAGTTATATGCTTTTTTTTTTAAGGGCGACAAATTTTGATAAGTAGTAAAATGTTGTTTCACTGGTACCCTCAGCAACTGCCCCAATGCCTCTAGAACTGTCTTCTCCATCTTAGTCACCTGTATCTGAATCCTCTCATCACTATCCCGTCCATTAAACAGGTCACTAAACCTGTAATAATGGTGAGTTAGATATGGTCATATTAAATACCTTATAAAGAAATAAATTCTTTATCTCTTTGCCTTCCATTCTTCAAAATCCAAGTGATCCACTGAGCTATTTTGTAATATGTTCTATGAACTTTAATCCATGCACATCATCCCCAACCCTAGTCTCACCGACATCACACAAAGACTGTAAATGTTGTTTATTCCAAAAATGTATATATCTTCACACTTTGCCATGTTGGACTAACAACCTTTGTATGCACTGTCAACATGTTTAAATCATCCAGTGGTTAAATTCAGCCAGGGCCTGGAACATTTCTGTTTTGTGATCTCCCTTTAAGGTAATTATGCCTACATTATTGTGTTATTATTCAACAGTTGTTTACAGTTTTGAGTGTATAAAGTCAATATCAACAGTCACCTGATTATGAACGTGTGATGAAAGGGGGGGACAGGGAGGTTTGGAGCTTCCTGTAATGCATTATCTTGCAGGGATTGACAAGCAAACATTATTGCAGCGTAGTGTAGTGGAATTTTGACAGAATGATAGCGATATTTTGTCTTTTCTGGTTAGCAACAGTCAGTAACCGACAATAGAACAGCAGATTAGCAGTTGTTTATCAAAGCTCGTGATTGTAAAAAGCACAAAGAAATCTTGTAATATTTGTGTTTATGTAGACCTGCTATTTCAACTATGGATAAATACATTAGTACCTTCTTTAAACGTCAAAATAGCTCAGATGACAGTCATAACACAAAACGAGCTTGTAATGACAGTTTGTGTGTAGTTTCTGAAGAGAAAGGAAGTCTAACGAATCTACAGAAACACAGGATTCCCATCAGTTTCAAATGCGATAATATTAATACAGTGAACGAAAGAAAAGATTTGCCGACTTACTGGACACTCGACCAGTGGATTGCATTCAAAAGGTAAATACAATTGGTTATTTTGTAAGGACAGAGGTACAGACCCTAGGTGCAAGTTCTTCACATCAGGGTATTCACTTAGCATCAGAGTGGATAAATGAATTAATACGTATTAAACGGGAAGGGTCTAAACAATGCCAACAAAAGCAACTCAAAAAGAAAATTTACGAACAGAGATATCAAATCTCACAAAAGTGCAGAAGCACTTATTAGAAGTAAAAATGACAATTCATTTCAACACATTATAGAAGAACAGAATTCTTCAGCTCACGAAATCATGTGTTGTGTGTTTCGCACTGCACATCATATTGCAAAGCATAATCATTCCTTTTAGATCATCCAAACTTAAATGATCTTCAGATTCTTAATGGTTAGATGTGGGGTGTTCTTTACATAGTAATCTGACATGCACTGAGATAGTGAATCATATTGCAAAACAAATGAAACAAAATTTTTGGATGAAAGTACATCCATATCTAACCAGACTGTACTGATAGTGTATATTAGTTATACTAGGGAAACTAACAGGTTTGGTAATACTGATGAAAGAAGATTTTCCAACAATTTTAATCTGCCACTGTATAAATCATCGATTAGAACTTGCTGTTCATGATTCAGTGAAAGATGTTACGACAATAAATCATTATGTGGCGTTTCTTGATAAGGTACATTCAACTTTTAATACATCTCCAAAGAACTTACATGAACTAAGGAAATGTGCAGAAACCCAAAAAGGTCTGATAGTTGTTCTGCAGTCTCATCAAAGTGGAAAGATGTCAACTCATTGGGTTGAATCGAGTTTTCGGGATGCGAATTCTATTTGGAATAACTATGCATCATCGCCCAGTTTCTTTACATACACATGCAGCTCATGATGGAAACTGAGATAGTAAAGAAAGAGCAACATTTCAAGGGCTAGCCAGTAAACTTGAAGAAACATACTTCATAAACAATTTAGGAATAATAATGGATGTGTTATCTGAGCTCAAGCAAATCAATTTAAAGGAGTTCCCTTGAAAGTATTGGGGGAGGAACAACACAATGGAAATAAATCAAGCACAATTTTATGAGAGTTTTTTTTTTCCCCTGCGTATCAAGGATTTATGCTTAGCATGGCTTGTTCCGGCTTTAGAAGTCATCGTTAAATCATTTAAAAAGGACTTCCTGGTTTTCTTTTTCCTAATGGCTTGTACTTTAAGGTTTGTTTTGGTAATCTTTCTATTTTCATTCTTTGAATGTGTTCCATCCATTTATGTTCATATTTTTTAATTTTTTCTATTACTGATTCTTGGTTTAATTCTTTCATAATTTCTTCATTTCTTTTGTGATCAAATAGAGTATACTTTGTAGTTTTTTTCATAAACTTTATTTCTGCTGTTATTAATCTTTGTTTGTCTTTTTGTTTTATTGTCCAGATTTCACTTCCATACAATAAGACTGGTAGGACTAATGTATTGTATACTTTTAGTCTGGTTTGTTTTTGAACTAGGTTTAGTTTAAATATAGAGTTAATCACACCTGTTATTTTTAAATATTTTGCAATTTTTACATTTATATCTTTTTCATATGTGATCATACATCCTAGGTAGTTAAATGAATTCACCTGTTCTAAGATCTTGTTATCTATTGCTATCTTAGATCTTGTCCTTTAAAAACCATAGTTTTTGATTTTTCTGTTGATATTATAATACCATAATCTTTGGCTATCTCATTAAGATCTAAAATAGCTTTCTGTAAGTTATCTTCAGAATTTGTAATTACTATTTGGTCGTCGGCAAAAAAAGGAGCGTGTTTAAGTTCACAGTAGGAGAAAGTTTAATACCTTGATGGAAATTTTTATTCCATTTTATTATTATTTCATTTAGATAAATATTAAAAAGAGTTGCTGAGAAGGGACATCCCTGTCGGACCTCCTTGGTTTACCTCTCTCGTATATGATAGTTCATGATTTAATCTCATTTGTATTTGATTATTTTCATATATATACTTATGATAGCTTTTAGGATATTATTTGGTATTTGACTTTCTTTAAATATGTTAAATAAAATGCTTCTTTTAATTTTGTCGAATGTTTTTCCAAAGTCAATAAATGCAATATGTGCCTCTAAATTGTATTGTCTTCTTTTCTCTATTATTAATTTTAGGCCAAAGACTGGGTCTATACATGATCGTCCTTTTCTAAACCCATTCTGTACTTCTAAAATAAAGTTTTCAGAATATTTCATTAGTTTGCCATTTAAAATTCTGCTATATATTTTGTAACAGGAATTTAGTATGCTTATACCTCTATAGGTTTTAGGGTCATCTCTATTACCTTTTTAAAAATAGGAATCACAATTGCTTTTTTCAATTCTATTGGGGGGTTACCAGTTGTATAAATTTTATTTAAAAATAATAGGAGTCTTTCTTTGAATCATGTTCCTGCATATTTATACAGTTCTGAACCTAGCTTATCTTCTCCAGGTGATTTTCCGTTTCTTGTTTCTTTCAGGCTGATTTCTAATTCTTCTTTAGTTATTTCCTTTTCATTAAGTGTTTGCCAGTTGTCTTTTTTTAAATATTTATCTGTCCACAATTCTGTGTAGAAATTCTTCTAATTTCAATTCGGTGTTTAATTTTATGTTTTCTTTAGTATCTGCATTTAGGCATTTCAAAATTTTATATACACTGGTCTTATTTTATATAAATCATGTTCTAAATTAGAAACAAATTTGTTCCATGATTCTCTATGTCTTTTTCTGACTTCTCTTTCAGCTATGGCTCTTATTCTTTTATATTCTATTTCATCTTCTAATCTTTTACTGCTTAACCATGTATGATAGGTTTCTTTTTTCATTTTGATTATTTCTTTGGTTTTATCATCCCATATCTTCAGTTTTTTCCTTTTATTAAATTTTTTTGGTCTTTCCTAAGCTTTCATTTGCTGCTGCATTTAGTATAATTTTTATATTAAGCCATTCTATTTCTTCATTTTGTTTTATTTTATTTTATCTAGATATTGGTTAATTCTTTGTTCATATAGCCATTGTTTTAAAACAAATGTTTTAAATTTTGTTTTTGTTCTTGTTACTTGTAGCCCTTTAGGTGGTAATCTTAATTTCATTTTAACAAGGAAGTGGTCACTGCTTATTTCATATCCTCTGTGAACTCTAACATCTAACGAAAACTTTGATGTCTTTTCATTTAAGATAAAATAATCTAATATTGATTTCCATCCTCTTGCTGCCCAAGTATATTTATGCATGTCTTTATGTTTATAGAAAGAATTCATTATTTTTAGGTTATTATAAACTACAAAATCAATAAATTTTTTACCATTCCTGTTTAGAGTATGTTCTCCGTATATTTCTATATTATTATTAATTTTTGCATTTCCATTTCTTGCATTTAAGTCACCTGCTAAAATTACATGATCAGTTTTATTTATTCATTATATATATTTTGCAGCTGATTTATAAAATTCAATATTATCCTATTCTCTTCCTTCTTCTGGGGCATATAAACCAATTATTGTTAAATAAGCTCTATCTATATTTTGCAGCTGATTTATAAAATTCAATATTATCCTATTCTCTTCCTTCTTCTGGGGCATATAAACCAATTATTGTTAAATAACCTTTATCTATTTTTATTCTAGCTTCTACTATTCTTTCATTCCATAATTTATAATGTTTTAACTGTTTTGAAAGGTGATGAATCCAAATCATGACTCCTACTTATGCTCTTTGGTCTGTCAACTCCACTGTATATCACATTAAAATTTTCGGTTTTCATGGTTCCTTTTAATTTCTTTTTTGTTTCAGTGATTACTGCTATTTTAAAATTTCTTTCATTTAATATTTTGTCTAATCCATTTCTTTATATGCTATTCCTCTTACATTCAAGTTTGCTATATGTATTATATTTTGTCGTTTCCATTTTCGTTTTACTTTTTCCATTCCAGGGTCGTTTTCCATAGATTCATTCTGATTACCCTTTTCTGTCAGCTTAAAAGTAGAATTATGTTCTCTATGTCAGGTGACTAGCCTTACGATGGAATAGTATGGCTTCTGAACTAGCCTTCTTCCAAATTTAAACCCATAGGAGGAACAGGGTATATTGAAGGGGGAAAGAGTAGATTATAGGAGAGTAGAATTATAGTAAAGGTTTGTAGAGGGGACATCGTTGTAAGGCCAGAAATGGAAACACCCTATGGCCCTCGAGTACTCTAATAGCATAAGGGTCATAAAATAAGAAGAGTTGGCTGAATAGGCCTTATAGAAAAGATTAAAGTGAGTGGATCTTCCTCAAAGTAGAAGATGAGGATAGATGCAGCTGAGAGTGCCACTTCCCTCACAATCAAGATGATTGCCCCTAATGGCCCTGTTGGTCCACGAGTCCTTATTCAGTATATTTTGACCACTCCACCACACACACACACGTAGATGTATATACACACACACACATACATGGTGGGCTCCCCCTATCCACCACCCAGGGGAGACGGGCTCTCTAGGGGTTATAGGGTCCCCCCCCCGAGAGTATAATCTTTTAAAATTTTATGAGTATAATCACAAATTTCACAAGTCGGTGCATGACTGATAAGGACACAAAGTACTCAAAAATATTGAAAGTAGTTTTACCTGAGTAAAATAAACTAGATTGTCGCAATAATGTTGCGACAATCTAGCAATATCCTCAAATTTCTGATCCTTACTTTAAGGGCCACGGAGTTTATTCGTTTAGAATTTAACCACTGAAATCATCCTACTGCATCTACATGAGCTTTATTAACTACTGTTCCCCCCCCTCCCCAGTTTAGCCAATAAGTCATAATTAGTAAATGTTGTCAATGACAACATTTACTAAATTTATGAAGAACAATTCTTAGGTACCAAATTGAATATATAATACTTACAATGTCAGTCACCTTCGGACCTTTGGGTTTCTCATCCTTCTTGACTTCATCCACAGCAAAAGTAACTACTACACTGAAGACAACAATCAACAACGATACTATTAACTGCACCATTCTATATAACAATTCTTTTGCTCACAAGAAAGTGAAACGGTACAAACGTAAAATAAACATACAAAATGAAAAGCAAACAAGAAAATATTTTCGCGCAACTAACAGGACACGTAGAGAACTAGAATAAATACTATTCTACTACACTTTACACCATGTGGTCATTCCTGATTGGACACCGCTATCTCACTACTAAATTAAAAAAAAAAAGAAGTTTTAAGGGGGGGAAAAAAAAGAAAAAAAGAAACATTCAGCACTTGAATACGGAAGAATTTTCAATATCAGACACACTGTCAATTCAAAAATAAAATAAACAAATAAAATAAATTGTTAACATCTTTCATTTAACATGGTAAGTAGACGAGTGTGGTTTAGCCGTATTTTACTTTTAGAAACGGAGCGGCACTCAATTTACACCATTAGCCAATCAGAGATAGCTGAATGACAACTGCTGCCAATCTCTTCGTCCCTAACGGTAATACAAATTATTATTGTTCGATATAGTGTGGGTTCTACGGTTGATTCTCTTGAATTTTACAGAACAAATTTGCGAAAAGGACAATCAGAAATAGGTGACCCAACATTATCACTAATTTAAAACGATATCTCGTGAAGAGTTGTAGGGATCAGTCTCCACAGTTAGGTGGGGCTAAAACGGCCTCGCCTACTTACTATATGGGATTAAAAGGCGTTAGTTGATTTTGTTATATATATAAAAAATGAGGCCTGTGTAGCTCGGTGGATGTGGCGTTTGCACACCACGGCGCTTGGCTGCACGAAGGAAGACTTCATTTCGAATCTAGTCGCCTACTAGAAGAAATTTTTCTAAGCCTTTTTTCGACCGGTTCCCGAGTTAGTCGATCTCTGGTATGGGCAAGCGGGTTTTTCTCCCGGAAACTCGAGTTTTTCGTTCTGTAAACTCAAGAAAATCGACCGTAGAACCCACAGTATTTCAGATACTAAATATACTGGGTTAGGAACCACGAGATGGCGGCACTTGTTAAATCATTCTCTTGTGTGCTGCATAATTAATGATAGACTTGGGCCAGCTATCTCTGATTGGGTACCAGTGGAGATTGACCAGTGCACACAGCTGAGGGTTTTAATCTTTGGAGAAGGCAGAGTGAGGGAAACTATTCCAAAGGACAGCAGTAGACGGAATGAAAGAGGAGGCAGTGAAGTTGGTATTCGGAGAGTTTCAAGATAGACTCTAAAAGAATGTGGGTCAGCAGTCGTTCTTGTTTTCATGACTTTGAAAGAGAGTGGAGAAATAGCAGTGGCCAATTTAGGAGTGCACTGTCCATGGAAGTATCTGTAGAAGAAGCAAAAGTCAGAAACTGAACGTCTGTATTAGAGAGGGATCATTAACTAGCCAGACTGCCCTCTTCTGAATAGAATCGAGCAATCTTGGAAAGAATTTTAGTGCACTACCCTGAATATGGGAGAAACATATCATGGCAGGGCAGACTTTGGCTTTGTATACAGTTAGCAGCTATGAAGGTATGAAGTAGTGTCTTGTGCGAAAAAGTGCACAAAGATTTTGGCAGCTGCAGAGGATATAGATGAAATGTGGTTCTGCCAGGAAAGACGGGAGGTGCAGGTCAGTCCAAGAAGAGAAATCTGATCATATCTGGAAATCTCAGTATTACTGAAGGAAAGGAGAGGAATGCAAGCTCTTTCTTGCAAGAGATCAGATACACTGAGATTTGGAGGTGTTGAAGTTTACAAGATTGTTCTTGCTTCACTGCGACATAGTTAGGAGATTTAAGTTCAGGTCATGGTCTGAGTTCAGGACAAGATCTACCACCACCAGGGAGGTGAAGGTAGATCTTGAAGATTGTAATATTTGAGCACAAGGTTTGTCGAATGAAAAGGAGGAATTTAGTGCACTGTCATTGGCACAGCTATGGATAATTTCAGAAGTCTAAGAGCAGCTCATTTATATACAAGTGTGAAGACAGTGAGTGAAAAAACAGAACCCTGCGGTACTCCTTCAGTGATGGGGAAATCTGAGGAGAGTAAACCATCAATCATGACACATAATGAGCGACCAGTGAGAAAGTTGGCAATCCAGTTGTGGGAGGCAGATTATAGGATGGCAGTTTGTTAAGTAGGCCCCTGTGGCGAACCTGTTCAAATGCTTTTAAACTTTTAGTGGCAACCACGTGAGTTTCTTGAAATTTCTCCATGGAGTGAGTCCAGAGATGGATGGTTGGTAAAAGCAAGAAGATCAGCTGTAGATTGCGAGTGGCAGAATCCACACTACTAGTCAATGATTAATTGGCATGTCTCTAGGAGGTTCAAGAGTTGGTTGTTGATGATCTTCTCCATAATTTTAAAAGAGAACTGAATTGAAAGCAATTGGACAGTAGTTCATTGGTTGACTTTTATCACTTTCATTTGAGATGGACTGGATGTGGACCTGTTTCTGTATTGTATGGTAACTGCCATATGAATAAAAAAGAATATATTGAAGAGATGATATAGGACAGGTGTTTGTTTTAGGGCACAATTTTTAATACTACAGGTGGAATACCATCGGGACCAGATGTTTTGCTAGTGTCCAGGTTATTAAGAATTCTTCGAATTTCTTTTTGTCTGAAGAAGATGATGGGAGACAAGATGCCAGCCGTTCTTGGTAGAGTGGAGGAAACTTTAATTGGAAAAGAAGAGTGATGCCAGTAAGTTTGCCTTGTGTTTAGGTGAGGTAATTACAGTACCACCAGATGTCAGAGTGTTGGAAATATGGTTGGGCAGAATTTGCACTCAATGGCCTTGTAAAGAAACTAAAAGGAGCGATTGGACAGCGAATGTGCTCTACTCCGCCATTTGGGTAAGAGACGAATTTGCAGCATTTGGTCCTTTCAAAGTCTGAGTTGGACTTGGTGATGATTCTTTTGCAACTGTTGCAAGCTTCAGTATAAGCAGAGTGGGCAGCTGGAGTTTGGTATTTAGCCATTTATGGTAAGCAGTCCTTTTTGTTACAGAATTGGCACACTTTTTTGGGAATGCTTTGATGGTGGCTGAGAATTTGGAGTGGAATAAGGAATGAAAGCCTTTATTCCTGTGAGAATAATTTCTCTTTTTCGGTCTGAGCAGATGTTTGGATCAGAAGAAACGTTTTCGTACGACTTTTTCAGATCTATAAAACTTAAGTGCAGATCCCTGTTATATTCCCATGATTTCTTATTCTTTTCCAAATTTCTCTTCCACAATATTTCTTAGCCTTTTCTCTTGTACGCTTGTAAAAATCTTACCTCAAAAACTAAGCAGAGAAATTTCTTTGTAACTGTAGCACTCAGGTTTATTTCCCTAATTATAAATGAGAACTATATTAAAGCTGGAGCCTCCGTAACTTAGTCGGTATAGAATGAAGCGCTTTATTAAGTAAGATCTGGGTTCGATTCCCATCTGTGACGGGAGGAACCTTTACGAGCTGTTTTCGAGTTAGAGTGAGTTATCTGATATTATTTGTAGGTGGAAGATTTTTCTCCATAAAATTCAAGTTTACCATCGATAAAAATGAGCAAATCTGTCCCTTTTTACGGATGCAAATACATATCTACAGATCTAGAATATTTTGGCGAATGCTGGTAGCCTGCACTCATTTGCCAGGGGTTTCAGTAACTTTTGACCAACACCTCATCTCGAATGAAAATATCATTACTAGTATGTTGGGTTGTCCCATATGTTAGCAACGACAACGAGAAAAATAACATTTAAGGGCTTCACTCCTATCATTTGGAATTCGACCCTTCAGACAAGATTCTCTGAATTATTGAAGGCAACAGGAAAACTTTTATACCCATATATAGCGTTTCTCTGTATTTTTGACTTAGCTTTTTCTACCTCAGGTATTAATTGCATTCATTTTGAATGTTTTTTAAGAGTAATCCTTCACTGCTCATTTCGTTTAACAGCCTTTCAATATAACGACCTTAGGCATCTACACTGGCATAGAGGGACCAAGCAACAGTTTAATTCGCGTCAGATGTATTGTATGATGATAAGCTGTGCTTTATTTTGTTTTAGAATAGGTTGCAAGTCTGTGATTTAATTATCCATATACTCTTTAGAGGTTTCATATTCTGATATGCTTAGAAATAACTTCAGAAACTTACACACATTGTGAATTGCTATCTAATTCGCATTGATAAATTACAATCTTTTAATATTAATAGAGCGTAACAAAGCCATGAATATGTTGAACTTTAGTTAGATACTTATGTATAGTTTTCTTATATGCTTCAGCATTTTCGATATCTTTTATGGTAATCTTTCCATTGTTTTTTTAGTTTCTTTAAGAATCTCCAGAAAATTTTGCCACCTTAGTTGTTTTTATGAGCTCGATAATAATAATAATAATAATAATAATAATAATAATAATAATAATAATAATAATAATAATAATAATTATTATTATTATTATTATTATTATTATTATTATTATTATTATTATTATTATTATTATTATTATTATTATTATTATAACGTGACACCTCTAGGGTATCCAAGGACTCATATTATGAGTTATACTCTGATATTATGTTTTATTCTCTCACCAAAGCCATCCTACCAATTTAATTCTTTTAATGTTGCTTAGCATTCTTACATTTTTCTGTATTCTTCTTTTAGGACATATTTTTCTATGCCTAGAATGTTTCAAAAATTTTTGTGTGCAGTATGGCGTTCTCATTAATAGTCTTGCAGACAATTTCACGTTCCCCGCGATGATCATGCAATGTTTCTTTCATAGCCTTCAAAGTTTGATACTTATTTTTGAACAGTTTTATGTTATTTTGAATAATTCTTGTATTGTCGAGTCTATATTACCTGTAAAAGCACTCAAGTTTTAATCTTTTTTTAAAAGAAAAACTTTTGTATATAATATTCTTTTAAATGTGCTATTCATTTCTATACTGCTTAAAAGTACGTCACATTCATAATTTCAAATTTTATGCACGATTTTGTATACGGAACAACTATGAAGATATCTTTATCAACAATGACATACGCATTGATATGTCTAATTTCTTGCCTTTTCACTGAATGAACTTGTTTCTATCCTTCTTTTGAAATATGTTATTAATAATAACTAATTTTTATCCTGAGCAGAAATTCATCAGGTAATGACCATTACCTTATGAAGTGTTTGCCCTTTTCTCAAATTTTGCCAAACGTTTTCTGCATGCTTGTAGGCAACCATTTCCTGCTCTGCTGTTTGTACCTCCAACAATGACTACTGTTTCCATTTTATTCGTGTCAACTGCCTGATCTAATAACTGAAAAAATTCATCTACTTCTTACTTAGGAGAATAGTTTCTAGGACAAAAGGAAGAAATTTTCATTATCCGTTTCTCCATGTTGAAGTTGTCCCTCATAATTGTACTTGAAATTTCCTTTCAGTCAGTCAATGTTTGGTGTTGAATGCTAATGGTACTTCATTTCCTTGATCATTATTGCCCAAATCTGACATCCTATACTTATTATATTTATTATCGTCTATTTAGAAGGATCGCGCTCGTTCTAGAATTATTTGTCTCAGTAATGCCATCGAAGTCAGACTTAAGTTCATGTCTAATCGCCGACTGGAGGAACTTTTACTAAGCCTTTCTTCGACCAATTTCCGAGTTAGTCGATATCTGGCAAGTGAAAGCGGGTTTTTCCTCTGGAAAACTCGGGTGTTTTATCCTATACTCAAGAAAACCGACCGTAGTACCAAAATTATTTCAGCCAGTAATACATCTTGCTAAGATTAGATACCAGGAGATGGCAGCACTTGTATTCCAGCCTCTTCATCAGTGCCTGCTATAATTAGTGATAGAAATCGGCCAGCTATCTCTGATTGGCTACCAGTGGAGATTGAACTGCCCACAGTCTCCAAAAGCAAGATAGGTATAAAGGCCTCGGCTACTCCCTATAAGGGAATAAAAGGCGTTAGCTGATTATTATTATTATAATGCCATTTATCTGCACCTGGTACTTTTCTGCTTCTTGTGGAAGGTCGATTTCCTTTCAGTTGATACTTTTTATATTGATGGCAAGTGTTCCTAAAACTCAGCAACAGTTGCGATTGACAGTGACATGTTAATCCTCAAAAACAAACTTGAGTATCTTAAAAAGAAAAATGCATTATTATAGCGGTAAAAAAATAAAACCGATTAACCCGACCTGTGGGCAGAAAAATAGCGATTAGAATATTTGAAATTTCAGAATGTTTCATCATTCTGGAATTTCATCATTATATCATTTTTTATATTTGTACTTTCTAATACCCAGCCTTCGCATTACTCATTTGGAAAGAAGCTGCTATTTTAACAGAAACATCCTCGTCAGTAGAGAGTCTAGCACTAAACATTTCCAAGAGTGAGTCAAAAATGCCTTGCAAAATGACAGTAGAAACATTACTGTCAGTAAAATTTTCAACAATTTTCAAATTTGGAAAACGTGCTGAATTATTTTTCAGTGGATACGATTTTCAAAGTGCCAATTTTGTTTTGAATGAGTTCACTGCAGTTATTATTTGAGCAACATAATGATTTCTGCTTTGCAATCTCAAATTTAATTTATTCAATTTTCCTGTTAAATGAGTAAGAAATCCAACATCAAGTAACCATGTTTTGTCTTCTAACTGTAAGCAAGATTCATTCCTCTACATTAGAAACTCCATCACTTGTGATAATAAATTTAAAAACCTCTCGAGTATTTTTCCCCTACTAAGCCATCGCACTCCTGTTTGAGTAAGAAGACTGTCAAATTCCATATTCTCTGCTTGTAAAAGTAATTTAAATAATCGGTGTTGCATTAATGCAGCTCTTATCGAATTTTAAGTTTCATTACTGTTTATATTACATATCGAAAACGCATTACTGTTGCACATAACATTTTTGGTGGATGATGCAAACATATGATGTAAATTTTGGGCATGAACGGACACTTGTTTACATAACGCGACAAACCCTTCTTTTGTTCCTTTCATTACCGTTTGTGATTGCGGTTAACTTTTCTAATGGCAATTATTTTCGTCCACATATTTTTTGAAAATTAAAAAAAAAATCATCTTCCCTTGTTCTTCCTCTTAAAGGCAACATTTTGAGGAATTCTTCCTTTGTCGGAAAGGTGTTGAAACCATTATAATAACTGAAGGAAAAGTGTACACGAGAATGGCCAGAAAAGTTCTCGGCCTAACAATGAAAAAACGAATGTATAATTTCAAAATTATTTTTATTTTTCAACATAATCTCCCTTAAGACTAATACATTTATTTCAGCAATGCTCCAGCGACATTATTGCTTCCCTGTAGTGGCGGTTCTCAGTAAGATCTGCAACTGCAAAATATCCCTCTACATCTGCAATCACCGCTTGATTCGAAGAAAAACGCTGACCAGCGAGGAAGATTTATAGTTTTGGGAAGAGACAGAAGTCAGAGGGAGCCAGATCAGGGGGAAAGGATGGATGTTCGAACAATTCATAGTGCATATCCCTTAATTTTCCAATTGTCAAAACACCATTTTGGACATGTGCATCGGCCTGATGATAGATGAATTTTTTCTTCTGCAAAACGGGTTTTTCTGAAGAATTTTTTCGTCTAATCTAGTTAAGAGATCGGAATAATATTCCCCAGTTATTGTTTTACCTTTTTCAAGATCGTCGTCGTCGTCCGGTAGCATCCTTCCATCAAGAGGGTTGCAGCAGATGAGCAGCACTTCTCCATTTCTCTCTGTCTGTTGCTTCCATCATTCTTAAACCAGTCCATTCCACGATGTTATTAAACCACTCTCTAGTTGGTCTTCCACATCTTCTCTTCCCCTCAACTTTCCCTTGTAATATAGTTCTACAGGTGTCCCGAAGAACCTCTCAGAAGATGTCCTGCAAACCTGGTCTTTCTTTGCATAATATTCTTTAGCAGTGTTCTTTCCATCCCAACTCGTCTTAAAACTTCTTGATTTGATATTCTTTCTGTATAGCTAATCTTTTCCATCTTTCTATAACACCACATTTCCATGCATTAATTTTTTTCCATATCTGTCTTTCTGAGTGTCCATGACTCATTTCCATAACTTGCAGTACTCCAAACTGTTGCTTTAACTATTCCAATTCTAACGCTATTTTAGTGTTCTTGTTTCTTAAAATTCTCTTCATTTCCATAAATGCCGATTTAGCTTTGCCTATTCTATTTCTAATGTCCAACTCTGAAGTTCCTTTCTCTGAGATCCAGCTACCTAAATATTGAAATCTTTCCACTTCTAAAATCTTTCCTCCACATCTTATTTTTACATTATCTCCTATTTTTCTACCCATTATCATTATCTTGGTCTTTTTGTGTTAATTCTTAGTCCATACTCTTTACAAGAGTTTTCAATTCTTTGAATAATTTTTTGTAACCCATTTTCACTTTCTGCCATCACCACTACATCATCTGCATATATCTTAAGTTATTAATGATTCTTACGTTTATTTTTATTCCTTCTTCTACATCCTCCAGTTAAACAATAAAATTTAAACAATAATGGTGATAACTTGCATCCTTGTCTGACTCCTCTCTCCACCAGGAATTCTCCTGTTTCCTCTCCATTTACACATACTGACACTATTTGAAACCAATATAATCTCTTTAAAATTTCCAAGTCATGAGTTAATATCAGTATTTTCTAGAATGTCAAAAAGCCTTTCATGTTTCACTGTATCAAATGCCTTTTCAAAATCTAGAAATCACAAAAACAACTTTCCACCATGGTTTAGTGTTTTCTCCCCAATAATTTTTAGGCAAGTTATAGCCTCTCTAGTTCCTCTGTTGGTTCTGAATCCAAACTTTAATTAATTTTTTATTATCTTGAAAAGATAATGAATAAAAAATGCCTTTAGCATCCCAAAACACCAATGCCATGACCTTTCCTGCAGATGGAACCAACTTCGTCTTCTTTGGCGCTGAACAACTGGCTTCTGTCCAAAAATTTTGACTGATGTTTGGATTCTGGTTTGTAATGGTGAATCCAAGTCTCATCCATAGTAATAAATCGACACACAAAATCAGTTTTATTCTTGATAAAACGCTCCAAGCACTAGTCAGAGATGTTCATGTGAGGCATTGTTGATCTGCACTGAGGAAGTGTGGCACCCATCTTGGCAAAGCTTTTTCATTTTATTATTTATAATAATAATTATTATTATTACGGGCGACTCCAAGGAGTTATTAGACTCATCGAGGGTAGGCCCTAAACATCATGTCCCATACTGACCACACTCTTTCCTAGCTTCCATAGATGTCCCCTAGTCCTCCCACCACCAGTCCTGATCTCAAAAATATCTTCTGAATTAATCCTATAGAAACCATTCAGCAATATGAATGTCTCAATCATATCTCCCCATTTCCGCCTATCAACCAATTTCTTCAACCCACAAATCTTCAATGTGTTCTCATAAGGTTCATTCCATAGACTTGCTATCATCTTGGTCACTCACCACTGGATCCTCTCAACCTCCTCCCCATCAAGAAGAAACGTAGGTGACCAAATCTGGGCACAGTAATCGAGATGAGAAACAATAACTTGCTTATCTCTGCTCGTCAAAGTATTCTTCAACAACCAAATGATATGATAAGCTGATTTAGCCACTTTTGCAATGTGCCCCCTAAACTTCATCTCCCTATCCACCAACACCCCCAAGTCCCTGGCTTCAGCAATCTCCTGGAGTACAGTTCCAACAATGTGGTATACTGCTGCTAATTTTTCTCCCCAAAATGCATAACCTTACATTTTGTCACATTAAATTGACATCCATTCTCCTTAGCCCAGACCTCCAATCTATCTATCTAAATCATCCTGCCAGATTTTGACATCTTCTGCACCACTATTGCCCTACCCAACTTCGCAATTTATTTGCAATTCTTCATGCAAAATATACCCTACACGTTCTTCTGAAATGCCTATAGTCTTAGCAATTTCATGCACTTTAACTCGCCGGTCATCCAATATAATAACATGCACTTAATCAATTATTTATAGTGGTGTTTACACTTTTTGGACGTCCTTCACGTGGATCACCTTCAAGGCTGGTGCGGCCACGTTTAAACTCGGCAGGGCATTTCTTAATTGTCAAAAACAAAGGAGAAGAGTGTCCATAAACTGGGAATGAATTTCTTTTGGCGTTGTTACAAAGAATTTTATAACTGCATGATACTTAATTTTATCCATTTCAAGGGATATAGACAACAATTTTGCTTCAGACAGCTGTATTAAAAAACTACTTCATAGAATGACTTGCAGTTTCAAATGTATGCTTATGACAGATGTACCAACTTCGGGAAAAAAAATCTTGCCGATAGTGTTGCCATCTATAATCGAGACCGAGAACGTTTCAGACCACCCTCGTATCAGTAGACTCGTTTAATTTTAAAGAAAAGTGACACGTTTCTTTAAAATTAAACGTCCATTTTGATATTCATCAAAACGTTACTGAGAAGCCAACAACATGGCTTTTTTTTTTACTAACTAACCCTCTATAAATGGTTTATTTTTTTGCTAATTAATGAGCAATTTTAAAAGAGGCAATCGCTGCTTTCTTTAACTGTGTAGTTGGCTTGGTAAAAATGCTTTGCTGTTTAGTTCAGTTTTAGCTCACAAATCCTTTTTTTTTTTTTTTTCCTAATTATAGAATTTATAGGAAAATTTGTATTCAAGTTTTTATGAACAGTGTTGAAATATCTCTCAGTGTTAGACTTTTTTAGGAACCGAAACTCTTGCATTGCATAACAGGCATACACATTTTCCCTTAAAGTAAGTGAACCAAATTGTTCTTCCCACTCTATGTTAAAGTTATAATTTCTTTTCTTTTTATTTATGTTATCCATGATGGGTTGTAAATATATATATATTTAAAAAAAAATCAGCTAACGCCTTTTTATTCCCGTATACGGGAGTAGGCGAGGCCAATTAGCCCTATCTAACTTTTGGAGACAGAGTGGGCAGTTCAATCTCCACTGGTACCCAATCAGAGACAGATGGCTCAAGACTATCACTAATTAAGTGGTACGCAGTGAAGAGAGACGGCTCAACTGTGCCGTCATCTCGTGATCCCTAACCCTAACACAATATATTTTTTCTAATGTCTGAAATAATGTGGGTTCTGCGGTCGATTTTCTTGAGTTTACAGGTTTCCGGGAGGAAACCTGTAAACTCAAGAAAACCCCAGTTTCCGGGAGGAAAAACCTGCTTTGTATATTTAAAAACAGCTGTGTATATTTAAAAATAAATATATATACAGCTATTTACAATTTGTACATAGGCTGCTAATTCTATTAGGCATTTTCATTTACTCGTTACAATATACTTATGACACCTGTTTTACAATCACTGTTTAAATAAGATACAACATCACATGCTCAATTTCTATTTTCTTTATTGTCCTATTGAATTGCTTGAGCTGTTATTTTTGTTGGTATATGTTACATAGTGATTTCAATCTATTTATAAGTTACATTATCAGATCAGTCTATTCTCGTTTATATATATATATATACATACATACACACACATATACACCCACCCACCCACACACATACACATACACACACACACATATATATGTTAGCATTGACATTTTCCATATGTACAATTCGTTTTACATATATCTTCATTTTATATCTTTGTTCACATATTTTGGATGACTATTTTATTAACTTAATTTAAATGCACATCTTATTCTTAAAATACATACATTGCTTATGTTTTTATTTACATTTATATATGCATATATTTTGGTAGTATCTCTATATCTCATGCAGATTTTATTTTTTTGTAGGCACTCTTATTTTTACAAAAAGAATTCCATCTTGCTTTAACATTATATTGTTTGCTTAACTTAAGAGGTAATCTGTAGTTTCTTATATACAAAGTTTTCTGAATTGCAGAATTAGTTACAGGTCTATAAATGGATAATATATCCTATTAACATTTTGGGTTATTATCATGTTATGAACTTATGTTATCAGCATTTCTTACAATTGACATTTCTACCGTCCTTGTGTCTGCATATACAAGAACATATACATATGTCTTGTAGTATATCTTAATCTACATATTTATTACTAGAGTAGTATTGACTTATCTTAAGGAGTAATTTGCTATTTACTTTTCCTTTTTTTTTTTTCTTACATAATTATATATATATATATATATAACATTCTTATCCCTTATATATAGGCGTACCTATATATTATTATTAATATTTTTATTATTTTTTTAAACTTTTATTTATTTATTTTAATTATTTTATATACATATATACTTTTTTAAAATTTTAAAATTTTTATTTTTTTATTTATTATTTATTTTTTTTATTAGATTTGATATCTTGTTGTCATTATTCCTCTCGTTGTAGCGAATGAGCCTACGTTAATTAACAGCACCTTTGTCTGGGATTATGCTTTTTGTTCAGATAGTGGGTTATCATTATTGTCTACCACTAACTACGGGGGTTCCATTATCGGTATAAGTTTTATTTTTCCTTCTTCTTCTTCTTCAATTAGGCCGAGTTTCCTCCATTGCTGTGTTGTTATGCTTTTGGTTTGTGTAGTGTTTATGATAATTTCCTTTAAATAATTGTTAATTTTGGCTAGTATGTTTGGTCTGGTGTCTCTTTCGTGTATTTTGTGACATCTGTGGGACCATATGGCATACATTGTTATTATTATGATTATTAGTTCTGTTTTTTTTTCATTTTTTGGTCTTCCAACCAAAATAATGTGTTTTCAGAGAATGGTTGTGTCTTATGTAGGAATTTCTGTATGGTGTTCCATACTGTGGACGTTTTGCTGCAGAACATCATAATATGATATATTGTTTCTGGGTCGGGACAGAAATGACACTTCGCTGGGCCTTGTAGTGGGATTTTTTTTGCTACACACCACATTTTTTGTGGGGAGACAGGCATGGTGTACTTTATAGAATGTTTTGTATTTTGGTGATATTGGAAGTCGGAAAACTTTGCTAAGCACTGGACTTAGCCTAATTTCTCCTTTTCTTATTTCCCTGTGTTGGGGAGGTGGGAATGTCACTTGACTTAATGTTTTATATAGTTTTCTTGGTTTAATTGTCAGTAAGGTTTCGGTATCTGAGTGTTTCATTATATATTTCATTTCATATTTCATTCAAGCGCCTCCGTAGCGCAATTGGAAGAACGACGGTACATTGCGCCCTTCGATTGGAATTGGCCTAAGTTCGATTCTCGTCGGGACGGGAGGAATCTTTATCTGGTCGATTTCAATCGATGGTGAGTTAGCCGATCTCATACGGAGGTAGCAGGGTTTTTTCTCCCGGAAACTCGGGTTTTTCATCCCGCATACATACAAATCGGCCCTTCAGAACACACGCAATTTACAGACAAAAATTACTAGTTGTGGTGGTGTTGGAAGTGGGCGGTAGATGGCGTTGATTCGTAGTAGAGGTAAGGTGTAGAGACAGTTGAAGATGTCCTCCCGCGATGAGTCTTCGGACTCCTTGGAGGTATCAGGAATAATAATAATAATAAATGTACCCTTCGGCTATTTCTTTGAACATTCTCGGGCTTGGTTTTTTTATATCTGGAAGTGAGCTTATAAACCTATGCGGCAAACACTTTTGTAAGAATGTTGCCGCATAGGCATGATAGGTTTTTGTGTGTGCTCGGGCTGCTGTTATTGCCCTGCCGATGAGAGTTTTCAGATGGATGTTTAGCAATGCTAAACCTCCAGCTTCAACTTCATGGAAGAGTGTTGATCTGCGCATGGGTTCATACTTAGAGCCCCAGATGTATGTAGCGCATAGCCTGTGTATTTTTTCGGCCCACTTTCCGTGATACGGGGTGTTGTGTATCTTGTACCACAGGCGAGATGTTAGGTAGATGTTGCAAACCCGGGCCCTTCCTTTGACAGACAGCTGTCTAGGGCGCATTGCATTAATTTTCTTCTTTATGCCGTCATGGAGTTCTTTCCACTGGTCTTCGTGTGATTCTGAGCTTCCGATGTTGATGCCCAGAACTTATGTAATTATTCACCTGTATTCCTGAAGGAATCCTTGGTTGGTTTTCCCACTTGCCAATTATTTTGCAGCAGGATTTTGCCAGATTCACATACAGTGCTGAGGCTTTGCTGAAGTCTTTTATTATTTTGAGTGTTGTGTCCAAGGATTTTTGTGTTCCTAGTGTTAAAGTGACGTCATCAGCATATGCCAAAATTTTGGCGTCACTTTCACCGTGTATATGTGTTCCTTTGATATTGTTGTTTGTGTTAATGGCTATAATGAGTGGTTCTAGGGCTAGAACAAATAGAGCCATGGATAGTGGGTCTCCTTGCCGGATGGAACATTTTATTGGGAAAGAGGCTGAGAGATTTTTATTAATGATCAGCCTACTTTCCGCGTTTCTGTACAAAAGCTTAATCGTTTCTTTCCAGTTTACTCCAACTCCTTTTCGGTCTAGTGTTTCAAACAGGTATTGGTGGCTAACTGTGTCAAATGCCTTTTGAATATCTAGACCCATTACAATACATGGATTTTCTGTGAGGCTGTAATAATCGCAAATGCATTGGAGATGCATTATTGTGTCAAGAATATTTCTTCCTTTCACTGCACATGATTCACTGAGCTACACACACACACACACACATATATATAATATAAATATATAAAATTATTAGAAACACATCCAATAAACAGCAAAATTTCACTCTAGAAATGAATTCAGGCTACTAGCATAGTGCGACAGAAGTGCGTAATCCGTAACTGGTGATATGCGGTTCGAATGCCCACTAAACATTTTGATGGTTGTTCGACGCTTCAGAATCTGGCACAGAGGAGGACACTTTAAAATTGCTTCGCGGACACCCAAGTCCTCGCGAGCCCTGTTGCCGACCCCCTGTTCTAGATGATGTCTTTGAAGCATTATAAGACATCGAAGTTAGCAGCTATATTCCTTCACAAAAATAGCTTTTTTCAAACACAATGATTAACATTTCTGACAAAGGGTGAAGCAAAATGCTTTTCATACTCCCTGCTATCTGATAGGGAAATAGTGAGTGGAAAAATTTATGTGCCAATTGCTCGCCCTGAGCAGGCTTTGAGATTAAACATCAGAATTGGAGTTTAAGATGGCTTTGGTCTTTTATGTTTGAAGTAATCCGTTGCTTCGTAATTTGCAGCTAATTGAACCAGTTTGTTGGGGTGTACAGATGCTCTTGAAAAGAATTTTGTTGCTATAGTTTGCAGGAAAGTGTAAATATAGGGGATATCTCTGTCACTATGGGGTTGCACATTTCTGATGAACCATAGAGCGTTCAGGATCATTCGTAAATCGTTGCAATTTGAGAATATTAGTATCAGCGGCATGGCTCCAAGCCGGAGAAGCGTGAGTATAGGACGAACCATCACATCGGTCTTCTAATGAATAGCATGGCTATGCTCTTCTGGGGTTTCACTTGCAGTCTCCATTTGGAGAACGATTTTTCAATCAGTAGTAGGTTTTCTTGCAGTTTTTTGATGGCAAGATGTGGCTGTAGAGATCTGGCAAATATTGCTGTATCAACCACATAGAGAGCCATGATAGATGACAATGGATTGTGCGGGATATCAGACATGTATATGAAAAACAGAATCGGTACTAGTAAGGATCCTTGTGGGACTCCAGCCAAGATACGTTTCTGTGCTGTTGATCTTGATTTGCATACATCTGTCAAAAAAGTATGATTTAATTAGGTGAACCATTTCCAATGGTATTCCAGTTGAGATCAGTTTATGCAGTAATCCGAAATGCCAAATTTTATCGAATTCACCGGCTATGTCAAGGAAAACAGCTCCAGTGCATTGATACCAACTGTATCCAATGGAGATGTATTCGACTAGTCTGTACCTGTTGTGGGGCACTATGGAATTGCCGAAACCAAACTGCTCTTTAGGAAGAATGTTTAACTTATGTACAGAGGCTTGGAGTCTGGTAAGAATAACTTTTTCTGCGAATTTACCCAAATTTCAGATGAGGCTGATTGATCGATAATTTTGAAGCAGGTGCGGGTATTTTCTAGTCTCATGGATTGGAATTATATCCACCACTTTCCAACAGGAAGGGAAATGTTTGAAACGGAGGATGGAATTAATTATGTTGGTCAGATGTGCAATAGTTATACAAGACAGCAGGTTAATTACCTTGTTGGTGATACCATCAGTCCAGTAGCCTTTTTGTTTTTTAATTTCTTGATTATATCATATATTTCTGCTGGTGATATGGGTGGAATTTGATTGGAGCAGGTTTCAGAAGATTTTAATGAACATTTAACATGACGATGGATCTTGTAGATGTGATTGAAATCTTGATGTTCATGAGGGTTTACATTGCTTGTCCAAGTTTTCTGCTATTGCTTCAGCTTTATCTGCATCGGTGTGGATGAGGCCCAATCTGTTCGGAGAGGGGGGGAAGAGATTTGTTTTTGATCTTTCTGATTCGATTCCAAATGAAGTTTGAAATTTGACTGTCAGGAGAGACAGAAGTCAATCTTTCTTCCCAATGTTGACTTCTATGTGCTTTAAGGGCATCTCTCATTGCAGAATTGAACCTATTCAATTCTGCAGTGGGATTCGTTTGTCTTATGATGCGTGGATATTATAAAACCTTTTACTAGCCTTATTTTTCTCTTTGATCAGGTTCATGATATCTTCTGGCAAGTGATTGGGCCTGAGGGCAGTTGTGGAAGCAGTGACTGCTGTAAAGGCTATGTTAATTTGTTGGGTCAGGTCTTTAACAGCTGTTTAAATTTCTTATAAACAGAACAGGATCAATATATTTCGGGAGTACTTTGGTCAACCTTTCCCATGATATGAACGCGTGTGTGTGTGTGGGGGGGGGAGAGAATTTTTCTTGGTTTCCCAACTGTAGCAGTATTGGATTATGATCAGATGAAAGATCATTTAGTGTCATTAAACTGTACTGGAGTCTCACATTCTGAAGTATGACTATGTCGAAGACATCAGCAGCACCATACGTATTATGATGGGTAAGTTCAGTGAGACCTGCCAGAACTGCGTTGTTGGATCTTGTATAGTTAGCAAGTATGTGATCATTCCAGTTGGTAGTTCGACTGTTCCAGGTGGGATGCTTGGCATTTAAGTCACTGACAATGATGACAGGCTCTCTCTGATGCCCAAGATGGCGTCCAAATCCTAGGAAAGTAATGATTTTAATGGAGGATTGTATGCTGTAAAGATTTTTAGTCTACCAGCCGATCTCATGAGAACCTCTACACCTGTAACCTCAAGATTAGTGGTAGGTGGGATATTTACAGTGATGACTAATGTAATTCTTGATGAAAATGGCAGTGCTGCCACAGTTTGTCAGCTCTGTACAGATATCCCCTGATTTTGGGGTTGACTGATTTGTGTATCCTTTAGGAATCTTTTAGTAGAGGACGGTGTAGGGTTGGAGCTGCTGAAGTCTAGTAACATATTTGCCAGAGAAGAGGTAATGATAGCTGTCAAGTTTGTGCGTGGTACTAGCTGATCCTGTTCATGAGTTATCTGTTTAGAATGGACTACATCCACATATGTCCTTGTCTGTCGTTGTTGAGTTGTTTTTTAAAAGGCCTCTGACTGTGGCAGATGGATTTCTGACAATTTTTGCTGGTCATTGAGAGGCTGAGGCCTCTGGCGTGGATCTACTGGGGGAGGAACAGTGTCTGTCTCCGATCTTCTATTTTTGGGTTTTGAATGCATCCTCTATAGTTGGCTGTGTGTGGGCCACTGCAGTAAGCACATTTAGCTGGAATGGTATTCGACTTTGTACAGATATTGGTTGGATGGCTGTCCCCACATTTTAGACATTTAAACTCAGCCTTACACATTTTCTGGGCATGGCCAAATTTTTGACATCTGTGGCACTGACCTGTTGAAGCCCTTTTCCTTAAAGGTTCTGGGCTGATTTCAAGTACACAGAATGACATTAGGTCATAAATTTGTTTGTAAGATTTGATGGATCTCAACTAATACTAGTGGTATCAGGGTCTTGTCTTTTTTGGTCATTCTGCTGATCTTGATGGGTGGCAGGTCCTGATGGTGTAGATTAGCAGCCATTTCTTCTGTGGATATATTTTCACACACTTCTTGGAGCACAACCTTCAGATTTTTCTCTGAGCTGAGTGAGACTGAATGCCTCTGGCATTCATATCTCCTGTCAGTTTTTGGTAGTCCATCACTGTGGTGAACTGTATCTTGATGCCGTCGGTGACATTTTTGGCAGTGACATAAGAGATCTTTAGATTGGACATGGTGGCTCTAAGAGACATCAAAGTTTGTTTTTGGCAGAGTATGATCAGAGATGCCTTCTCTCTAGTGGAGGCAGAGGGGTCAGAAACTAGGCCATTTTCTTCCATTCCATCCTCATTTGGTGGTTCAGAGGCTTTTCGTTTCTTATGCACACGGACCTCTGTGAAGTCCGGGGGGGGGGGGGGGTGATCACCAAGAGCAGCTTTTCTTCTGATGGAGCATTGCTGTCACCCCCGACATAAAGTAAAAATTAAATTTTTTTAGAATCTTTTTAAGTATGCTTATAGCTAGCCATTTAGTGACTCTATCAGGCCTTCAGCGTCAACTACGCTCATTTTGAGAAAATGAGGGATAAAAAAAGCACTGTTTAAGCTTAAGGCCGCATAAAAGTCCCGCAGACCCAGTAAATGGTTTACCTGCAGAGAGAATCCTGAAGCCGTAAAGGACTGCCAGCAAAACCGAGCATTGGCAAAATGCTCGAAGTAGCAGCAATGATTTAAATTAAATCAACCTGTGATTTAATGAGGACTTTGTGATTCAGGACCTGCCTTGTCCTTTCTTCCCACCAAGTGTAGACTGGCAGTCGAAATCTCCTACTAGAGGCAGAAGAATACTGACGAGCACAGGGCAGGGAACAGGAGGGACTGGGAAAGTTGCATTAAAGCCAGAACCTTACCTTGCGCTGAACGAATCGAATCAGCAAAATCCTTCCAGTCAAAGCCTTCAGATAACCAACGTGAAAACTAGGTGAAAGACCATAATACAACACAATCATGACTACAAATCTCAATCAACACCATTCAATCATTCCTTCGAACACAATTCATTTAGCGCAGAGTGCTATCAAGTGATCTTTGTAGGCGATTTAAAAATTTGAATGTGTACTCGCATTCTACTCGAAATCATCAGTTCTACAAATTGCCACGAGCTGATTTGTCTGAATTTGCGGCTGTAATCTTCTGAAATAGTATGCTTCCTTAGAATTTGGACACCAGTGTAGTTGGGGTTATGCACTCTGTTAAGAGACATTTATAAATGGATGTCAATATGACAATAGTAAGATACATGCCACAAAGTAGGAAGAATTGTGTTGTCCAGAATGTTCACATACCTATCGGAATGTGAACATTCTGAATAAGGACAGTTCCATTACATCCATCTGCTCGTTAGAGGGTGTAGGGCAATTCGCCACTCCAAAACACACTTTTCACTCTTTCACCCACTATTACACGGTCTTTGCATGACTGAAGACGATGCTGCATGCTGGTTTGTTAATGTGAGGTTTGGATATTGCAGTCCTGCCATGGAAACCCATGTTGTGAACCTCGCTTCTGAATGGTTTTTTGTGTATATTTGTGTTCCAGTCAATACCCGAAATTCCATATTCACATCGGCCGACGAATGGCGTTTTACATATTATCCTTTGTAGTACCCTACAGTCAAATTGAGTGAGTCACGTGTTTGTAGCTGGTATTAATTGGAGGAATATGATGCTCCCAACTGCGAGTGGGTGAAATGGCTGCGAGAAGGAAACTGACAAATTTGAAAGAGGCACTGTGATAGAATGCATTGTACCAGGTCTATTTTTGCTGCAAATTGGGCTATCCCAGGTCAATAGTCAGTGATTGTATACTGAGATTGAAGTGCAGAGAGTCAACTACATGTGCTACACACAGTTGACAACCCACCACACTCACTGAATGTGACTGTAGCAGGGTCGAATTCCTCATGCTTGCTGCGCAAGCTCATTAATTGAGAAAGAAGTAATATTTATTTATTTAATAAATGCATGCATTTATAAGCATTCCATTTAGGCTTTTATTTTTGTAGACAGAAGATGTCTTAAGCTTGCGTGGCAATTATTGAGCTTTGCATTGTGAATCGAAGGCCGATGCTTGCTCGTCTAGTCAAAGCTACCTTGACTTGCTTGGTTGTAGGAGCTTCCACGTCCTCGCAGCAACTCTGTGATTTCATGCACGTGAATAGCCATTTCACGTTGTCTCATTCTGTTGCTTAAACACAGGCCACATGCACTCAATGTAGCTCTAGCCAGTAAGCTTCAGCCAGTCTTTACAAGAATGCATGTTGCTTGAAAAAATTAAGTTACAACCAACTTTTTATGACGATGTTATTGACCAGTTCATAAAAAAGAACTGTAGGGTAGAATTTGCATTCAGGTAGCTAAATTGAAAAAGACAGAATATCATTTGTAAAATAAATGTTGTATTTGTATAATTAAAAATACATAAATTTCTAAATATATAAATTTAGATTTTAAATGGTCAGTAATTCATTATTCTGCTAATCAGACTTCAATCACATCTCTCACTCCCTGAATGATAACAAGAGCATGAATTTCAAGCCCAGCATTCACCCCTGGACTGTAGGGTGCTGAAGGATATGTAAAAACAGCTGACATTTAACATCGGTGAATGCAGAGTTTCGGGCATCAACTGGAACACGAATCTGCACAAAAATATTCAGAACTGAGGCTCAAAACATAGGTTTCCATGGTGGGACTGCTTTATCCAAATACCACTTTTCTCGGAACATGTGCAGTGAGATGTGGAAACTTGGAAGGCTGTATGGAGTGATGAATCATGTACACCCACTACCGAGCAAACAGAGTTGGAGGTGTGGCAGATGCTCGGTGAATGTCTCTTACCAGAGTGCATAACTCTATGAAATTTTGAGGTGCCGCTGTGATGGTATGACCCTGTTTTTCCTGGTTTGACTTCAGACCTCTATTTGTGTTGCCAAGAATATGAACTCCAAAGAGACATCTGAATTCTGGACAATGCAATGTTTTCTATTTTGTAGTGTTTCAACTGAACTGAGCATTACTTATTTCAGCAGGACAATGCACCATGTCATAAGGCTGCTGCTGCTGTAACTTTGTGGTTTTTGGACAAGAACACACTTGATTGGCTTCCACAGAGCCCTGATCTCTAACTTACTGAACATCTTTGGAATGAGCTGGAGTGTCAAGTGAGGTCAAAGGATGTCAGCCCACAATAGTACAGGATCTCATTACATGCCTACAGGAAGAATGGTCCACAGTTCCCATTGATCACTATCATATGCTTGTGGAAAGTATCCCCCCATAGAATTGCTGCAGTCATCATAGCAAAAGTAGGTCTTGCATGTTATTAAGGTGGATGCCATGGCTGTTTGGTCCTCATACTATGGTGTTCATTGATTTCTTTCAAAGTCGTGTGTGTGTATAGATATATATGTATACATCCACACACCCACCTACAGTGGATACCTTTCTATGACACTGAGTTCCTACCAACTCTTTAATCTAATCCTCCCACCATCTCTTTGGTTTTCCTGTAGCTCTCTTTCCATCTCTTGGATAGTGGTGTGCCGCAGGGGTCAGTTAAATCCATCCCAACATCATATGTTAATGATATTGGGATGGATTTAACTAGTGATATGAAGCTGTTTGCAAACTGGGGGAGAGCAATGCAGAGTTAAGAGGATGTTATGGCCTTAAGAGGACTAGAATAGATTGCATGAATGGGCAGGTAAGTAGTGGAACTGTCAGTTCAATGTTGGAAAACGTGTTGAGATTTGGTAAGCAACAGTGGGATGCAAACTTTAAAGTAGGTAAAGGAGATGAGAGATCTAGGTGATATGGTGGATAAGGAGCTGAAATTCAAGGGCCACATAGCACAATTTGTGAAGACATCACATCAGATAATGGCAATGATGCGGAGGACCCTGACATGCAGAAATAGAGAGGTTATGATGCCACTGTATAAGGCTTTGATCAGGCCTCACATGGATTATTGTGCACAGATTTGGTTGTCAAGTTTGCATGGTGACAAGGATAATATATTGGAAAGGATCCAGAGAAAATTCACAAAGGTGGTCAATGATCTTTGGAATGTGGAATACGATGACAGATTGAGAGAATGTAGGTTGCAGAGCCTTGTGAATAGGAGGAAGGGGGGGGATATGATAGAGACATATAAGCTAGTCAAGGGTTGTTATCATGTTGACATGGAGATTTTTCATAGAATGGGAGAGGAGTAAAACAAGAGGTGATCACTGCAAAATGGTGTGAGCAGAGGAGTAGGTTCTTTGCATGGAGAGTGGAATGCATTGCCTGAGTGTGTTGTGAATGGACATATTGAATCAATTTAAAGCAAGGTTGGATGAGCATTGTGTGCAATAGTGTGTACCTCCCACGATGAGTCTCTGCCTCCATGGAGGTCAGATGTTAATAATAATTCTGATATCAACTTAGTCCATTTTTGAGTGCTACTTCTTGCAATATGACCTGTCCATTGCCATTTGGATCTTTTAATGGCTGTTATAGGTGTGTCTTGCTCTAGTTTGTGCTCCGATCCAAGTATTGTGCTTTTTTTTATCTAAAATATTAATACTGAGTAATGATCTTTCCATTTTCCTCTGGGTAATCCTTAACTTCCTTAGTCAGTCCATGTACTTCCATATGTCATGACTTGAAGTAAACAACTGTTGAATATCTTTCGTTTAAGGGTGATTGGAATGTTTCCTTTTAGTGCTTCACAGTGTTATCCAAAGGCTATCCAATCAAGTTGAATTCTATGTACAATTTCTTCTTTACGATTAACCTCTAGTGTGATCTTTTGTCTTAAGTGAACATAGGAGGTTACTATATCAATTTCCTGATGTTCCATTTGTACTGGCTTTTTGGTCATGTATTTATCATACAGCAGAGCCATTGTAGCTCAGTCGGTATAGACGAAGCCCTTCAGTCAGAAAGAACATGGGTTTGATTGTGATGTGAGGAACCTTTATCTGGTCTCTTTCAACTAAAAGTGAGTTAGCCAGTCTCATATGAAGGTAGAGAGTTTTTTCACCCAGAAACTCAGGTTTTTCGTCCCTCAGAAGAGGCTCACTGGGCCTGTGAACACAGTGGCATAACTAGAGTTGTTGCCGCCCGGGGCAGTCCCCGAGTTTGCCACCCCTCTCAATACACACCAAAAATACTACAAAAAGTCAAAACAACATATAGGGAAATAAATTAAAACACTATGTTTATTTTTGAGTAAAACTATTTCAACATTCTAAAATGTTATTTTTCTTGCTTTTCTGTTAGCAAAATCGTCGATGATATTGGCGAAGTCTATTTCATAGTAATGTAGGTAATTCTTAATCAAATTTTATTTAGAAAAACTCCTCTCACAACTAGCAACACTTAACAGCAATTGTGAGGAAAATTCGCAGTAGTATTACAATATTTGGAAATGAGTTCTCAAGACTGTATTTTAGAATTAACTGCAAAAGTTCAAAGTGCCGCCCTGGGTGGACCGCCCCTCCTAGCTACGCCACTGCCTGAACACACACACAGATTTACAGCCACGAATACTTACAACCCAGCCATAGGCCTGATTTGTCAGCTATATGCTAGTCCCAAGTCTGGATAAAATGGGAGAGTTGGGGAAAGCTATGATGAATTACCCTGTAAAAATCTCACCACAAACACTTTGTGGCAAGAGCACTTACCAAGAAAGTTACCAAGAGTTGGACATGACTGAAGGGTTAAATCATCATCATTTATTATACATTATATTTGTTTTTTCTGTTTATATAAATATTTAATTTTTTTCGATTTACTTTCAATTCAGTGATCAATAGTGCTGCATTTTTTCCTGAATCCTGCTTGTTCTGGAGGTTGGCAAAAATCTACTTTGGTATTCTGTTGTTAATGATTTTTTGTAAAAATCATCTGTAAAATAAATAAATATATTCACGAACAAAATACAGATCATGTGATTGTATTCAACGGACATGAGCCTTTTATTAAAATAACTTTCATGACTTATGCATGTAACAAAAATTATACAGAATTTATTCAAAAACTCCAATATATTTCATTCAACATTACGTTGATATTGTTAGGTAGATAGATCATTAACTGCATTCAAAAGACGAATCAAAATAATGTCATAAATCATGCGTATATTAGATCGTGTCACAGTCACGCCTGAATTATATATTATTATTATTATTAACACCAGACTTCCATGGAGTCAAAATCACCATGGGATGCAAAAAGTGTTACACACAAAGCCCATCCAACATTTATTTCTACAAGTTAAGGTCCTCAGAATCACTGCCACAATCTGATGTGATGTCTTCACAACTTCTGCAATGTGACCTTTGAACTTCAGATCCTTGTTCACTACCACTCCAAGGTCTCTTAAACTCATTCAATGTACAGTATCTGCATTCACCACAACATCAAGCAATACATTCCACTCACTCATCAACCACTCTCCATGCAAAGAACCTGCTCACACCTTCCATGGATGTCCCCTTGTTCTACACCTGCCAATTCTATGAAAAATTTCTCCCATATTAACCAGGTAACAACCCTTTACCAACTTAAATGTCTCAATCATATTCCCTCTCTTCCTTCTCATGGTTGTTCTCATATCCCACATCCCAAAGTCCAGTTACCACCTGAGTCAGTCGTTTCTGAACCCTTTCCAATATATATCCTCATCACCATGAAAATCAGGGGACCAAATCTGTGCAGAATAATCTATATGAGGCATGATCAAGGCCTTATCCAATGGAACCAGAACTTCTTTATTTACACAAGTTAAGTCCTCCACATCATTGCCATAATCAGATGTGATGTCTTCACAACTTGTGCAATGTGACCTCCGAACTTCAGTTCTTCTCCATCACCACTCCAAACCTTCTTATCTCAACTTCCTTCAAAATTTTCCCATCAAGTGTAATCTTTAAAAGTACCTGTGGCATGATTATAAATAATAAATTACACGATAGCCACAGTAATTAACTTTAATGAAATGAAAGCACAGATATTTTGTACTGAAAATAACAGTACATCATCAGTGTTTAGAAACAAGCAACTTAAAGGAACTGGATTACAAAGTACATACAGCAGTCGGTGGTTTACCAATTAAAAACTGTTGCCGCATGCTAGAAATTAGTATTAATAAATAATATTATGAAAAAACTATTTTTTATAGTTACATATGATAAGAATCTCCCAAACGTTTGGGAGAGAGAGAGAGAGAGAGAGACAATCATTCCGATTCAGATTTGGCTGTGTAAAAGGGGATTCACAACTTTCTTTGAAAAGGCGTTCATATTTAAACCTGCATCTATGGAGAAGACGAGCTTTATCCGGTTGGATATTGTGTTTGGTGTCAATACTATGTTGTGCCAGACCAGAGGTTTCATGTATTCGATATAATATTGATGTTCTTTAATTCTTTTTTTCTACAGAATGGCCTGTTTGTCCAAAGTATGTTAGATTACATTCACACAGTATCTGTTAAATGGCAGCTAATGAGAGAGGTGCCAGTTTGTCTTTTGTAGATGACAACAGATGAGAAATTTCGCTGATCAGAAAATATATGGGAATGAGATGATACTTCAAAATTCTACCAATCGGTTCCGAGATTCCAGAAATATAAGGGATTGGAACCCTGCAGTCTGTTGAAGAATCCTGAGGTGTTGGAACATAGGAGTCCATTATCTGGTGGATTTGATTAGGGTCGTAGTCATTAAATTCCATTAACTTTTTGATAATGAGAAGTTCTTGTTGTAAACTTGAGGGAGAGGAGCACACCTTAAGGGTGCTATTAATAAGGACTTGATAACACCAATTTTTTGAGAGGTGTGATGAGCTGACTTCTACTAGTGAAGGTAGGTTTTCGATAAACACTGGTTGATAAATTACTGGAGGCTGTGCATGTTAGGCAGATGTCCAGGAATGGTAAACTACCAACCTTTTCTTTTTCCATAGTGAACTGAATGTGTGAGTGAAGGCTATTGATCTATTGTAGGAAAGTGGTAAATTCATTTTCAGAATGAGGCCAAATAGCAAAGACATCATCAACATAATGAAACCAATGAGCAGGTTGGGGATGAATGGATGAGAACAAGGTATCTTCCAGATGGTTCCAAAAATAGTTTGCCAACGATGGAGACAGAGGGCTACCCATGGCAGTACCTTCAACTTGTCTATAGATCTTGTTTTTCCAGCTGAAATATCCTGATTGTATAACAAATTCAAAATCTTAGCAATATCAGGAAGTAATCCTCATATAATAAATTACCAGTGTCATATAATGGAATGTTAGCAAAGAGGAAAACAATGTCAAAGTTGACTAACAACTACAACTCTTGTATTTGAATATCCTTGATTTTTTTTTCAAGAAAATGTGTGGAATTCTTGATGAATGATCTGGATTGTCCAGTGTGAGCAGTTAATAAACGTTACAGAAATTTAGGAATTCTATAGGAGGGAGAGTCGATACAGTTCACGGTGGGTCTTACTGGATAACCTTCTTTATGAATTTTTGGGAGGCCATTATAAACGAGGAGTTCTTCCAAAATGAGTGGGCAACTTGTTACAGTATTTTGATCCCAGCTAACAACTTCATCAAGCAACTTATTTAATTGTTTTATTTGCATTGTTGTAGAGTTATAATTAATTTCTCAATAGGTGGAGGTATCCTGTAAAAGGCAGTCTACTTGTTAGTAGCAATCTATCAAAACCTTTGCAAAATTTAAGTAAACTATTGTATATGCATCTCTCGTGTCCAATACATTCGTCACCTTGTTTTAGTACATAGGCCGGTTAGTAAAACATGATCTCCCTTTAACAAACCCATGCTGATAAGTACAAAGAACACCACTGCTACAATCCACTTTTGTATCCTATCTCTCACCAACCTTTCTAATATCTTAACTACAATATTAAATTATTAGAGTTCAAAGGAACAATTGTAGTAAGTTCCACAGAAAAAATTATTTAAAATAATTATTATTTAAAAAACAATCTGATGTACAATTAATAGTGATCACTTCTCAAAACTTGGATATCGGATACAGTCTGATCGGTGCAGGTTGGGATGATTACTTAGCATTTCACATGTTTCAAGGAAAAAGATAATAGAATTTGAACTTGTTGGAGTAGGCCTTGGCTTGAAAATCAATAAAGCTAGACAGTAATAAACAACCATGAACAAAACAAACCAATTATTTATATATATATACCATACCCTCCTCCCAAGATGTCAATTAAAATCACTAATAGTCTTGGGCTAGCTGTTCTGTGATTGGTTATGAGTGAAGCCTACAGAGAGAACGGTCAATGAGTTTAAGGAGTGGCATGATAAACTTTGTGTTTCTTAGAAGGGACCTCCCGCGATGAGTCTTGATAGACTTTGTGTTTCCTAGAAAGGACCTCCCACGATGAGTCTTTGACTCCATGGAGGCCTGAATAATAATAATAATTTGCCCAACAGTATACAAAAGTTGCTTGGGTTAAATGGCCTTGCATACTCTAATGGGGAATAAAAAGAAATTAGTAGATATAGGCAGATCATTACCATACAGCAGTTTATTCAAAACCAATAATACAACACTGCCATGTGATGTGTGAGGAAGGGATGAGAGACAGAGAGAAAGGAGTCTATTAATAACATAGAATAAAAGCCAAAAGGCTATTTTTCTGGCAACCTTAATAATAATGAAGGGGGATACAAATCCTTTGATGTTTATCTGCCAGTAATATTTTTTGTATTTTTTGTCATTAATAATATTTGTATCCCCTTCATTATTATTAAGGTTGCCAGAAAAATAGCCTTTCGGCTTTTATTCTATGTTATAATATACAGGCACACCTTTATGGCTTTCATATAGTGAAGGTATGTAAGTTCTTTTCACTTAAACCTTGTTATCTTCCAGGTCTACCTACTCACTGATGAGACTTCAAAAAAGGTTGAAACAGGTCTGGGTAGTGACCTCTCCTCATAATGTAATTACAGTATTACATCCACTAGGGGCTGTGTTTTTACATTATGAGAAAATATCAAGGATAGTGAGGGCGCTTGCTCCACCTTTGATACGAGTTGCTTTGGTGCTGCACTACCAAGTGGTTATTTACACTTGGAATTGCCGATAATTTTTTCGGTATGAAACTCATAGATCTTAGTCCTAGTTCTTAGAGTTTTGCTTACTGGCAGATAAACATCAAAGGATTTGTATCCTCTTCATTATTAGGAGTCTATTAATGTTTCTCTTGAAGAGTTTGAAGTTATTTTCACTGAGGAAAATGGTATTGAGAAGACTGTTCCATGACAATGGTATATGGAATGAAAGAAGAGAGTGATGAGTGCGTTTGGTGAGTTTGCAGCAATTCAATATAAGGATGTTGACCATCTGCTGCCGCCAGTAGTGAGTTATGGAAATTTTAACAAAGGGCTTGCATCGTCGAGCAAAAAAAAAAAAAAAAAAAAACGTATTTCACACAAAATTTTTTATTAATACAGCTTGTGTACAAATTCCAATCAAAAAATATGAGAGAACAATCAACCTCTAATGGCTATAATTTTTAAACAAATATTTCATGATTTAAACATGAAATATTTGCACAATCAACTGTGTTAATTTATCTTACATAAGAAAAACATTTTTTAACTATCAAAATATAATAAGGCCATTAGGAAAAAGAAAACCAGGACGTCCTCTTAAACGATTCAACGATGACTTCTAAGGCCGGAACAGGCCATACTAGGCCTAAATCCTTGATACGTATGATGATGATGATGAAAATATAATAAGAATGAAATCTTTTATAATGTTTTATAAAACATTTGATTGGCTACTGATTTTACCATACGATTGACTACCAGAAGAGACAAGGATAAAGATAGCATATGCACTTATTTTATTTTCAAACTTGGGTGCATTCGTTATAGAGGAGTTGAACAATAATTCCAAATAATCTATACACTGCAGAATAGACTAATTTTTGTTAGGTTACCGTATGAATTTGTCGCTTAATATTTTCAAAAAAAAAATTTTTTTTTTGAAAAAATAAAAAAGTAAACAAGAAGAACAAGGGGCTCGCAAATTTGAGAAAAGTTTAACAAAGGGTCCCTGCGAGCCCCTCATAGCTCACCACTGGCTGCCGCAGTTCATAAATGATTAGAAGAAATGAGAGAAATGGTGGTAATAGCCAGTTCAGTGGAGCAGTATTTACAGAAATACATAAAGAAAAGACATCCTGCAGAGACAGTGTCTATAAGAGCAAACTGGATGGCATCAGTGAGTGAAGGTCATTTATTAATGAAATAGCTGTCTTCTGGATGCAGGCATTTTGTTTTTGATGTGCCAAACCCAATGAAGAATACTAGCTATGACTTGGCTGATTTGAGATTTATAAAGTATTAGCAGTTTTGCAGAAGATAAATAGTGTTAAGAATGAAAACTAACTACCAATCTTTTGAGAGTTTTTCAAGAGGATGTGGACGTGATAGACTGGATGTGAAAGGCAGGCCAAGAAAAGAAAACTGATTTGTAGTGAGTAGAATATTATCAAAAGAGAGTGAGAATGAGGTATGGTTTTTCTTCTGAGAAATAAGACTGATTTTGTAGCATTAAAATTTACTGAATTATTTTCATTGCCCCACTTGAGAAAAGCTAGATGATTGGTGTTTAAGGCATTGGCCATAGAAGATCTTGAAGCCTAAGTCATCTAAGTACAAGGGTTTTGCAAATGCTGAGGTAAATATAATTATTATTATTATTATCATCATCATCATCCTAAGATCCCATGGATTCACAGACTCATCTAGGAGCTCTCTTTACACACACACACACACACACACACACAGTTTATCATACCGTGCTCTCAGGAAATGCATTCCAATCATTCACAACTCTTCGTAAAAAGTTAATCCTATTCAATGTTAACCCTTTAACAATTTGTAAGTATCTATCATATCACTCCTCCTCATCCTATCTACCGGATTCTGCAAAATGCATAATTTTGCAGAATCCTTTCTTTATAGTCAACATTCCAGAGATCAGAAACTATTTTGGTCAATTGCTTCTAGATCCTCTCCAACATCTCTGTATCCTTTTGAAAATCAGGTGACCAAATCTATACACAGTAGTCCAAATGACCCTAATCAGAGACTCATACTATGGAACAAGAATCTCCTTACTTCTACAAGTCAGTATCCTTTGCATCATTCCCAGAATTCGTTGTGTTGTCCTCACAATTTTGGCAATATGTTCTCTAAATTTCAGATCCTTATCTACCATCACCCCGAGATCTCTTATTTCCTCCATCTCCAACAATATATCCCCACTAAGCGTCAGTCCATTTCACATCTACTAATGTGTCAACTGTTTTGCCTGTATTAACTGACTCATATAAACACCAAAGTTTTAGTGTAATATATGATGATACATCTGATTTGTCTAATGCCCAAGTTTAAATTATCATCAAAACTTCACAGTTAGGGGCCATCAATCTCATAGGAAACATGCCTTTTTTTATACAGCCATACCCCATTGTAATTGATAGAAGCATGTGGAGTAAATTGCGTTGAGACAAAGGAAATGACATTTTTAAATGACTGTAACATATTTTAAAATTTTGATCTGACCAAATTGTATAGTCTATCTTGCAGTATTCCAATATGTTCTAATGTTTTTTATGGAATAGAAAGTATGGGTTAAGGATGACAAGGAATGAGAATGATGAGAATAGAAAGTATGGATTAAGGATGACAAGGAATGAGAATGATGGATTATTTAGTAACAGAAGGATTGAGTAAAAGCTTTTGCAAAGAAATGAAACTGAATATTCGTTTTATGAATGTCTGGGATGAGTTTGATGAAAGGAAGGAGTATTTTAAGAGAGATGATTTGCATTTAAATGGATTGGGTGCTTGGCATTTAGAACATTTATTGATAAAGGATAGAGTAAATCATCAAAAAAAAAAGGAAATGGGATATGCTAGGGAGGCAGGTGATGGAGTCAGTTGTAACTAGTACTATGGTCATTAATCACTGTGAATTTGAGATTAATTGTTTGCAGAAAATTAACAGTATACAGAATGTGCTAATTCACACACAGGGAGATTATGGGAGGAAGGGAGTATTGCAGTTTACATATACTAATGCCCAAAGTATTTGGAATAAGAGTGAAGAATTTTTTGTCATTACTTAGTGCAACTTGGCCAAAAATTACAGGAATTAGAGAGACTTGGTAAACTAAGAAGGATAATGATATAGTTATAGGGATCGAATGTAAGGGGTACAGTATTTTCAGGCAGGACAGAGATGACAGAATGGGGGGAGGGATTTTACTAATCATAGATGAAGCATTAAAGCCAAAAAAGGTAGAAATGCCTCAAGGTGACAGGTATGTTGAGGGCAGTTCATTTGAGGCTGTTTGGTGTGAGATAGAGATCAACAGGGCAAAATATGTAATCTGTTGTTATTATAATCCAAGGGGTATAAGGGAGAATGTAGATAGTATGTATAGGCAAATTAGCATGATGAGTGAAGGTCGAGTAATTATTATGGGGGATTTTAACTTTGGGTATACATAGATTGGGAGAAGGAATGGTCACAAGGAACAAAAGAAATGGAGTTTATACAGTTGTTAAGAGATAACTACCTGAGACAGCATGTAATGGAAGGGACAAGAGATTCGAGTGTGTCTAGTCTGATCTGGTCATAGCACCGGAGAACATATCAATAAGTAATTTAGTTACACTGTCTCCACTTGGGGAAAGCGATCATGTGGTCTTGACCTGGGAGATTGTAAGATGTGGTATTGACTTGGGAGATTGTAAGATGTGCTGAATATTCTGATAAGAAGGGGTATATGTGGAATTACAAGGCTGGTGATTAGGACAAGCTGAGAAGTCAGCTTTTAGCAGTGCTATGGCATAAGAATTTAAAAGGGAGAGATGTTGATGGTGCGTGGGAGATTGTGAAGGAGTATTTAAAGAAAGCCATATCAGACTGTATTCCCAGTCAGAAGGAGAAATCAAGTAGGAGTAAGATGGATGAATAATATTATAAAGCAGGAGTTGCAGATAAAGAAAAAGTTGTGATGGAAGTATAAAGAAAAAGGAGGTGAGTGTTCCCATGAGCAGCACAAGGTACAGGCAAAGAGAGTAACCTGTATGGTAAAGAAAGCCAAAGCTAATTATGAGAGGAAGCTAGCTGATGAGTCCAAAAGAAATCCTAAGCAGTTCTTTTGCTATGTGGCAAGTAAAAGGAAGAATAACCTTTTTTTAAGCATGACTTTAAAAAGTGTTGATGGTAGAGAAATTACAGAAGCAAATCAAATAGTTGAGTTACTTAGTGATCATTTTGCCAAAGTGTACCATCTTAGTTGTGATATTGCAGTGCCGAATGTGTCATTGACTGATGAGAGTCTAGAGATAGAGGAAATAAAGGTGCTTAGTATATTACAAAACCTTAATGCTAACACTGCCATTGGGTTAGATGGCATATCGGCCCATGTATTACGAGAATGTGCAAGAGAATTAGCACCTCCTCTAATCAGGATGTTTAATTTAAGCCTCAGTTCTGGTAAAGTTCCAAAAGAGTGGAAAGAAGAGAAAATAATTCCACTGCATAAGGGAGGCTCCAAGACAGAGGTTGCAAATTATAGACCAATCAATATATCTAGAGTGGTGGTTAAGGTTTAGAAGAAATTGGTAAATTGCTGTCCACCCAGTCCTGAATTATAGAACTGGGTGGACAGTAATATGATACTTTATAAGGGGGCAACATGATTTTGTGAAGGGTAGGTCTTGCCTCAGTAACTTGCTTACTTTCTATATAATAAAGTAACAGTGGAATTGGATAAAGGAAATCCTTACTCAGTGATACTGCTGGACTTTGCAAAGGCATTTGACAGGATTCCACACGGAACTCTGTTGCATAAATTAGAGCAAATGGGTATGGATCCGAAGCTGGTGATTTGGATTAGAGGTTGGCTGGTGGATAGATATCAAAGAGCGGTTTATGGAGTCACCAGGAGAAGGCAGGTGACTAGTGGTGTACCTCAGGGCTCAGTCCTCTATTGTTTAATTTGTACATTAATGATATTGGAAATAATTTGAAAGGAAATATCCACTTGTTTGCTGATGATGCAAAATTAGGAAGAGCGATAGTCAATTCAGATGATGTAGATATCTTGCAGGATGACTTAAATAGGCTGACGGTATGGGCTAAGTAAATGGCTGTCAGTTTAACGTGGCTAAGTGTAAGGTGATACACTTCGGGAGGATGAGATCACACGCTGTTTACTATATTAATGAAACTAAACTGCAAGAAGTTGGCGAGGCAAAGGACTTGGGAGTTACTGAACTCAAGTTTAAAGGGCATATTGCAAAGGTTGCCAAAGCATCACATCAAATTACATGGTTGTTGAAGAACACACTGACAAGCAGGGATAAGGGAGTTATTGTTCCACTTTATAAGGCATTAATAAGACTGCATTTGGAATATTGCACACAGATCTGATCACCTGAATTTATTGGTGATGAAGAAATGGTGGAGAGGATTCAGAGGTGAGTTACAAAGATTGTTGCAGGTCTGTGGAATGTTCCTTACAAGGATAGATTGAAGATCTGTGGGCTCCAAAAACTGGCTGATAGATGTAGGCTGATGACTTTTTTAAGACCAGTGCAAGAAGGGAGAGAACGAGGGCCATCACTGGAGATTGTGTAAGAGTGTGGTGTTAGGACTAGATTTTATGCTTGGAGGGTTGTGAATGGGTGGAATGCATTGCAAGAGGTGGTTGGGAATGCTTCGTCTGTGAATGAATTTAAGGAGAAGTATGATAGGTATTGTGTGAATAATGGTTACTGTGTCAACGTAGGGTCTCCTGCGATGAGTCTTTTGACTCCACGGAGACACCATTATAATAATAATAACACTGAAATTCACAACAGTTCAATTCACTCAGCCTTTTCAAGTCTTCTTGTAAGGCCACAACATCTATTCTACTTGTCATAGTTCGTCCAAACTTTGCATCATCATCTGCAAACAGCTGTATATTCACATTCAAATCTTCCTGAATATCATTAACATGCAGGTTAAACAGCAATGGCCCTAAAACAAATCCCTCAGGTACACCACTAGTGACTTTCATCTTGTGGGATACAGCTCACCCATACACAACTTGTTGATACCTATCAGACAGCCAATCTGCAATCCATTGCATTAGCCCCCATCCAACAATATCAAACATCATCCATTCTAGTTTGACTATCAACTTATCATGCAGCAATCTCTATCACAAGCCTTTGCAAAATTATCCTACTAATGAGTATCCATCTTCTGCATCGAATACTACTGTTACCTTATTGTAATAAGTAAGTAAATTACTAAAATACGATCTCCCATTAGCAAATCCGTGCTGTCCATCAAAGATAATGCTATTGTTGTCAACCAAATCTGGATCCTGATTCTCACCAGTCTTTCCAATGCACAGAATAACCTATAATTTCATGCTTGAATTCTGTCACCTCCTTTATGAAGTGGTACAATTTGGCCTTCCTTCCACTCGTTTGGAACTTGACCCAGTGCAAGACTCATATTCAACAAATATGTCAAAGCAGATGTCAAATCCCTAGCACATTCCTTCGAAATATGCAGTGATATATTATCAAGTCCCATAACCTTATTAATATCAAGTTTGCTTAATTCCCATATATACCTTCTTCTCACTCACAGTCAGTCTCTCCCCCTCCTTATTCACTGCTCTCAAATTCTCCATGATGTCACATTGACAAGGATGAAAGACCTCTATGAACTGCTCATTAAATATCTCAACTACATTCTCTGCAGCAGTTGTGCTTATACCATTTTCTCCAATCACTGCCATCCTACCATAATCATTCTCATTTTTGCTAGCTACATATTGAAAGAACTCCTTATGATTTTTTTTAGCTTTATTAGCTAACCGATGCTCACACTGAACTTTTGTAACCCTTACCGACCGACTCATTCTCCTTGCCTATTCCTTGTATTCCTCACGGAATTAATTATTACCCCTCCTCTTATATTGCCTCCATAATGCCTTTTTTATCTGTATTGCATGCTTAATCCCTTCATTCATGCATTTCACACTTACCTTATTTAACCTTCTGACCTTTGGAATACATTTAAACATTGCTTCTACTAGATAATTCTTGAATATCACTGATGCAGCAGTCATCTCCTTTCCACCCAAAATCTTCATTCCATGCTACAGCTCCAAGCTGCCTCCTGAACTTCTCATAATCACCAACCTTGCAGTTCCACATATATCCTTTCCTTGTAGAAGTCCTCACACTGCTGGCAACCACCCAGGTAATCACTTCATGGTCACTTTTACCAACTGGAGAGAGAGAGATTTGACACCTCATTTCTAATAACATCCTCTGATGAGATGACCAAATCCAAGACCCTCAATCCTCATATGTGTGCTCTGTTAAATATTGCCTGAGGTAGTTGTAACTTAAAAACTCAAAAAAAAAAAACTCATTTCCTTTACTTCTGGTTGCTATCTCGTCATCCCAATCTAATTTGCTGTAATTAAAATCACCCATAATGATCATTCTTTTTTTATTTACTTGGCTGATTTGCTTATACATTTCCTGGTCACCACTACCCTTCGAATTGGCAGAGCTATAGCAAGATCCAACAAGGTATTTTATTCTATTCACCTCTTTCTCACATTATACTGTCTCAAAACCATTACCACTATTTCCCTCTTGCATCTCTACCTTGTATGGACATAACTCTTTCTCTATCATCAATAGCATTCCCCCATGCCCCCCAACCACCTTTACCTTTTCTATCTTCACGAAACACATTATACCCTTACATCTGTATTCCTGTTAGGATGTCATCCTCATCCAACCATGTCTTACTTATTCCAACAATTTTTAGGTGAACAGACTCAATTAATGCAACCATTTAATTTGCCTTGTTTCTTACGCTTCAAGCATTCGTATACAAACATACCAACTGATTCCTGGATCTATGACAAGTTTCACTGATACCACACATTAGATGTGACTTCTCTAAACTTAACTCGAGCCATTTCCTTTTCTCTTTATTCATTTTAGAATCTTCGTCAAATCCAACTATTTTCCCTTGATCAAGGTCATGATCCCTTCCCTTTTTGTCTACACATGCATTCACATCCTCTTGGAGCATCAACTTTTCTCACACTGTGTTCTCCTATCTGTCTACCCCGAGTCTCTCCATTTCCCCTGTTTGCCTTGTACACTTGTTCTCTCATTCTCCATACTCATGCTACCCACTTTTCATTCATGAGCACTGATTCAATCTCTTGTTCCTTACTCTCCCATTCTTTCACATTGCTTCTTACTTGCCCAGATTAATTCTCTGCACTCATTCTCTGTCCCTTCCAGAAGCTGTTTATTCAAATGACTCGCATCAAAACCATTCAAATGTCCATCACTCTTATACAGTTCAATTCTCCTTCAAACTCATTCCACATATTAATAAACTGCACTCCTTTTTCTTCACGCATTTCTGCTATTAGCAGAAATAAAAAATGAAGATGAAAGTGAATGAAGAGTGTAAAGTAGCCATAGTTTAGCAAACAATATTAAATATGATTTAACCAGTGAAATGTCACATGCTGACATTTTACTGGTCTTATACTTCGTGTCCATGTCATTTCAATGGTGTTGCTATTTAGTGGGTACTTGGCATCCAAGGCAACTTTGTCATGGATATTCATCCAGTTCAGTTGGGTGGTTAAAACTAGTATAACATTTATTTAAAAGTTGGTTATGGTAGAATAAAATTTAAAGTGATCTATGATAAACCAAAAAGTGATTGGAATTCCATATGAATGGTATTTGCAAAGCAAATGAACTATAAAACACTTCATGAAAAAATGTAGTATGGTAAGTTGAATACTATCATTATGGTGTGCTGGCATTTTTAAGCAGGTAGTCGTCCTTAGAAAAATAAATTATCAGTAGTAATTTTTTGATTACTCATGATAATTTTCTCAAAAGGCAAACCAAAATGTAGTCTTTCATCTGCCACATTATATCATTCTTTGGGACTTGTCTACCATCTGCTTTGCAGAGGGCAATCACCCCTATATAATTCCTATCACTGATTGTCTATCAGAGATATTTAAACTTTTTGCTTAATTGTAATTTATTCTAATTTATACTGTAATCTTACTTTACCTCATTTATATACATATTGCATTTTATTATTTTATGTTCATACTCTATTACTTGAGAGCTTCTGTAGCTCAGTTGGTCTAGACAAAGTCCTTTTGGTTGGAAAGACCTGGGTTAAAATCTTGTCGAGGATGTGAAGGACCTTTATCAGGGTTTTCAACTGAAAGTGAGTTAGCTAGTCTCATACAGGGTGGAGAGTTTTCCCCTCCAAGAAATGCGAATTTTTCATCCTATATCCAGGCAAACCGGCCAGTAGAATACACATAATTTACAGACAAAAGAATACTTATAGGCATATGGCTAACCACTTTATCCTTGATTTATGGTTACGAAATCCAAGGATAATTGCAAGGTTGTGGGCACTTAAGTGCCTGCTAGAACCACTGATGACTCTATTATCAGGAAGCCTCCATTTTGTAGGTGGTTTTGATGGATCCCTTTGATTGGAAAGATTTTGGTTCGAATCCAGTCTGATATGAAGAACTTTTATCAGGGCTTTCAATCAAAGGTGAGTTAGCTGGTCTTATATACAGTGGGAGAGGTTTTTTCGTCTCTCCAACCATACAAACTGGCCCCGTGAACACACACACATATGTACAAAAATAGAATACTATTGGGCAAGAGAGATAAAGGGAAACCACCCTGTTCTGTAATAATTGCCCAGTAACGTAACATTATTACACCACGAACCATTGAGTTGAGGGAAATCCACACACATTTCATTACTCTCCAACTTCAGAAGAAGTGATAAGGCCAAGAATCATTCTCATTAATTAAATTCTCTGAAGGTAAGTGATTTTTTCATTAATCTTCACTGTATATAATGACTTCACCACTTCAACATGAAATCCTCTTTCATACTCAGCTTTTGCTTTAATCATATCTGAAAGCAGCCTTAAGGGAGATTACTTAGAGAGGGGATAATCCATAAAAATATTAAGCATGCTGCTAGTTGTATATTAAATATAGAATTTCTCTGTTTGCTGATATGGAGTCAGGAAGAGCAGCTGGTTGCTTTGTTGTGAGTAATTGAAAACTGTAAAAAAAAAAAAAAATAAAGAGGTGAGAGAATAAATGTGAAAGAGAGGATAAGCTGAGTGAGTATACACAAAATCATCCTATGCACTGGTGAAAATTATTATTATTATTAACATCTTACCTCCATGGAGTCAGACTCATGGTGGGAGGTACACATTATTGCACAGAATGCTCATCCAACCATGCCTTGAACTGATTCAATGTGTTACATTCACAACACACTCAGGCAATGCAATCCACTCACCAACTACTCTCCATGCAAAGAACCTGCTCCTCATTCCTCTATGTAGTGTAGTTTGGCAAATGTGGTAACATACGTTTTTTACAGGATGATCTTAGTATACTGAAAGAGAGTGGATGAGGAAGTAAAGTTTAAAATTTAATGTGAACTAATGCAACTATATCTAGTTCTGGAAAAAGATAATATTAGATGGTTATAAATTAAATGGAGAGGCTTTAGAAAAATGTTGATCATTACAAACATTTGGGTATTTTGTTTGATAGAGAATTTAAGTTCAGGAATCATATTGATAAGACAAATAGTAAGCTCAGCAAATGTGGAATTAAATGAAGTTTCACCTTCAGGAGACAGGATATAATGATACCATTATACAAGTCTTTAGTTAGGCCATATTGGATAATGGCTCCTAGCTTTACTCACCAAAGTTTTTAATGGATGTCAAGAAAAAATGAGGGTATTGAGAGAACAAGTGGAGAGTTTGTATCATGAAAATTATGAGAATCAGTTTGCTGGTGGAATTTGACTAATTTATCTAACATGAGGTGGAGAGAAGATTTAATTGAAATTTATAAGTTCAGGTCATGTATAAAAGAGATACCAGTAGCTGTAATTGGCTGAACTAGGTTCTACTGGAGGACATATTAAAATGATAAGGGAAGAAGAGAGTTACAAAGTTCATATTTTATTTTAATGTAAAAAATATGTGGAATGACCATCTTATAGAATCAGCAAATTTATGTGACTTGAAGACAGATATTTATAGTTGGTGGACAGGTTAATTATCATTTAAGTATAATGATTATTTAATAGAACTATTCAACATGTCGGTATTATGATGTAAGTGTATATATATATGTACGAAATAATTGAAAAATATAAAAATAAATAAAGAGGTGAGTATATGCAAAATCATCCTATGCACTGGTGAAATTCGCAATACATGTATTGTGATTGACCAGATGACTCAGTATAAGGTTCACCTGCAGTTCATTCTCCTTCCAGCACTGAGTTAACTCAGTCTCAGTAAGGAAATACCATGAGTAGACATATTACTTACAATTATAATAACAGAATTAACTCACGTTCTACATGAGTTAATTCCATTATTATAATTGTAATTAACTCAGTCTCAGACTGTGGTTGTGAGGTGGATTTGACTTTCCTCTGGATGCTTTAGTTTTCGCTTCACAAATATAAGACCATCCTTGAACATGTTTTGGTTTTCGTTATATGTATATAAATAAATTTAAGTACTTTGTGGTGTTCATGATGCTGCAATTCTAGATGGACATGTCTCCTGGAAGGTGGGTGATAATAATACTGTATAGCGAGCATACTACACTCATAGTTTTCTGATATATACACATACCATCCACCAAATTAGAAACTTTTATTTTATGCATAGTCATATGTAAAATATGGGCACCTACAATAAGCCCTTTTGTGATTCATTGTGATTAAACACTATTGACAATTACTGACCAGCAGCCTTCTTAAATAGTTTGCCTAGATGATGCAAATGACCAAGTATTTTGCATATATGCTGTATAAGTGATGTTTATGTATATCTGCATAAAGGTTTCTAATGTAGTGGCTGGTATGTGTACAGCACATGAATATTTTGTGACTTTTAAATGAAACAGGGTTATAAACTTGTTAAGAATCATCATTCTTTACCAGAAAAATTGCAATATCACTTTAAATTATAATTTTCTTTAAATATGAATCCCACATATGAGCAGTCTTAAGACCTACTTGCCTGTACATGACACTGTCATGTGTACACAAGTGATTGACTGATTACAGAGATGGGGCCACTCCCATCAGAGAAAATGACATGGGGTTTTAAACTGTTCTAAAGGGAGGAACAGAAGTACACATAATGAAGGAAGATGATGACATTAACCAGCACATATGAATGCTGACCAGTAGCTGCGTGTATTATGTTCATGCATGATTAGAGAAAACTGGAGGGACAGTCAGGATGCAGTGCCCATGGAAATACTTATATAAAATGACATATGTGAGATAGAAAAACTAATGAGAAAATCAGATGAGAGGGAAACCACGATCTTACATGTAATGAATGACTTGAGAGGAAAATGGCAATCTGCTCACAAAGGGCAGGAAGGAGGGAGACCACAAGATCGCAAGTTGATAAGAAGGCTGCCATGCTAAACTTAATCAAATTCCTTGTAAATATCAAGAGTGACCACATTCTTTAAATTCTTCTGCTTTTCAAGAGAGGTACATGAGTAAAATGAATAAAGGACAGAGGACTTACATAAAATTAATAATCTATTAGGAGAATTTTGCCCTAAGTATCATAAACACTGTTGGAAAAAAAAAAATTACATAACATAAAACTTAACAGAACAAAATTGAACAATGTGCCATGACTGCTTTAGTAAGGAAATGAATGATCAATAAATTCCTAAATAAAAAACTAGCAAAGGCAGATTGAAGATATACTATTTCCCATAAGGAAGACCATCAGACTTGTTCAAAGTTAAGAAAATATAATAATGTTTCACAGCTTTCTTTATAAAGTCTTTCCATAACTAATCTATTTTTGTGAATTACTGTTATTGTTCTTTTACAGGATCCTGTGTTTAATAGAGATTAGCATGTGCTGCAAGGCCAGGATGTTTGGGTTCATGATACTTGATGTACATTTTATGTTATTTATATTCACTATGAATAACATGCAGATCCCATCTGTTTCATGGTTATAGTGCAAGCTAATATCTGATACTCTCAATGGAAAACCAAATACCAAAATAAGGATTGGGGATCCTGAGTAAGCTCAGTCATCAGATTAAATCCATTGGTTATGTGGTTGGACTAAATGGGTCTCAGTCACATAACTAGATAGATAGACTGAGACATCAGTAGTGAATCCAGAGGGACAGCTGGTAAAAAAAAAAAAAAAAAAAAAAAAAAAAAAACAGACCCAAAGTGCATGGAGAATGATTTGCACTAGCTCAAACACCAACAGCAAACCATTACACTTACCCCCCCCCCCCCCAGCTTAGTCAATAAAGCCAGAGAAGGAGCCAGTTAAAATTATGAACAGTGAAATTTCCAAGGCTCATGGTCTGGAAAATTAGAGCAATGCAATAAACTTACACAGATAAATAATCAAAAAAGGTCAGCATAAGCATGAGAACATGGAGAGTGACAAAGGCAGCAACTTCAGGCAACAAAATGAGAGGAAATCATGAGTCAAAGCAGATCATATAAAATGATTGTAGATCTGATAACCTGATATGGGATATCAGACCTGACAAAAGTGCACACATACCAACCTTTCTTTATGGAAGGTATCATGCAGGATTCCCATATCCCAACTATTTGGGGTCAGTCTTGTGAGTCCTCATTTTTCCCTACTTTCCTATCTTGTGCTATTTCTTCAGTTGCTCCACACACTCTTCCATGACTCTTCTCACCACTTCTCTCCATATCTTCCTCGGTCTACCTCTTCCCACCCACATTCAGATTCATAGTCCTATTTACACTTTCAGCTCCTGAGCCCCATTCAACATGTCCAAACCATCTTAACCTGTCTCCTCCCCATTTTTTTCAACTATTGGTACCACTCCTAAACTACTTCTGATCAATTCATTTCTAATTTTATCCTTTCTCGTTACTCTGCACATTCACCTTAACATTCTCATCTCTGTCACATTCATCCTTTGCTCATGTATTTTCTTTACAGCCCAACATTTTGAACCATACAACATGGCAGGCTGCACAACTGACTTATAACACTTCCCCTTTAGACGAATCGGGACCGCTTGTTACACAAAACAGTACTGGCTTGTCTCCACTTTAACCATCCAGTGCTAATTCTACCAGTCACATCTTCATAAATCTCAATATCTCTGTATCACTGAACCTAAGTTTCTTTCTCCACTAAAACAGCACTCCATATATTATACTTTTGTCCTACTCAATCTTAATCTATTACATTCCAAGATCTTCCAATCTTGAATTAACTCTCTCCATTGTATGCTCAATCAATGTCACTAGGGTCACGAAAGAAGTAGTGGTGTGTAAAGAAGGCTTTTGTTTCAGATATAATTAATGGTAAATAGGTGTGTGTGTGTTCATGAGTGAGAGTGGCTGAAAAAGTTGTGTGCTTGCAGTGTTATTAGTGTGTGGAATTTTTTGTTTATGAATTTGTTGAAATTAGAGATTAGTATAGTAACTGGCAAAGGAAAGATGGCGATGGCTTTGTCCATGCAGGAATTTAATTTTGATTTCAGTTGTTTCATGAAATGCGAGGTGTGCTACATGCACTCGTTCGATTATATAGATAAATTGTGGATATTTAAGGCAGATGGAAAGAAGGTGTATGTGAAGTGTAAGCTGAATGAGGAATTGATGAGTGCTAATATGTTGATAACTGAAAGTGTTAGTAGTGAAAATGCCACATGGAGGATGAGTGCTTGTCTGATAGAAAAAGACTGTGTAAAAGAGCAGCAAAAAATGGTAAAAAAAGTTTTTTTTTAAAAAAAAAATAATGAGCAATCTGAGAAACTTAACAATCGATGTTAAGAAGGACAAAAATGATGCAAACATAGTGGAAGATAAAAGACAAAATGCAGTTAAAGATAAGGTGACGAGTGGCATTGACTGCGAACAAGTGTGTATGACTGGAAACAAAACTGGGAGAGTAAGTGAGAGCAAAAATGTGATGCAAGATTTGAAAGTTGAGTTGGTTAAGATGAGGCAAGAGATGAAATGAACGTGGAATGAAGTTAAGAGAATTCGATTTATGTATGGAAGAGTGAAAATGATGAAAATGAATAATATTGATATAAAAGAGGTAACGAAAGACCCATGAATGGTGTTGTATGGTGATTCAATTATTAAAGGTGTGCTGGATGAGAGGATGCACAAAGTTTGTTTTACTGGAGGTAGAATGGGTAGAGTGATTGAGGCACTGGATATGAGAAGTAAGCAAGTAAAAAAGTTGATAGTTGTAATAGGAGAAAATGACCTGACTGCGAACAAAGAACACATCAGATTGGATATCAGGAGGTTGTTGAGATGGATAAAATATAATAGTGTGATAGGAAAGGTAGTAAGTGTGTTGCACAGGTATGACAGTGGCTAGATGAAGCAGAGAGCAAGGATTATTATTAACATTTGATCTCCATAGAGTCAGAGAATCATCATGGGAGGTGTACACTATTGCACACAATGCTCATCCAATCGTGCTTTAAACTGATTCAATGTGTCTACACCCACAACACACTCAGGCAGTGCATTCCACTCACCAACCACTCTCTATGCAAAGAACCTATTCCTCGCTCCTCTGCTCACACCTTCCTTATACAGTTTCTAGGAATGGCCTCTTGCTCTATCCCCCCCTCTCCCATTCTATGAAAAATCTCCATGTCCACCCGATGACCACTCGACTAGCATATCTGTCTCAATCATATCCCACCCCCTCTCTCTTCCTATTCACGAAGCTCTGCAACTTACATTCTCTAAATCTGTCCTTGTATTCAAATTCCAAAGACCACTGACCACCTTTGTTAATCTTCTCTGGATCCTTTCCAACATATCCTCATCACCATGCAAACCTGGCAACCAAATCAGTGCACAATAATCCATATGAGACCTGATCAAGGCCTTATACAATAGCATCATAACCTCTCTATTTCTGTATGTCAGGGTCCTCCACATCACTGACAGTTCCATTATCTAATGTGATGTCTTCACAAATTGTGCAATGTGGTCCCTGAATTTCAGGTCCATGTCCACCATCACTCCTCGATCTCATCTCCTCTACTTCCATTAAAGTTTCCCAACCAAGTGTATACTTTGCATCCCATCGTTGTTTACCAAATGTCCAAACCATACACTTTGCAATATTGAACTGACAGTTCCATTTACCTGCCCATTCATAAAATCTATTCAAGTCCTCTTGTATAGTCCCCAACCAAGTGTATACTTTGCATCCCATCGTTGTTTACCAAATGTCCAAACCATACACTTTGCAATATTGAACTGACAGTTCCATTTACCTGCCCATTCATAAAATCTATTCAAGTCCTCTTGTATAGTCCCCAACCAAGTGTATACTTTGCATCCCATCGTTGTTTACCAAATGTCCAAACCATACACTTTGCAATATTGAACTGACAGTTCCATTTACCTGCCCATTCATAAAATCTATTCAAGTCCTCTTGTAAAGCCATAACATCTGCATGACTCTGCATTGCTCCCCCCCATCCCAATTTGCATCATCTACAAACAGCTGCATATCACTAGTTAAACACATCTCAATATCATTAACATACAAACTGAATAACAATGGCTCCAAAACTGACTCCTGTGGCACACCACCAGTGACCTCTCTCTTTTGGAATACCCCCTCTCCCCCTCTTATACACCTTTCTGACAACCAGTCACTGATCCAACTCAGAAGTCTGTTATCCAATCCCATCTCTTTCAATTTATTTAAGAGCTTATCATGTGGCGGTCTCTCAAAAGCTTTTGCAAAATTTAAGTTCACAATCTGAATTCTGAATGATATGTTGGCAGAAGTGTGTGAGGAGAAAGGAGTGCAATTTGTTAATGTGTGGAATGAGTTTTGAGGGACAAAGTGAACTGTATGAGAGTGATGGACTGCATTTGAATGGTTTGGTGTGAGTCATTTGGAGAGACTGCTGCTGGAAGGTAGAAAAGTGAGTGCAGAGAATGAACTAATCAAGTGGGAAGCAAGGTGGAAGAACGGGAGAGTAAGACAGAAGAGATTGAAGAGGTCATTATGAATGAAAAAGTGAGTGGTATGAGTGTAGAAATGAGAGGTGTGTGCAAGACACACAGGGAAATTGGGAGGGTCTGGGTGGACAGAAGAACACAGTGTGAGAAAGGTTGATGCTCCAAGAGGATGTGAATGCATGTATAGACAAAAAAGGGAATGATGACCTGGGATCAAGGGAAAAACAGTTGGATTTGAAGAAGGTTCTAAGATGAATAAGGAGAAAAAAGAAATGGCTCAAGTTAGGCATGGAGAAGTCACATCAAATAAGTCCAGGAATAAGTCGGTGTGTTTGTATACAAATGCTAGAAGTGTAAGAAACAAGGTAAATGAAATGGCTGCATTAATTGAGTCTTTTCACCCAAGAATTATTGGAATAAGTGAGACATGGTTGGATGAGAATGACATCCAAATAGGAATAGAGATAGAAGGGTATGATTTGTTTTGTGAAGATAGAAAGTGGGGGAAAGAAGGGAGAGGGAGTGCTATTGATGATAGAGAAAGAGTTATGTCCATACAAACTAGGGATGCAAGAGGGAAATAGTGCCAGTGGTTTTGAGGCATTATGATGTGAGATAGAGGTGAATAAAATGAAATACTTGGTCTGATGTTGTAATAGACCTGGTAATGTGGTAGTGACTATGAAATGTATAACCAAATTAGCCAAACAAATAAGAAAGGGGTGATCATTATGAGCAATTTTAATTATAGCAAATTAGATTGGGATAACGAGGTAGCAACCAGAAGTAAAGAAAATGAGTTTGTTGAGTTTTTAAGTTACAACTACCTCAGGCAGTATTTAACAGAGCATACACATGAGAATTGAGGGTCTTGGATTTGATCATCTCATCAGAGGATGTAATTATAAATGAGGTGTCAAATCACCCTGCAGTTGGTAAGAGTGACCATGAAGTGATTATCTGGGTGGTTGCTGAGGACCTCTGTGAGAAAAGGGTATATGTGGAACTACAAGGCTGGTGATTATGAAGAGCTCAAGAGACAGCTTGGAGGTGTAGCATGGAATGAGGAGTTTGCTGGAAAAGATATCAATGCAGCTTGGGAGATATTCAAGAACTATCTAGTAGAAGCAATGTCTAAATATATTCCAAGGGTCAGAAGGTTAAATAATGTATGTGTGAAATGGATGAATGAAGAGATTAAACATGCAATACAGAGAAAAAAGGCATTATGGAGGCAGCATAAGATATGTGGTAATAATCAATTCCATGCGGTAGATGACTTGGTTGGTAAGGGTAGCAAAAGTGAAGTGTGAGGAGCAGTTAGCTAATGAAGCCAAAAAGAATCTTAGAGAGTTCTTTCAATATGTAGCCATCAAAAAAAAAGAATGATTATGGAAGAATGACATCATGTAGCAGCTGCTGTATGCAACCTATCTTGTAAGGATAAAATGTAATGATTTTGCACAAGACTTTCCATACCTTGGAATAAGGCATATACAATCATTGCGCTACTCCATGAGTGCTACTAATACCAGTAACGTTTTCTTTTGCCACCACGATTTTCTGTTGAAAATCGTCATGACAACTTCATTAATTACCTGTAGTGGCACTGGTTTCTGTCCTCTGCCAGGTCGAACTTCCAAAGATCTTGTTTTTTCAAACTTCTGAGTCATCAATCTAAGTGCATTAGTTGATTGACAGAGGACCTTTATGCAAGTTCTGGCTGGTTCTAAACTCATGAAGAGCAGCTGATGCACTGCACTTGTTAATTTAAAATAACTTTACAAATAATGCATGATTAAGGTAAAGTGAGGCATGTATTGAAAATGATTATTATTATTATTATATAACACCTCCAGGGAGTCCAAAGACTCATTGAGGGAGGATGCCTACTCTACAACTCTCCATTTCTATCATTAAACCAATCGCAACTACCTTCATCTACACCAATGCCATCTACTCCACCACCACCACCAGCATTTTCACAGACAATCACAAACATCCATGCTCAAGGTGAGATTTGAACCTGCAGCCTTTCAACTTCGTTTTATGCAAATCTTCAGCTTCCTGGGGTATAACAGCACCACTTTTTCCCTATCAGTGACTTTTTGAACTAAATTTTTTTCCACAGAAGCTTTCTTCTCATGACTTGATTAGTCTTCTACCAAATTTGGTGACATTCCAATTGTTAGATTGAGCTACATAAAGCTCTGAATAGGGAAAGTTTAATCATAACCATATATTGAAGTCAACTGTGTCTGTGCATTCCATTATCATGAAATTTTGCATGGCTTTCCCACTGCTTGTTATGAGAAGGCTACAGGCATTATCTGTTGTCCTGATACAAAACTTTTACCATCATTAATTTTCTTTTCATTTACAGCATATCACAAAATCTTTCTAATTATGAGTTCCATTTTGATTACTTTGGCATGGATGAAGTACAGTATAAGCAAGTGTTGAGGAAACCTTTCATATTAAATATATATATCAGAAAAAAATATTAAATTTTTTAAAAATTAGTTAACAAAAAGAATGATAACAGAGATTTTTAGGGAAATAATTTCATGATAATGAGCAATCAGAAGTAAATTGTTAAAAATATTATACTGTACAAGTAACTTAGACCAGGGCTGTCCAAAACACGGCCCGCGGTGCAATTTTGTGCAACCCGCCTATGGGTTTTGATTTTCATGAGCGAGAAAATAAAATAACAATTTGAACCGAATGCTTATTACATATTTTAATTCTATCACTAATCAATAATCTCGATGCTGGTTATTTTATTTGGTGTTTTTACATCACTATATACCCACATGTTTTTCAAATATTAGATTTGTCAAAGAAGCGTTCTTACACTGTTTTGTTCTAATGCAGATGATCCGGGGAACGTGAGTGTGCGATTAGTGCACAATTAGTGTTGTTTGTTGTTCAGCTTTCAAGGCTGTGTCACTGCTGCTCACTAAATTACTAGATACGTACTGTCCTCGGATTACCTACGGTTGAACGGCGACCTAGACAATGAGGCAAAAGTATGAAAATACAAGACTGTAGATAGCATTTTATTAATTTTTAAGGTTTGATTTAGATATGGTTAATTTTATTATTTTCTAAGGTTTGATTTAGATATGTTTCAAAATGATTTAGTCATTTGAACTGGCATATTTTCTGTAGTTACTGGTAGGTATACAGAAAGTGTTTATTGCTATTTTCCTCATGTAGAAAAACAAATGTCGGTTTGTTGAGTTTTTTGTTGTAATAAGAATTTGGAACTATCACCATGAATTGCATGACTATGAGAAGACTATGCCTGAATGTAGAATCTGAGAAATAAAGCATGAGAAAAATTTAATATTTAAAGGCAGTGAAATATGGCATCTGTTGAAAAAAAAAACGAATAAAACAAAAATTACTGAGATAAAGACTTGAGCATGTTAAGCAATTTTGTTGTATAATACAGAGTAAATTGCCATTATTCAGAATAAGTTCTTCTCTTTGCATCATTAGGTAGGAAGTAACCCATAAAAATGAGAAATCAGACAAGCTGGTTAAAGTTAGAGTATGTATTTACATATTCATACATTTTCTTGAAGTATTAAAAGTACACATTTTAACAGGAAAGCCATTGCCATGTCCCACTTACATCACTTCCACTCACCACTCCCTCAGAGGGTTGAGTTAGCCAAAATAAAATCACAATATCATTCATTCTAATTCTCAAGATAAAAAAAGGGCAGTTATTATTCAAAAGTTTTCATAGTAAACAAATGAATTTCTTTCCTGAATAAAATGAAAAAAAAAAAAATGTTATGCTCAATTTGGAAATAGCTATAAAATTTTCATGGTTTCACAGATTTTGAGTGATATGCAATAAAATTTTTATTTGATTGGATATTATTGTGCAATAATTTATGGTAATTTCCTCTTTCATACTACATATATTGTTGTTTTTTCTTTTTCTATCCTTAAGCAAATGAGAAGTATCCCGAACTTGCATTCCCACCTGCTTATACTGCTCACTTGCCTAAGAGCATGTTTAGATTGGAATTAGCATGTAAATGTTAGGCTCAATGCCTGTAACAGCCAAGTAACTTTGCTTTATCTTTACCAACTTACTCACCTTCAGTTGAAGAGGGCTTATAAATATTCTTCATATCCTAGAGGGATTTGAATTCAGGTATTTAAAACCAAAGAGCATCATCATTACTGACTGAGTTATGGAGCAATTCCAAAGTACTGAATATAAAAAGAACATTAATGTTCTGATAGGATTTTTAATTCCTGTTTGCATAGTCTGTTGTGTGCTATGGCAGTTGCATTGCATATATTCTCAGGCTGAATTGTCTGTTTTGTGGGATGAAAAATGCATTTGCAGGAAATTTTTCCTCACCTCTGCATGAGACCAACTTACTCACCTTCAGTTGAAGAGGGCTTATAAATATTCTTCATATCCCAAAGGGATTTGAATTCATGTATTTAAAACCAAAGAGCATCATCACTACTGACTGAGTTATGGAGCAACTCCAAAGTACTGAATATAAAAAGAACAGACAGTCCCCCCACACCCAATAATATATTCAAATATCCCTAACAATTTTTAAAATTACATTTGTGATAAATATTTTCTCTAATCACATAAGAAATTACCAATGCTCATATCAGAAAAGGACCTAAACCATATTTTAGAAATGAAACAGATAATCAAGATAACAGTTCAGCTTTTCACATATGTTGGGAAATAATTTTTAGAAGATTGTTGAACAGTACATAAGTCAGGAAGATCTTTTTCTTTCTATGCTTCTTACATGGTGTTTAGAATTATGTTGGAGAAACAGCTTTGAAAATTACTTAATGCTTCAACCTTGCATCCAGATCATTATCAGAAGTACATGAATAAACACGCCCACAAACATAGTATATTACTGATTTAACCAGCCACTGACTCACTTGACCAGCCTGAAATGAAATTCCAATGATTCTCAGCCACTAGCATGGCTGAGAATCACCGGAATTTCATTATATACAATTATCAAACAGTTCTGATTCTGGAAGTAGAGTACTTGTGTTTAAAGCTTAAATTGCTTTCAAATGTATATTAAGTAGAATTTTCTTAACTTGTATTTGAAAAATAAATGAATAAAGAATTGTGATGGCCTAGATCATTTTTTTTTTATTTGGTTGTGTGAATCTAGAGTACTCTTTACTTAAATGGAACGAGAACTGTTGGTATGGAGTTTTCTTTCATACAAGGATCAGAACCAGGCTATTCTTCATATGAAAGGAATATCTGAAAGAATAATCAGGATGCTTCACAAATATAACATTATTGTCATCTTAATCCCTATCCCTCCCCATGATAAAAAGTTTATTTGGCTCCTCCAAGCAATTCCCTTAGGTATATATACAAAATCAAGTGCATGTGTACTGTACCTTATATACACGAAACAGGATGAATATTACAAATTAGAAAAGCAGAATACACAGCACATCAGATTTAATATATATATATATATATATATATATAAATCAGAGCTCTCTGATCTTGTGTTAGAAAATTTCTACAAAAGTGACTGGAAAAGGCACTTGAATGTCATATTGTACCAAAACATGGTAATAGTGCAAATTTAAAGAAGCCCCAAGCAACAATTTCAACTTTCACAAATGACAATAGTTTAAAGACCTCTAGAATATGGACAGCTTAATATTCAACCCCTACAATCCCCATCTCCAACCATGCCCCAATTTTGATTCCTTCTCATCTTGATGCATGATACATTTCAACACACACACACACACACACACACACACACACACACACACACACACACACACACACACACACACACACACACACACACACAGTGAGAGAGATCAACAAACATAAAAGTATGTACATTAACACTTCTCAACCCATTTAAGTATCAGGATTGTGGCATCACCTAATTCACACACCATAAAAATGTGTTTTTCAGATCACCAGTAACTTTCTATTCTAGGACTTTATGCACCAAGTTCTCAAACCCATACATTGGGCTCAAAATGCCAAATAGGAACAGAGCTCTAGATGACTCTCCCCCCCACCACCCCATTTTTTTCCCTAAAGAAAAAAATCTAATCTTTATCTATTTATGAATCTCAAGGCAGTAGCTAGGCATAAGCACTTTATTTAATTGTGAAAACCAAAACTGGCTGACAGTTATATACAGTGCTCTCAACCAAACAGCTACTGATGTAATTATTATTATTATTACATGCCACTTCCAAGGAGTTCAAGGACTCAACATGGGAGGGCACTCCATTACACACAACCCACCATCTCTACTACTAAATCCTTCATCTATACATAACAGCACCATCTGATGTCCAAAAATATTTTTTGTCTGTAAATTGAATGTGTTCTGTGACTATATGCAAGATTAAAAAACCCAAGTTTCCAGGAGGGAAAACCTGCTACATCCATAACAGATTGACTACCTTTCATTTGAAAAAGTCCATATAAAGATTCCTCTCATCATGATGAGAATCAACATAATTATTATTATTTCTTTTCCCTTTCACCGGCAATCAGACTATGGTTGACTAAATGTGTAATTGTGCAGATGGCCATACTGCAATTTATTATAATTGGTGTTATTGTATATTATGAAGGTACTCCCCAGGCAATGCAGGTATACCTGATGAGACAAATGAAATAGTCAGCAATTTTTTCAGCCTAGACTGGCTGTGGTTAGTAACTACTTTACAACCAACAGGCTATACATCTGAATTGAATTGTGGACATTTGAAGTCTGTGACTGTCTTTAGATGGTAGGTGAATTTCATCACCTGGTGTGAAACAACTGCCTCTGAAATGGCTTGAAAAGTTTCATGTTTTTACAGCAGGATTTCCAGATTATTTAAAAAATAAAATTTAATAAAATTGAAAAAATAATTAAAAAAATCCTTAGCACATCTACAGTACTATGTGCTATATGATTAAAACTTTTCATGGGTGGAAGTTGCATAAAAAATAAACTTTATCCAAAGGAAAAACTAGATAATTCATTCCTGATCTTTAATATATGAAGGAAATAATAAAATCATGCCATTTATTGCTATTTTTGCTTACGTAATGCAATAAGGAAAAAAAAAATTAAAAAAATGAATATCTGGCTCTACTAATTGCTATACTATTGCATGGCTAATACATCACAAGAATGAATTTACTGTATCTAAAAAATAATAGATCACCTGATAAAGGGAAAGTGATGAAATGGAAAAGTAGAAGCAATTGGCTTTCAAATAAAAACATATTGATAGACTTAGATGGAGTGGTTATTCATAACAACACAAGAAGAACAAAAAAATAATTTACTGAGTTAACTGCCTGCCTGCCTGGTTGGCCTTATAAGTAGTTAACATACTAGCTCTTCGACTAATAGGCGGAGGGTTTCAATCCCACTGTAGGCACTGTTTGTGACTGGCTTTAGGTGAGAGATGAATTTCATCATCCAGTGTGAGACAATTTCCTTGCTTACTGGAGGCCTGAAATGATCCCAAAATGTTCCATATTATGTCTCTCGAATAAGGTTTCTGTACTATGTAAAAAATAAATAAACATGCAAAAATGAAAAAAAAAAAAAAAAATCCTGAGCCTGTTCACAGTACTAAATGTACTCTGAATTTCTAACCATCATCTTCAGAGTACAAATTATAACTGTGGTAAAATATAAACACAGCACTCAATTAGATGGCTGTAAAACAATAGGTGCTCTCTATGGTCCAGATAAAAATGAACTTAAATCAGAGAAGTCATACTAAATGTGGTCTTAGAAAGACTCTCCCAAATACTTGGCAAATGAATACAGCTTACTTACTGAGGTTAGGGAAGTGTATCATAGCTGATGCTGACTCCAAAAATATTCCAGATCTCAGAACGATAGTGACTTCTATGGAGAACAGTTGGCTTAATTGTCTGAATCCTGCATGAAGAAGTATCCAGAGCATGGTCTATCAGTCCTGACTCGCCATAGAGATGTTCCCGAATTTTATTTTTATATTTTTCTAGATGGATGTTACCAGACTCACAGGTGTGCCCAAAGTAAACTAAGCTGCAGGCACAAAGAATTTTATGCATGCCAGGATGTGCAAGAAAACAAAGTTGATCATTTGGAGAATGGATGAAGGTTGCTAGCTGGATGTGTGATTTGAAAGTAGCATAGAGATTTATGCTACTTTCAAATTCTGACTATCTTTTCAGATATATACAGTGGATATAAGGGATGGGGAGCATGCAGCATTTTGACTATTTTATACAGGTTGTAGCCACAAAGATGACCAAGTGCTGTGATAACAGCTGTGTCATTAGAACAAATAACCCTGGCTCTGTGTGTCAGTGTTTTGAGAAGGCTACATGTTGGGATGGATGATGATAATGTGACTGCTTATTTAAGTATCCTCTAGTGTATACACATGTAGGGGTTTTATAAGGACAATGAACCATTTGATAGTCATGTAACCAGCATGTCTAGGAAGGGAAGGTAGCTTCTTTTTCTAGAATGAAATGCATTTTGGGATGCTAAAATGTATTATGCATTTAATCTGTCTAGGCTATGTATTCAGCAAATACATCATCTACACAGTACATCCAGACTGTTGGTTTGTGTGTAAGCGTTGAAGAATGCTTAATTTTCTAGAAATTCCATAAAGAAACAGGCCAGGGAAATGAGGAAGGGGAGAGAAAGATTTATTACACAGGCCATTCTAGCTGTTTGTATACTTTTCCCTTTCATGAAAAATAACCTGAGTGTATGGTGAATTTGAATAATTCAATTTATTTTTGGGAAGGGTGAGGAGGAGAAATGAGACTAATAAGGTAAACGGTTTCTGTCAGTGATTCTATTTAAACTTTAAAAATGCATACAAATTACTTTAATCCTTTCAGGAAAGAAAAACAATTTGTAACTTTATTGTATAATCTGCCATAATCAGCAATTTCATTTATATATAATTTTGATGTAAACAAAAAAGTTTGTGAATAAACTCTTTCCAAATTACTAACTCTCTTTATGCTTTTCGAGTTACGGCATTAAATTCTTCGACATCTGAATCACTACCATCATCTGCTTCCCCATCACTTTCTTCAAGTGCAACTCTATCAAATCCTTTGTGTGGATTCAGCAAACTACCGAGGTTAAATTTCTCTTGTGTTCCAGGAGTTCGATATCCACCAAGCCAGCCTTTTAGATGTCCCATGGAACAGTGCTGGAACTTACCTATAGGAAATAGTCAAGTTAATGTAAAAAAAAAAAAAAAATCAAATAAATTAAGTCAATATGTTGTGGTTTAACAAAAATATTTTGTATTCATCTCCTTTATCTAAGAATAGGAAACATTTGTATGTTTTGAATCTTCATTAATGAAATGTAGAAATTCATATTTGCACATCCTGTCTTGAACAGTACCACTGGTCTGATTAAATGAATAATTAGCCTAAACCTAACTGGTTTAGGCTAATAATAACTTAATCTTAAAAAAAAAAAAGAGTCATTAATGGGATGGTGATGCACAATATTTCAGTCAAGTCAATTCCACTTTTCTGAGAATATGGCATGTTTCCACAAATGGTGGTAAGGCAAGTATTTGCCACCTTAAATGTATACCTTCCCTAGCTGGAAGAAATCCAACTGGACTTACAGGTAGTAGATGACTTTCACTGCCCAATAAACACCACCACTATTATGTTACTCATTGGAGACATGAAGTGGCTATTGGCATGTGGGATTAATGGCACCGAATGGGATTATTTCAAGTAATCCCATTTGGCACCAATTCTATTCTTTTTATGGTCCAATTATTATTTCTGTATCTACCATTGTCTATAATTATTATTTCCTCTCTTCCAATGTAAATAATTCCTTGAACCAAATAACTGAAATAACCCTTTCTGGAATGAGGGACTCTGTTGTTATGTTGTTACCTTTTCTATATTTTCACTACTATTATTTCTCTTGCCTACTAAGAATATCTCTAAACTATCTCTCTGGGATCCATTTCCCCTTTCAAGCTCTGACGATATTTGTTTGTTTTAGCTTTGCCAGTCAGAGCTTTAGGACAGAAAATTCTTGTCCAAAGAAACCTTCCCGGAGGTCAAGTGTTACCTAACTTTATTAAAATAATTAAGTAGCTTAAACCAATCTTAGCATACAGTCATGGCCAAAATACTCTTAACTCCCCTTATGCATAAGTCCGTAATTATATGAGTGGTAAAATCAGTCTCATGCTCAGACAAAACTCAGGCTTACATAGCATATAAAAACATATTTATTAAATGGCTAAAGAGATTACAATTAAGTTTAACATGTCAAAGGCAAATCATTGAAATCATTACTAAATCACTAGTTAAGCAAATAAGAAACATTCAAACTGACAAGTACAATATTCACATTCCATGGGTGAATTAGATTCACACATAGTACAAAATATAAGATAAATTTCTAAACTAAACTTTCTGTCATTTTGACCACTTTACATTAAATTAGGAACTGCACAATCTTAAATTCTCAGACTACCAGTCCAACACAGTCACTAAATCACTGAGCACAAACTTACTTTAAAGTTCTTTCCTAGTCAGAATCTTGTTCCTTCTTTCCTCTAAAGTTCATCATCATCATCATCATCATCATCAAATTCCTGCCATGTACCCTCAAGGGGTGTACAGGATATGACAGTACTACATGAAAAAATCACATCATTACTAACTTCCTATCTACAATTTTCCTCCAAATCAGTCTGTTACTTGTCAAGACTCCAACATTATCAGATCTTATATTTCTATCGTCTAAGGCACTTTGTACCGTATCAAACCACCTATATCTTGGTCTTCCTCTGGGTCGTTTTCCTGCCAACCTGGCAGAGAACACTTGTTTTGCTAATCTTTCCTCTCCCATTCTATTTAAGTGACCATACCATCTGAGATTAGCTCTGCTAACGCATTCCTGGATGCTGACAATGTCAAGTTCTTTCCTAATATCCTCATTTTTAATATGATATTGCCATTGATGCCATCTGTTCACGCCTCTAATCTTTCTCAGGACTCTCATATCTGTGGTCTCTAGTCTTTGGTCAAGTGTTTTACTTCTGACCCAGCTCTCAGATCCATAAGTTAAAATTGGTTTGAACACAGTCTTGTATACAGCTAATTTAGTGTTCCGACTAATTTCTTTCTTATTCCATATGAATTTATTCAATTGACTTCCCACGATACCAGCTTTGCTGATTCTGTTGTCTATTTCTATATTTAGTTTACCATCTTCAGTAAAAATTGTGCCTAAGTAGCTGAAATGTTTTACTTGTTCCACAGGTTCTCCATTCACAACACAGTTGACATTTTCAATGATTCTGCCTATTTTCATTGTCTTTGTCTTTTTATTGCTGACCTTCATACCATATCTATTACAACAGCTATTCAATTTAGTCAGAGAATCTTGCAGACTTGTAGCAGATTTATTTAGAAGTATAACATCATCCGCATAAAGCAAAGAGCCGACATTAACATCTCCAATTTTGATATCAGGTTTAATACCACATTCCTTCATAATGTGATCCATATAGATAATGAATAACAGAGGGGATAAGGTACATCCTTGTCTCACACCAGATTTAACATTAAACCATCTTCCTGTACTTCCTTTAATTCTAACTGCTGACTCACAACTCAAATAAAGACTAAGTATTGCTTGATATAATGCCCCATTGACACCATATAACTGCAGCGTATTGAATAGCTTCTCTCTTGGCACCTTGTCATATGCCTTTTCCAAATCGACAAAACTTAAATACAGATCTTTGTTATATTCCCATGCTTTCTCGACTATTTGTCGTAAAGTGAAGATCTGATCCTGACAGCCTCTATTTGGTCTGAATCCAGCTTGTTCTTCATCAAGCTTTTCTTCCACAATTCTTCTCAACCGTTTCTCAAGTATACTTGCATAGATCTTGCCAGGAACACTCAGTAGGGAAATACCTCTGTAATTCTCACATTCAGTTTTATTTCCCTTTTTATATATGGGTACTATGAGAGCTCTACTCCAATCATCGGGAATTCGTCCCTCTGTCCAGGCTTTCTGAACTATGCAGTGCAGCCACTGTAAGACTCTTATACCACCATACTTCAGCATTTCTGGTCGAATATCATCTACTCCTGCTGCCTTTCCACATTTCAAGCCTTTGATGGCTTTTTCTACTTCTAGTATGGATATGTATTCCTGATTGCATGCCTGGTCAGTGTTTTTTATCACTGTGCTGTCATCACTGCTTGTTTCATTTAGCAGTTTTTCAAAGTAATTACTCCATACTTCAAGGATATCTTTTTCTCCTGTTTTCATTTCACCTTTATCATCTCTAATTCCTTTTACAGCACTCTTTCCTCCATTCCTAAGCTTCTTCAACAACCTCCAGAATATTTTGCCACCTTCTTGATATTTATTTTCTATATTCTTGCCAAAGTCCTCCCATGACTTTTGTTTAGCTAGTTTTACACACTGTTTAGCTTTCTTACATTTGTCTCTGTATTCTGTAAGAGTAAAAGCTGACTTATTTGCCAGGAACTTTTGATATGCTTTCTTCTTTTTCTTCACTGCCTCTTTAACTTCCTGTGTCCACCAGGGAGTTCTGATTTTTTTATCTTTGCACACAACCTCACCACATGCCTCTCTGACAGAATCAATCAATGTTTCCTTCAGAGTTTGCCACTGAATCTCCAAGGTTTGATTCCTGTTCTCAAACTCTTTCATTTTCTTTTCAATAATATTTCTGTATTTTAGTCTACAGTTTACATCTGAGAGCTGCTCAACTTTTATTCGCTTTAAAACTTTCTTACATGTTATTCTTTTCAATATGAAATTCAATTTTATCCTGCTCAAGACTAAATAGTGATCATTTCCAATTTCAAATCCTCTGTACACTCTGGTGTCCTGCACCAGGGAGAAAACATCACTATCAACAATAACATAGTCAATGAGACTTTTCTTATTCCTAGCCTCTTCTCTCCATGTGAATTTGTGCACATTTTTATGTTGGAACATGGTGTTAGTAATAACCAGTCCATGTCCTGAGCAGAAATCCAACAGATATTTGCCATTATTATTAGCTTTGCTCTTTTCTCCAAATTTTCCCAAAATATTTTTGTATGTCTCACAATCATTTCCTACTCTACTATTTAGATCCCCAACAAGGACCAACTTTTCCTTTTTCATTGTGTCAGTTGCTTTTTCTAAAGCCTCAAAAAATTCCTCCATTTCTACCTTAGTAGAACCTTCTGTGGGACCATAGGCACAAATAAGTCTCATTGTCCAGTTCCCCATTCTCATATTTGCCCACATTACTCTACTTGAGACTGACTGCCATTCAAGAAGATTAGCCTCGTATTTTGTGTTGAATACTATGGCTACTCCTTCTTTTCCTTGATTATTATTGCCTGAATAGAACATTTTGTATTTATTGCTCAGAAAGATCTCACCAGTTTTGGTCTTTTTTGTTTCAGTCACCCCTATTATGTCGATCTGGTACTTATCTAATTCCTCAGCTAGCTCCATTTCTTTGCCATTCAGGCTTCTTACATTGATAGTACCGATCTTTAACTCTGGTGATGTTGAGTTGGGGTTTGTTTTCAGATTTGTTCCAGTAGCTGACTTTTCGCTGTTCGCCCTGGTTCCCTGGCAAAAACAACGGGGGCCTTGTTTAACCGGGCGACGCCCCAGCCGGCATGAAATTTTGTCATGTTGTACCATCATTTTTTATTTTGGTTTAACCAATAAGAATACAATTTGGTCGGCTAAATCCCAAATTGCCAGCCCATCCTCGTTCGTTCAGTATCAAAGTAGATACCCAACAGGGTGCACCACGAGAAGGTGAGGATTGGACATTAGGTCAGAAGCCCTGGTCGGTTCTCCGCATTCCTTTAAAGGCTATGTGGAGGTCTCCTCTCAGTTATACAGCTTTGACCCTTAAGCACCCCCTCCTCTAAAGTTAATTATTACATAAGTAAAAAAGTTTTAGTACTTTACCACCTTGATGTGAAGATGTCGTGGTTCTTTCGTCCGTCCTTTGTGAGGGGATATCTTTCTGCTACGGTAGATTGCTGCCACGTGGAATTCACGTGTTCGTTACGAAATAGCCACTTTTCTTTGCTGGATGCTCACTCATCTCATGGTTTGCTGTCATTAGCTCGACCTCCATCAAAAATAATCCTTTGCTATCTCAACATCGGGCGAAAGCTTTACCGATGGCCCAATTTGGAGAACTGCCATCATCTCGCATATAGCATGCCCGACTCCTTCAGTTAGCAACTGGGAAGGGGATTGCCGTCTGGTGCTGCCGATTGGTCAGCACTGCTGGTTCACATGAGAAAAACCAGAACAGGAAAAAAAACGGGAGGTTCAAACACGCGTGAACTCGCATTTATCCCCTGTCATGGCGGCCTCTTTCCGCATTCGAATCTTATTCATGGCGGCCTCTTTCCGCATTCGAATCTTATTCATGGCGCCTTCCTATTCGTTCTTACGAAGTGGAGTCATACCTCTCTCCTCGATGAGCACTCTTTTCGTAGAACACGAGTGACATCCCTTTCCACAAACGCTTTCGCTTCGGGCATTACGTCATCATGGGCAGCTAGCTAGCAACCTTTGTTTGCACTTAGACATACATTCTTACATAGAGTATAATTTTGACATAAATAATTTTAAACAATATAATTCTTATTTAGACATACAATTTTCTCCTCTATTTTGCTTCTTTCTAAGGTAATTCTAACATGTTTTCTTTTATATTTTGCTTCTGAACTAATAGTACAAGTATTTCTAGCTCAGAATTGTGTTTCTTGTTAAATCTTGAATGAATGATTCTTTTGTTGAAAGAGTCCTCATTCAAGATCTAACACTATACTCTAGTCACACTCAAAACGACTAACCTCTATTCAAGTCCTAGTTCTCTAAATTGTACGCCAAAGCCCAAGATAAAATTTCAGTGTACATTCAATGGAACAAGTTGAAAATCCTAGCTTCTCACTCAGCCTACATATCAGCATGTAAGAACTGCAAAAAATTAAAGAAATTCAAAGCAGACCTCACAAGAGCCAAATGTAAAAATGTTTCACTGCTTAAATGGTAGTGGAACTTCATTGTCCTCTGCTAAGACTACTGGCTGCAATTTCTGCTCTCTCTTGTTTCCACCTCTTTCTCTCTCACGTATAGCTTGATAGCATCATTGTAAGATCACCTAAAGATAAGGCCGACTTCTTGCATCAATCATTTTCTTCACCTCTTGTACAATCAAGTCAAATCTCTTCCCTCTATATCATGAACTGCTCCAATTTGCGTCTCCTGCAATCTTTCAATAAAAGGATATCAGAAAAATTCTCGACTGTCCTGATACTAATATGTCCCCTGGTCCAGATAGTATTCCTCCAGTTGTTCTGATATGCTGTGCTCTAGAATTAACTCCTATCCTGTATTGCTAATACAAGTTATCATACTAATCCAACAGCATGGAAGCAAGCCTTGCCTTTATCCAGTCAAACAAGAGAAAAGTCAGCCATCAAACTATTGTCCAATTGCTCTCAAAAGTAACGGAGAAGTTGGCCAACTTTTTCACTACCTGGAGATTCAGCAATTAATTAGTGATCACCACTATGGATTCTGCCACACTCATTCCATGGCATATCTCCTAGCAAACCATATCCATCTGTGGTACCAAGTCATACAGTTTGGAGAAACTCATGTGGTTGCTCTTGGTCTTTCCAAGGCATCTGATCAGGTGTAGAACCAAGGTCTTCTTACCAAGCTACCATGTTATGGTCTCCTTCTTAATGTTTATGATAAACCTGCCAGCTTTCTTTCTAGTTGTTTTTCTCTCATCAGATTTCTCTATCAATATTGGGGTATCCTATGAGTCTGTGCCTTCTTCCATACTTTTTCAATCCCATACATCAAGACCTTCTCTCACTAATCTCAAATTCTATCCAAAGTTTTGCTGATGATAGTATATTCCATTCCTCTTCTTCATTCACAAAACTTGTACAGTTGAAATGATTTAAGCTTCAAGATCTATATCCAATGCCCTCAAAACTGATCTATACATGATTCTGAAATGGGGGTGGGGGGGTGGGGGTGGGGGGGGGCAAAGATAATCTAGTGAATAACAATGCTATTAAAACATACTCTTGCCTTATTTCTTTTGGCAAAAGATTTTACTTCCCTCACTGGCAATCACTTTTTTCTTCTTGGGTTAACTTTTACTGCTACTGTTACTGCATTCTATACCATTGTGTTGGTTTGCTACAAACCAGCTTCGATCTTTATACAGGCCTTTCAACTTTCTTCTTTTTGAAGAAAGCACATTCTTTTCCCCATTCCATCATATTATTTTAATGCTTGTTTGAATTTTAATCAAAATATCCCAGTTCCAGGTAACATTATTCCAGTCTGAACAGAGGGTCTGGAATTTGGTTGAAAAGATCAGTGGAAAATATGGTGGAAGTCTCCATGGTCCGGAACTGATCTCTACTTGTTTCATGCAACCGAATTTAAGTAGAACTGGATTATGATCTGATATGTTGATGTCAAGATGGTTTATCTGAATTATCCTATTTATAAGGGAAGAAGAGATATAAATTCGATCAAGATGGATACTAACACCTTGATTTATGTATGTGTAAGCCTGGAGATTAGGATTGTGAATCCTCCATATGACTACTAGTTGAAAATTGTCAAGACATATTTTTAACTGGGCATATTCCACTTTTCCACTCCTGGGGTGTCCTTCTATTTTGTCTAATGTGGGGTTTTCAATACAATTCCAGTCTCCAGCTGCTATGATGTAGTGGGCACCGTATAAATACAGCTGCAATTCCTGGAAGAATTTTCATCTGATTGTTCCATTGGATGGAGCATAAACATTTATAAATCTTATTACACATCCACAGTATTTCAAGTCTATTGTCAAGATTCTCCCTTCTGCATCCTTTTGGATATTACAGAAACACAAGGAGGGAGGGGCAAGAATAAGAATTCCTACTCCAGCCCTGTTAAATATCCCAAAGCTCCAATAAGAAAGAAGTGGATATCTAATTGTTAAAATTTTTATATCTTTATATCTGCAGAAGTATATTTCTTGAAGAAACAAAAACCTGATATTATGGCATAGCAAAAGTTTCCATGTAGCTTCTTGTTTAACTTGCTGTGGAATCCTCGTACATTTAATGGGCACACAAAAAAGTGTTCTTTCATCAAGACAATGCACCGTCCCACACACATCGACCGTTGTAATGACAAAATTCCACGAATTGAGGTTTGAATTGGTTTCACATCCACTGTATTCTCCGGATTTGGCCCAGCATGACTTCTTGTTCCCAATTTGGCTCAGCGGGAAAACATTTTCTTCGAACAAGCATGTCATCAAGGCTGTCAAATGACTATTTTGCACAATTTGACAAATCCTGCTTTTTAGATGGGATGAAAAAAATTGGAAACTCGCTGGAGCAAATGTGTAGACCTCGATGGAGACTGTTGAAAAATAAAGGTGATTTTTTCCAAAAAAATGTGTTTAACTTATTTTTTTTTATCAAACTTTTCAAACAACCCTTGTATATTTAAACGGACTCAACTTTTTTCATCCATTCATCCTGATGGCAAACTACACTGCTAATGCCCACATTTGTATGTTTATATATCGTTGCTGATGTGTATGTGCATCATATGGGTGAGGCAACATACAGCTATGGGATGTCCAGGCACTTTTGGCAACATAGTGTATGTTTGTATATGAGTACTAGAAGTATCAGAAATAAGCGGAATGAAACTGTAGCATTGACTGAATATGTTCACCCAAAAAATGTTGGAGTAAGTGATATACAGTTGGATAAAGATGATATCCTGACAGGAAAAGAGATCGAAAGGTATGATGTTTTTACTAAAGGCAAAAAATGCAAAAAGGGAGGAAGAGTGTTGTTGATGATAGAAAAGGAGTTGTGCCTATTCAACTAGAGATGGAAGGGGAATATAGTGGGGGATTTTGAGGCAGTATGGTGTGAGATGAAATGGACAGAATGAAATATTTTTTGGATATATGCTACAGATCTGGTAATATGGAGGGCAGTGACAATGAAATGTATAAGAAAATTAGCCAAGCAAAGAGAGAAAGGGTGATTATTATTTGTTATTTTAATTATGATAATATAGGCTGAATGATGAGATATATCCAGAAGTAAAGAAAATGAATTTCTCATTTTAAGTGACAATTACCTAAGGCAGTATGTAACAGGTGATGTGCAAGGATCTCGGATTTGATCATCTAATCAGAGGATGTCATTATAAATGAGGAATATATTTTCCTTCTAAGAGTGACCAGAAAGAGATTGCCAGCTATATGAGGACTTCTGCAAGTTAAAGATATATATGTGGTACTACAAAAAAAAAAAAGCTCAGAAGAGGCAGCTTACAGCAATATTACAGAATGAGGAGTTGGGTGGAAAGGAGATCAATGCTTAAGTGCTGTTCAAGAACTATCTAACAGAAGCAATGACTAAATGTATTTCAAGGATCAGAAAATTAAACAAAGTAAGTGTGAAACGGATGAAACAAAGAGATTAAGTGCAATCTGGAAGAGGAAGGTAGCATAAAATGAGTGATAATAATCAGTTAAGTGAGGAGTGCAAAGAACAGGAAAGTAATGTGACTTGTTTGGCAAAAGTAGCAAATGTGCAGAATATGAACAGTAGTTAACTAATGAAGTGAAAAAATAAATAAATAAAAATAGGAATTTCTTTTTGATATGTAGGCAGCCAAAGAAAGAATGATTATGGAATGATGATAATGAACAGTTCATAAAGGTATTTATGAATTATGAATTGCACTCACACTCAGCATAATGTCACATTCACAAGAATGTGACATTATGCTGAGTGTGAGTGCAATGGAAAGGGAGGAATTTGAGCAAACTTGATGTTAATAAGGCTGTGGGACTTAATGATATATCACCACATATTCTGAGGGAATGTGTCAGGGAGTTGGCATCTATCCTGAAGTAATTGTTTAATATGAGTCTTACAATGGGCCAAAGGAATGGAAGGAGAGCACAACTGTACCACTTCTTAAGAGAGGTGACAAGACTAAAGCTTCAAATTATAGGTCAATCTGTGTCAGGTGTTTTTACAGTACACTTTCTTCCATTTCTAAGCTTTTCCAATAGTATCCAGAATATTTTGCTACTTTCCGGATATTTATTTTCCATGTTCTTACCAAAGTCTTCCCATGACTCTTGTTTAGCTAGTTTTACACAGTACTTCACTTTACTAAATTTTCTCTTGCCAGTAACTTTCAATACACTTTCTTCTTTTCCTTGATTACCTCTTTAACTTCCTGAGTCCTCCATGGAGTTCTGATTTTTCTATCCTTGAAATCAACCTTACCACATGCCTCTAGCTGAATCAATCAATGTTTCCTTCAGGGTTTTTCACTGAATCTAGACAGTTTGGTTCTTGTTTTCAAACACTTTCATTATTTCTTGAACACTGTTTGTGTATTTCAATCTAAAGTTTCACCTCTCAAAGCTGCTTAACTTTAATTCATTTTAAAACTTTCTTATACACTCTTCTTTTCAATATGAAATTCAATTTTATCCTACTCAAAAGTAAATGGTAATCACTTCCAATTTCAAATCTTCTGTATACTAGTGTCCTGAATCAGTGAGAAAACATCAACAATAACATCAATGAGACTTTTCTTATTTCTTGAATCTTTGTTCCATGTGAATTTGTGCACATTTTTATGTTGGAACATGCTATTTATTATTATTACATGCTAATTATTATTATTTTTGCTCTTTTCTCCAATTTTTCCCAAAACATTCATATATACTCTGCTGTTTTGATCTCTAACAAGGACCAACTTTTCCTCTTTCATTGTGTCAGTTGCTTTCTCTAATGCCTCAATGTTGTTTGTCCTGGTTTCATGATTATTATTATTATTCAGACATCCATGGAGTCAAAAGACTCATCGTGGGAGGTCCTTCCTAAGAACATAAAGTCTGTCAAGACTCATCGAGGGGGAGGTCCCCCCCCCCCCCCCAAGAAACACAAAGTCTATCATACCACTCCTTAAACTCATTGACCGTTCTCGCTCTCACCACTCCATCAGGCAATGCACTCCACGGATCAACCACCCTCCACGTAAAGAAACCACTCCTCACCCTCTTGCTCACAGTTTCCTTTCGTAACTTCCAGGGATGGCCTGGAAATAACATGCGCCTTGTTTGACTTGGTGATGACCCAGCTGGTATGAAATTCTGTCATGATGTATCATTATTTTGCATCATTTTAAGCCAATAAGAATACAATTTGGTTTGCTAAATCCCAAACTGCCTGCCAATTCTCTTTCATTCAGTATCCAGATAGACACTTAACATGGTGCATCATGAGAAGGTGAGGATTGAACATTAGGTGTCAGATGCCCTAGTAGGTTCTCTGCATTCTTTAAAAGGCTATGTGGAAGTCTCCTCCAAGTTATCTGGCTTTGACCCTTATATGAGTTTGTTGAATTCTTCAGTTCAGCTCATTACACATTTATCTCTAATTGTTTGTACAATTTAATTGAGAGAAAGTGTGTTAAGAGTGACTTGATATTTTAAAATTCTTGATATAATGACTGTTTTCGTATGTCATGTATATAACTATAAACATTATTTAATTTATTAAATGCTGTTTTTATTAAATTTGGAGTAATAACTGACTTCAGTTACAACAGACAATAATTAAGTTTCTTTGAATTGAGTGAATATTCAAGTTTGAGATCAGTAACATAGTCCATAGGAGATAAACATATTTGGCCTTTTGGCAAATATGATAGATGACTGAATACTATAAGGGAATCATTCATTTCAATAAGAAATTGAAGTATGATGCCAGAAGACTGGCTTTTTCTGTGAGTGACAACACAATAGACCCATCTAGGTGCAGTACTGGTGGGAGCAGTGTTGGGCAAAAGTCATGGGTAACTACTTTGGTAAGAGACCAAAAAGTGTGACTACCACTTAGGCACAATGCAAGTTTTCTGCTTTTGGAACTTAGTTTTTGATACATCAATGATTTTCATGCAAATGTTTTGGGCTTTGGTATAAATGGTGAGAGGAGGTAGAGTTCTTGATGATGGCCTACTGTCGTATGCTTGGTTCTTTATTTGTACAGCCTTTGTACAACTTTTGAAGAACCAAAGCTTATTTAGAGGATAGGAATTTAGCATGGAATGGGGAATATGTTCTTCCATACCGGAGAGGATTACTTTAGTGAGGCATTCTGTGCATATGCTTGGATTGAAAGCCAAAGGCAATAATCCAACCAAGAAAATTTATTATTATTACTGCATGGGTACCTCCATGGAGTTTTAAGACCCATAGTGGGCGGCCCAAACTATCAACACAATACCTATTATTGTGCCTCTCCTTGAAACAGACAAAGCACTTACAACTGACTGAGGCAACTCATTCCATTCATTCACCACTCTCTAAGTAGCAAATGAATCTCTTGTTCTCCTCCCTCTAGCCAAGTGCTGAAACATTTCCTCTGCATCAATCCTATAAAATCCTTTAAGCAATTTAAATGTTTCTCTCATTTCCTCCCTTTTTTGCCTATCAACCAACTTTTGTATTCCACAAATCCTCGATCTATTCTTACAGAGAATATACCATAGACCACTCCACCATCATAGTGACGTGCCTTTGGACTCTCTCCACCACTTCCTAATCCCCAAGAAATCTAGGTGACCAGAACTGAGCATAGCATTCCAGATGTGGTCGCATTAAGGATTTACAAAGAGGAATATTAATTGCCTTGTCTGCTTGTTCTTCAATAACCAAGTAATCCTGTGAACTACCCTGGCTACCTTAGCAATATGCCCTTTAAACCCCAACTCTCCATCCACTACTCCCAAAGCTCCAGCTTCATCAGTTTCCTGGAGTCCAGTTTCCTCAATGTGGTACACAGTTTGTAATCTCTATATCCCATAACTTTACACTTTTCCACATTAAATTGACATTCACTATGTTTTGCCCATACTGTCAGCCTATACAAATCATCCTGCAAGCTCTCTACATCACCTTGATTAAAATTGTAATATTAAACAGCAGTGTGCCAAGCACAGAGCCCTGCAGCACAATACTACTCACCTGCCATCTCCTGGATTTTGCTCCTCCATATATTACTTTTTGGTGTCTATCCATCAGTAGTCCTTTTATTCATATCATTAGTTTCATATCCAACCCCATTTGTTGCGGTTTGCGTATCAGTGTGGTATCCTGTCAAATGCCTTTGCAAAATATCCAGCAGTATCATCATGCAACATGCTCTTGAAACCTCATTCACCAAATGGGGTGTAGACCCTAGCACACTGAGATCTTCTGTTTTGGCCCTTTGCTATTCTTCTCTGAATATGCTTGCCTGGTATGGTCCAGATCCTGCCATGCTGAAAAACTTGACCCAGCATTGAATGAAAGCTGCTGCTTAATTACAGGATGCTTGAAATCAACACCACTAAGAGACCTGTATACTTTGGCTGGTATTGTAGCCTTCAATTCAAAGATCTGCATTCTCAGCTGACGAAAGAAGCAGACAAATGAATGATGAACACCAACCACTATTTGGCCAGACCACAGTGCCCCAAAGACTATGATCCCATAGCTTCCTAGCAACTGTTGAACCATCTAAAAATCCTCCAGAGACAAGACTTCAACACTGCTTGCACTATACCCTGAGAATAATACTGGTATTCCAACAGCCGAACATCTTCCACATGGTGTCCATTTGGACTGGAATACTTGGAAAGCCTCAACAGACTTCGAACGACAGGACACTGCAAACAAAACTTAATCAAATGGGACTACCTCACTGGACCAGATAACTGTGAGTGCAAGACTACCCAGTCCATGGAACACCTTCTTTCTTGTCCCCTTCTTCAATCACCTTGCACAAAAGAGGACCTTATATCCTGCACAGAAAAAGCAGTTGATTGTGCAAGACACTAGAGGAACATCTGACCATATTTTTTGTATATACAACTTATGTATAGTTTCTTTTTTCTTCATATTTTACTTATTAGTCCATGTGTAATTCCTACCAAATTTAAGCTGTATTCATTTGTAATATATCCTAATTTGTTGTAAATAATATCGTACCACTTGTGTTTGGATACGAAATAAATAAATCATTCAACATTCTCTTTATCCAATTTACTGAGCATCCTATTATAAAATAAGTTAATAGATACTAAGGCATTACCTACCTGTCAAAAAACCATGCTACCTCTCATAGAGTATCATGTTCTTATCTACTCATTCCTGAATTCTTCTTTTTTGACCAACTTTTCCAGTTTTAGCACCACCACTACAGAGATACTGATTGGTCTATAATTTACTAACAAAGACTTAGATATTCCTTTATGTAAAGAAATTATTTTGCCCACCTACCACTCTCTTGAATGAGGCATAGAAGCCTCGAAGGTTCTGAAAGTCATGAAGTGACTTCTAGCACAAACTTTGTTTGCTTACACTTGGATAAAGGATGAAACCAAGAATATAATTTCTTGGCATCTGTAATTTAAAGCCTCAAAGTTTAACCTACTTGGCATAATGCCAGATGAGTCTTGATTGATAATGGCTATATGGGTGTTGCTCAGTAGGAAAGAGATAAGCACAAGGTTGTGGTGTGAATTTACCTAAGGGAGATACAATCTTCATGTGGAGGGATCACTAGTGAGGAGGATGTCCGTGTGGGGCTATCTGGTAAGCATATGAACAATATCTGTGTGAGGTCATTTGTGATGACAAATGAATCACATCTATACTTGCTGGGTATGTGCATTTTAAGAAGGAAAGCCAGGTGATATTGTGAATATTAAAAATCTCTGAGGAAGATAACTTCACTGTTAGGAACGTTGGTCTGAAGAACATCAACTTTCAAGGAGAGGAAGTAAGTTGAAAAGTTCAGAGGTTGCTGACACTGGGAGAGCAATACACACAGCATATGAATTTGACAGAATGGGGCAGATAGATAGAGAGAGAGAGATTTTAAGCAAAAGTAGTGAGAGATTCTAAGTTTGAATGTTCTCTGCCACAGTATGTCAAAGCAAATGCATGCACAAATGCCATGTTTGAGCTGAAAGGAGTTGAAGAGTGTACTTTAGGGAAGTTGAGATAGGTAGTGCTTGGAGAGGCTGAAATTTGGGCTTCTCTTAGAAGAACAGGTGGAGTTTTGCAGATCACAGGCAGAAGCAGTGGAGGAAAGAGTTAAGACTATGTATATTTGTAAAGTGGATTTGAAAGTCTCTGTGGGATTTGTTGTTGACTAAGTGTGTCATACATACTCCCTATGCATTACCTGTACTTTGGTTTTCAAGTTGGCTATTAGTAGTGCTTGATTTTGGAGTTAGTATTCCTCTTTTATAGTTGATGTTCCATGTTTCATTGTCACTTTGTAATTTTTCTTCTAGCTGTTGGCAAAATTGTCATCCTTGTTCATGCTGGCTGAAAGTAAAGTCAGGCCAAGCTCATATATGCAACTGGGGAGAAGCGACTTTAAGGTTGCTCACAGCCACCTTTAGTTCCAATGTGCTCACCAGTGTGCCAGAGGTTACTTTCACCAGTTCAGGAAGTTTTTCCCATCCCTTCTTTTGTTCATAGGTCTGAAGCAGGGACATATGTTGATATTTTCTGTAATTGAAACTGGATTTTTCAGTTAGTTTGGTGATGTATTCCTTTAGTGTTTCATCACTTTCAGTGTGGATGTTTAGGAGTCTGATGTTTAGGATAATAGCATTATATTTTTTGTTTTCGGCTTTGTTCAAGTGTGAACTGTCAATGCAATGAGGCTACAGGGCTGGCTTGTATCAGTGGCAGGTGATTTTTTGTTGAGGTGCTGATTGTGGATAAGTTCTAGATTGGCTTCAAATAATTTGATTTTGCAGGAAAATTTTTTGCCGACAGCAGAAAGCATTGCTCCAAGCCTTAAATGTGCTTTCCTAAATTCAGGAACTGTTTTACTGAAGAGAGGCAGCACAGTGGGTAGAAGAAAGGCTAGTTCAGATTCCATGCCCATTCATCCATTTTTATGCAGTGAGCATGTAACCAATGGCAACCAAAATTACATAGAAAATCTTTTTTGGTGTCTGTGACATCTACTATACAGTTGTGACATCTGAAAGCATCATTGGATATATTAGTGCTGGTCATCTGCACTGTGTCAGCTATACTCAGAATGGTGTCACATTAGGCTTCATTGCAGCCATCGTTGTTTTTTGTGGTAGACATTAGAAGGCACTTGCATGTGGTTGATATTAAATGAATAAAAAGACTGTAATGAGACACTTAAAAGAGTACTTATAGGTTTTTCTCAGTGATATATTGTCATTTAAGAACTGCTGTTGTGGTTTCACTGGAGAAATTTATGTATGAAATCACTTTTAAAATGATAAAAATGAGACGCACATGTTTAGGTCAATTTATTCAAAAGTGCTACTATCTCAATTGCATTCAGATTCTGCAATATCATAAATACTTCCAGTTCACTGACCTCTATGCTCATATCAGTTCCTGTCACAAAAATTTCTCCTTTGGATGATAGACACAAAGTAGTCATTCAGTAATGCAACTGTTTCATCTACTTCTCATCATACTACCATCGGCACTTTTTAAAGTTATCTTTCCATAGTCATTCTTCCTTCTACTTGCACACAACGAAAAAAATGCTTTGGAATTTCCTTTGGTCTACTCAGCTCTCATAATATGAATTTGCTTACCTTACAATACTGGTCACTTTTCTTGCTTCAGTCTACTGCTCATGGGCTTGCTGAGCACTTTTCTTCATATATAACATGCACAACATTTCTTTTTTTTTTTTCCTTTTTTCATTTTGTGGCTCCTACTTAATTATCCTACTCATCCGTCTAACTGCTATTTGATTTATACTTCTAACCTTGGGTATACAATCTGATATGGCATTCTTCAGATATTCTTTGACTATCTCCAATGCACTGCTAACATCTTTCTCTTGCAAATTCTCATGCCATGGTATGGCAACTAATTACCTCCTAAGCTTGTCATAATCACCTGTCTTCTGGTTTCACAATATCCTTTATTAACTGAAAATTTAATGAAAGGTATATGTGAAGGCTATGTGGCCACCTTACTTATGGACAGATCTGATGTTATGACCAGATCAAGCACTCTCAAAACCCAAAGTTCCCTCCATCGCATGTTATTTCAAGTAGTAATTTGTTAGTAGGTGTATAAATTTCATTTCCTTCTGCAACGTGATTTTTTCCTCTTTTCAATGTATGTCTCTGTGGCTGAAGTCTCCAATAATAATTGTGCAGGTCAGGTCTGTACTCATTGTGCTAATCTGCTGATGCTTGTCTTCCACATCATTCCTTGCACTCTCTGGCCTATAGCAGCAATCAACTTTTACTATTGTTTTTATTTTTATTTTGTTCTACTGGCCTCTGATCCTACACTAGATTGCCTCAAATGACCCACTATTCACATGCTTATCTCCTACTCTCTTTTTTTGGCTGCAATTCATCTGCTATCATCAGCTATATTTCCATATGTTTATCAACCTTTCAAGAGGTTGCTTTGTTGAAAGTGACCATGCAGAACAAGACTGCATAGTCACCTGACTGGAAGCAGAGTGGTTATACTGGCTATGGATACATTTTCTGACGCTATTATGAGATCCAGCACCTTCAAATCCCAGGTCCCTTCCATCACATGCTTTTTAATGTATCAACTTTTTTATTTATCAATTATATGAATTCTATTTCCTTCTTACCATGAACCCTTTTCTTTCTCCAATCTATGTGCCCATAGTTGAAGACCCCTAGAATAATTGGTGACATGTACCCTCAAGAGTATATGGGTGAGTGTAAAGGATATTATGACAGTACTAAAATGTTACATTATTACTGACTTTCTATCAATAATTTTCCTCATTACTTTATATGTATGAAACATATATTTATATGCACCATGAACATAAAATAAGTGCTGTTTTAACATCCATACAGTTTATAAGTCTTCTTGTTCTTTCTAGACAGGACTATATTATTATTATTACACCTCCATGGAGGGTGTAATAATAATAGGGAAGTTCATTCAAATGACAATATATTTATCATACCAAATCTTAAAATCCTTAACATTTCTTGCATTAACAACATATTATGGTAATGTGTTTTATTCACTGACAATTCTCCATGTAAAAAATCTACTCCTCTTCACCACACTCTTATATAACTTCCAGGAATGGCCTCCAGTTCTTCCCCTCTTGCCTTCTACTCTTTTTATAATCTCCACTGGATTAATCTGATAAAATCCTCTCACTAACTTAAATGTCTCAATCATATCACCTCTTTTCCTCCTATCCATCAAATGCTGCAATCCACACTTCTTCAATCTCTCTCTCTCTCTCTCTCTCACACAGAATTCCAAAGTCCTGATATTGATACAGAGCCTTATATTTCTGCACTCCAAAATGCAATACCATACACTTATTAATGTTAAAACTACAACCCCACTGCTTTGTCCAAGTCAAAAGTCTATTCATATCTTCCTGAAAAGAATTAGCATCAGCAGTGCTACTTATAATTCTCCTCAACTTTGCATCATTAGAAAACAACCAAAGATCCCCAGTTAGTCCACATGATACATCATTTACAAACAAGTTAAGCAGCAGGGGCCCAAGAACAGAACTCTGGAGCAAACCACTGATTACCCTCCCTTTTTGAGTATTGGCATTATAAATCATGAGGGGTGGAGTATATCGGCCCAGCATATTGCTGGCCTGGTTGTCCGAGTGGTTAGCGTATCCATGCCCATGGTGGGTTCAAATCCTGCTGTGGGCATGAATATTTGTGATTAACTGTGGAAATATTAGTGGTGGTGGTGGTTGGCAGTATATGGCGTTGGTGTAGTTGTGGTTAGTTGAAGTTGGTGGATTGAGTGAGTTGTGGAGTGGATGCCCTCCCTTGATGAGTCTTTGGACTCCCTGGAGGCGGCACATAATAATAATAAATAATATTATGTGGTAGCTAATAAGACTGATAAATCTTGGTGAAGCAAACTGATATGAATAAGTACAGTTTTTTTATGATGTCATTCCATCAAACATGGTGTTACAGGTTTGAGATACCCTCCTTATTTACCATGCTTTTTTTTTTATTTTATTTTATTTTTTTTAACTCTGCAACTTCTACTTATTCTCAAAAATCACATCACACCTCAGGATCAATAATTTTCATCTCAGTTAGCTATTTAAGAGGTTGCAGGAAGTGGTTTACAGGATTGGAATTCCAGTATCATTTACAGGATTGGAATGGCCTTCCTCAAGGCTATTCCAATCCTGTAAATGATACTGGAAAAAAAAGATGACCAATACATATATAGAAAGGCTTAGGAGTCAATGATTCATAATAATGTTTTATGGTATAAACAACACCAAGAGAGAAAGATATATACATTTATTAAACTCACTAATTGTTCACTAGTTTTCTCACCAGCATCATCATCAGAGCATAACTGTAACTATGATAGGCACACAGCACTAAATTACATAATTGAGGAAAACAATTTAAATTGTAACTGACAACAGAAATAATGTCCTTACATGGTGCCCTCTATGGGTCGGATAACCATAAAGTTAATTTGGAGAAGTCAAGCTATCATGTCTTAAAATGAGTCTCCCAGATCCTTGGTAAATTAATGCAGCCACACTTGTTCAGGTTAGGAGAGTGCTACTTAACTTGATATGTTCTCCTAGAGATCAACTGCATCCTCTTGAACATCCAGGAATGTATAAAGTTCCTTGTGCCTGCAGTTTGGCCTACTTTAGACAGACCAGTAGATCAGTTAACATCTGCCTTAAAGAACATAAAAATGACATCTGTGATTATCTATATGGCAAGTCAGGATTGGAAGACCATGCTCTGGATATTCCTTCACATAGGATCAAAAGGAGGTAAACATCTTTATGACAGAGAAGTCATTATAGGTCTGAGAGACTATTTTTAGAATCAGCATCAGCTATGAAGCACTTTCCTAACCTCAACAAGTATGCCGCATTAATTTACCAAAGATCTGGAAGACTGTTATTTTAAGACATGATGGCCTGACTTCTCTAAATTAACTCTGTGGTTATCTGACCCATAGAGTGCACCATGTAAGGCCATTAGTTCTGTTGTCAATTACAATTTAAATTGCTTTCCTCAATTACTTATCCACTACAACAGAGCACAATTATAGCTGCATATCACAGTTATAATTGTGCTCTGTTGATGCCAGTTAGAAAACCAGAGAAATATTAGTGAATTTAATAAATATATATTTTTTCCTCTCTTGGTGCTGTTTATACTGTAAAACATTATTATGAAAAGATGACCAAGCAACCATGAATAAGGACTAATTTGCATAAAAAATGTCTACCATATCTTTGTTAGATCTTGTGGCCATGTACTACATAAAGTATCACTATTCATATATATAGATTATGAGAAATATCACAAAAATGGTTGCTGATATATAGCTTACCCCTATTTTTAAGGCGAATCACTACTGTTATGAGAATCATAATGAGAACTGGTAATGCTAGAAGTGCCATAATAATAACTGATGTACTAAAGTTATTAGAACTTTCTGTACTGAAAATCACAGATTCCTTTTCAAGAGTATGGGATATATTTGGCTGTTTTAATTCTGAAATCAAGGATAGTTCTTTAGTAGAAGATACAGAGAAGGTCTCCGGACTGTTTTCAGATGATGGAGGAATTCCAGTAAGAACCTTTTTCATAGACTTGTGATATTCTGAAACAGTAAAACAACAGCTTAACCACCATGCAATAAGATATGCATTTTCTGAGAAACTTATAGAGTCGGTACTCACTATAGCAAAAACCATTATAACGCTTGTTCATTATAACTAACTACTAAATGTCCATTCAAAGCCCTACATATATAATGCTGTGCTATAAGAAATTCACTACAGCAAACTATCTGCTACAACAAACCTGGTATCCATGAGTTTTTGCTATAAGAGAGATGACTATAATATAATTTTTAGTGATCATTTTGTTAAGAGAACACTATTCAACAACTTTTTTTATAAGATCAATATGAATAATAATAATAATATTATTATTACAATTCAGGACTCCATGGAGTCACATCCTAGAAAACACAGTCATATCATACGATTCATTCAACTCATTCGCTGTTTGTACTTTCATCACCATATCCGGTAATGCATTCCATGGTTCAATCATCCTCCAGGCAAATAAACCACTCATAACCCTCTTACTCATGACCTCCTTTTGCAGCTCCCAGGGATGTCCCTTTGTTCTTGCTCCTTCCCCTGTTCCATCAAATGAAAGAACTTCTTATGGTCAATCAACCTTGAAACTACCTCTCAATAGTTTAAATTGTCTCAATCATCAACTCTCCTTCTTCTATCAACCAAACCTTGCAGTTTACATTCCCTCAGTCTATCCTGAAAACTAACATTGTACAGTTCTGATATAATTTTTATTATCTCTCTGCACTCTTTCCAAGGTTAATTTATCCCCTTCAAATCCTGGGGACCAAATTTGAGCCTGCTTGGAGCTTTATACAATGGAACCACAACTCTTCTATTTCTGCTGGTCAGCATCTTTCTCAGTATTGTAGCAATCCTTCACCACCTTTGCAATAAGTTCCCTAAACTTCAAGTTTTTATCAATCATTACTCCATGGTCCCTTGTCCCCTTGACTTCCTCTAGTATAGTTCCTTCCAACAGAATATATAGCTTCTAATATGAATCTCAAACTTCAAGATCTTAATTTGGTTGAATTAAACTGACATCCCATTCATTTGCCCATCTGTCCATTATATGAAGGGTTTCCACATTGACACTGTTACTAATCACCCTTCCCAGCTTCACATAATCTGCAAATAACTAGGCCCTGCAGTCCATTGACAATGTCATTGATATAAGGTTAAAGAATATGGGTCCCAATACTGAGACCTGTGGGATCTACTTGTAACCATTTTCTTCCTTGATACTGCTCCCTCACACACAACTCAACGATATCTATCAGACAGCCAATCCACAATCCAATTCACTAATCTGACATCTAAACCCATGTGCTGTAACTAAAATATCAGCTTATTATTATGTAGCACCCTGCAAATGTAGTTGTAAAAAAAAGGCATAATATGCTATTTCCTCATCTACTGCTCTTGTTATTTCATTATAAAAGGCAATCAGATTACTAAAACAAGAGAGTCCCTTAGCAAATCCATGCTGATTCGTAGATAACATTACCCTCATCTGTCTAATGCTGTAAATGATCCTTCACTAATTTTTCCAAAATCTTAACGACTGATAAAATACAAACTTGTCTACAGTCTGACACCTCTACCACCATCCTTATGCAACTGCACTAACTTATCCCCCCCCTTTCAATCTTGGGCACTTTTCCCATGGCCAGAATCATTGAAAAGCCAAGTCAACAGAACTGTCAGTTCTTTAGCATATTCTCTAAAACCTGTGGCAAAATCCAATCTGGTTCCGTTGCTTTACTGACATCCAGAGTACTCAATATTTGAAACACACTCTCTTCTTGCACTTCTAAATCTCAAATGTGGTTCCCACCTTCATACTAGGGGATGAAATACCCCAGTAAAGTGTTCAATGAACAATAATATGCTTTCAATTAGAATGATGGCATATAATTTAAGGTGCAAATGATTCCCTACAGTATTCCAAGTTTTGTTAAAATTAATATCTGATATTTTTATTAACATTTTATTATTAATAGTTACTAATGATATGAGTTATAATAGTTATTAATGATATGAGACCATACAGAGAATGGATAGACGATATAAAAGACTGGTGTGGAATGGGTATACAAAAACAGTGACACTGTGCACTGGACAAAGAAAGGTGGAAGAAGATAGTGAAACAGGCATCAGACATCAACGGGCAGCGAGCCCATGGTTCGTGATGATGATGATGAATGATATGCTTAAGGCCAAAATGTCTTTGGTTTAATGACAGTATTATTGTTATTGCATATGCACCTCTTCTTGAACAAATACACACAACATCTAATGGTAGCCCATTCCACATACTCAACACTTGCCATGTATCTGGACCTCAGATGCTTCCTAAGCATCTGAGCATCATTAGCCAGTTTCCATGAGTAATTCGCTGCTGCACCAGCTATATGCTGTGAAATCTTCCTTGTATCTACCGTAAGTTTCTCCTTACTAACTCATATGTTTCTATTATATTTATATCATATCTACTCTATCTATATCTCAAACTTTGAAGACCACATTTTCCCTCAGTCTGTCCTTATATGCACAGTTTTGCATGCAAGCAATGATCCTGGTCATTTGACTATCTTCTTAAATGTCTCATCATCTCCATGAAACCCAGGTCACCATATCTGTGTACAATACTAGTTGTCCAAATGTAGCTTATCAAAATCTTGTAAAGAAGAAAAATAGCTTCCTTTTTTTATGCTACAAGTTAACATTCTTTTCAATAATGCAGTTATCCCATTCTGCCTAATCACCTTAGCAATGTGCCTCCCTAATCTGTAACTCACTATCTGCTATAATCACTGTCTTTAGCATCATTGAATTCTTGTAGCAAATTCCCATTAATATGATACTCTACCTGTCATGTTAAGAAATATAATAAATTTTCAGAAACATTACTCTTATTAACATTTTCACATAGAATTAGTCTATTTAGATCAGCCTACATGGATTCGATGTCAGCTATTTCTTATCACTTGCCCTGACTTAGCATATCAGCAAAACAATTGAATATCACCCTCTAAGTCCATCCCCCAATATCATTAATATATAAGGTAAATAATACAGTGATTGCCTTCCTTCTCTCACACTCAGCACCCCGTAAGTCCCTATGAGTTTGTACTTCTTCAACTTCAAATGTGGAATCCTGTCAAAATACCTTGACAAGATTCAGAAGTACTGTGGTATATCCATTCCCACATCTAACTCTCCTGTCACTATAATAGAACATGAGTAAACTGCTAAAGCTAAATTTAACCATTAATAAACCGATACTATTCTTTATTGAGGATTATAATGATGTCTGAGGTTTGATTTGGGGTTTTTTTTGGTAACTAAAGAAATGCATTTACATGTAGTTCAGACTAGGATACCTTATGTGGATGTGCAAGTTAGGCAGTGTAAAATCTCTATATTAAACTATTGTGGTACATAAAAATCTCCAAAAAGTTCTGCCAAGTCAGTTTACTTTGTCATTAACATTCATCAATTTCTTCACTTATTTGTTAGTTATTATATAGAACAATGTTTTCTCAGTTTCCTCACTATAGAAAGAAGTCCTTTGATTTATTTCTATAGTGAGGCATGAAAGCATCTTTCTTCTGATTCTTTACTGCAAGATTTTTATGTTCGTTTTGAATGATGCAATATCTTTTACTGTTTGCTTTTTCGAGAATAATCTCAAGGAATTTATCAAAGGAATTTTGAAAATATAACTAAATATTTAAATTATTATTTTAATAATTTAAAACCATGAAAAAAAACCATCCTTTTTTGCGTGATTTCTTAGCTCCTACTGTTGCAATAGTCTTCTGAATATATTTCATAATACCACATGGTGCTGAACTGGAAATTACTGTAGTTATAACATTGATCAATAAATATTATGAACTCAGGAATAATTCTCATTAGCAAGTAACATGAAGAAGAATTTTATGTGTTAATGCTTGACCAGCAAAATTTTCTTGTTGGGTGAAAGTGCCTAGTTATTTCTATTTGAAACTGAAATATTTAATAACATTCAATTAACACACACACAACTATCTCAGAATTATCCTACTTTCAAATAACTAATTCTTCAATTAACCAACCATCAAATGGGTTAGTGTATTTGGTATAGCTCCAAGCAGTTTTACCTTCAGTTAACTAACTCTTCACTTATTCAACCATCAAACTGATTTTCCATAGTAGTTAGATAACTGACATAACACAACAAGATTTTGCCATTTACAGGGATTATTTTTCTGAAAAGTCCACAATAGGCAAACTTGAAATGCAAAAACAAAAGATTATGGAAAAAGCAGTGTTCCCTAACTTTTGCAAGCTTCAATTTTTAGGTACAAACTTGCGAACATCAGCAAATTATTTCAGAAATGTAACCCACAAAAACAGGAGAGATTGTGCTGTATACATATGTACTAAATCTGAATTAAAGTCTCTCAGTGGTGATGGATGATAAGGTGTTGTTGACTGACAATATTCAGTTTTGTTTAAGAATGGCATGACTTTGGTTAGTTTCTTCTAAAGTTCATAAACATTCCTGCTGGGTTCCATAACAGCTTCAATGGCTTTCTTAAAATTATGCTTCTCTCTCTCTCTCAAGTGATCCTCTTGGAAGAAATAATTGGTCAAATCTGTCATTTTTGTGATGATCATTCTGTGTTCCTCTTCAAACATCTAAATGCAATTTGATCACCCACAGAATAATACCTTCTTCAATCTTGCCAAACGCTTCCTCGTCAGGCCACTACTCTGGCAAATTTCACAATTCATTTGGTTTGATAGATGTATCAGGGAATTCTGTTAGATGAAAACACACCTGAAGTCAGTGTTTCTTTCAGCAAAATTAAGAGAGTTAGTTTGAGGTTTTATGTTCTTCAATATTGGCAACAGTATCAGCATTGCGACTGATATCATTGATTGAGATTTTTTTTTATATGACAGATCTCTTAAAGTTTTGAGAATTGGTCTTAGAAGCAGTTTTTTGTGGAATGATCTTCAGCAATGTACTAGTGGGAGAATGCATGATTACCATATCCTTGCTTATTTTAGTAGAGCAAACAGTATTTTTCCATTTTTGCATATGGCACATGTGATATCTATATGCATTCCTTTTAATAATAAATCACAGACCTCGACTCACTGGTTAGCATTCGTGAATAATAGGCATTGCTATTATTCATTACAATTTTTGAATAATATTAAGAACACTGATGTCAATATAGATGAAATATATCACTCCTCATGCACTTCAACATCCATGTGAAATATCAATGATACTACAGTTTCAATATGCACTTTGCATCCATGGCAACTTTGATGTGTATATGTCAAGGCTGGTTGGGTGGTTAATTTATATACCATATAAGTTACCTGTTTAGTATGGTTAGGACATTTATGTTTTGCAGTGTCATGCTCATTATAGTCTACTGCTTGTTGGATGAATTGGTTAGGATGATGGCTTCATTTGCAAAGAATTTTGCAGCCCCTTAGCCCCTTCATGTAGGAAAGTTTGATCTCAGGGATGTGGGCTTCTCAATGAAGCTGAATGTTTCTTATGAACCATGGTGTGCTGAATGCTATTCAAAAGTGTTTCTTTTGGATTATCTTTAGTTTGTTACAGTCGAATCCACTGTGTGACTCCCCGTGGGTGAGCCATACATCAGGTCTAGCATGATCAGCATCTTGTACGGGAGCAGTTTAAGTTCTATGGTTAGCTGGCTACAATGGTTCAATAACAGGTATAGTGACCTGTTGCTTTATTTGCTTTTGAGCAAACATGATCAATGCAGGTGTTGTGAAGTAAACAAACCATGGGCATGGATGTTTGTGATTGTCTGTGGAAATACTAGTGGTGGTGGTCAGCGGTAGATGGCGTTGGTGTAGTTGCGGTCAGTTGGTGGATTGTGAGTGGTGGAAGCAGAGTTGTAGAGTAGATGCCCTCCCTCGATGAGTCTTTGGACTCCCTGGAGGTGACTAATAATAATAATCTAATTTTTCCCCAAAGTATTTGGCTGCTGGTTGACATGGAATGGAAGTGCCAAACATGATGATCACTTTCACCCTCTAGGGACACTTGTCTTCTTGTGAGCAGCACTACAGTGCTCTTGTTTACACTGACATCAATCTGACATTTTTTGAACCATTGTTCTACTTCCAGATTGAGGTTTGCAGTTTTTCGATCACTAATTTAAGTTGCAGAGAGCAGACCATTATTGCAGTATCATCTGCATATATATGGCCAGTATGGGAGCAACTGTGCATGGAAGATGTCAGTCACACAGATGGCAAATAGCAGGTGATACCAGGGGAATCTGCAGGACACACCTCTGTGATTTTGCATTCAGATAAGTTTACTTATCTAAATGCAAGCTTCACTTGGAGTTTGTAATTGCTAAGGTAGGGTTTGGTAAGTATGACCAGTCCTAGTGGGAATTTGTCCTGTAGGAGTTTGAAAAGTTCATTGTGTGATATTTAGTTGAATGCTTTTGGCAACATACAGAAAGATAGTCCCTGTGTGTTGCTTCCAGATAACCCCTATACTGATCTTTTCCACTACTCTGAGAACTTGTTCTTCAGTGGAGTGGATATCCTGGAATCCAAATTGCTTATTGGGAATGAGATTTAGTTTTTAAGTGATTTTATGCAGTCTTATTAGCATTACTCTCTCAACTATTCCTAGACATGTGTGCAGGCTGACTGGGTGATAGTTTTGGGGAAGATGTGCTACTTTTCCAGGTTTTGGGATTAAGATTACATTGGCTACATTCTATCATGGTGGGAAGTAGTGATATCTTAATACTGCATTAATAATAGCAACAATGTGCATTATGGCTTTATGTGGCAGGCATTTCATGATTTTGTTAGAAATCTCATCTGGACCTGGTGGTTTATCTTGAATGATGACTCAAAAGTCATCACCAAAATTTCTCTAGAGTAGAGAAAGTTGGGTGATGATTTCATGTATTTCAGCAAGTTTTTATGTGCTATGTGCATTTTAGCATACAATGTACCTAGGTGTGTACTTTACTGATGAAGTCTAGATCTCTGTGGGTGTAGTTGCACTACACTGCTTTTCTAGGCTGTCAGCAAAAACTTCAACTTTCTCTACATTGTGATAATCCAGCCTGCATTCACCATGGATTGTTGGGAGGGGTTTACAGTCTGTGCATAGAGCTTTGGTGATTTTTCAGAGCATCTGGTCCTCTGTGTTTAAAAACTGAAGTTTCATCTCCCACTGTTGATTTCAATAGTTTTTAAGTGCACATTGAACTTCCTTTGTAGCCCTGTTAAGCTTTTGTTGGTGTTCTGGGGTCAGTGTGGTATTGGCACCTGGCTCTGTTCTTTTCATGGATTAGATTTTTAATCTCATCCTGAAGTTAGAATTTGCACATGCCATATTCATGGTGGCAGCTGCTAATGCCATTGTTATCTGCTTTTCCAAACTTGAAATTGAGTTACTGATTTTTTCTTTTGAGTCAATGGTTGGAAATGGGAGAGCAGATTTGTGTAGAGCAGTCATTAGTTTTTGTCCAGTTGATGGGACTCATTATTGGATATTTTCTCATTGTCAGCCAAGCTGGATTAAAACTGGGTGGTTATTAGAGCTGAGGTTGTCAACTGCATTTATTTGGTATTGATGTGCAATATTCTGTAGTGCTGCTAATTTAAGATTTTCAGGAAATGCTCCCGCATTGTAGTACATAGGTTCTGAAGGTCTTATAATCATAATGTTACTGGTGGCAGCAAAGTCACTGAAGGTACTGTTATGGTTTGTAGTTCTGCTGTTACAGGCTATGCTTAGCATTCACATCTTCTGGTACTAGCATTGCTTGGTTTGTATCTATAACTTCAGTTAAGTCTACTTCCAGTAACAGCTTGTTTGGAGAGTTATACACAGCACATTTTTCAAGGAATCCACATTTGTAGTCTGGCAGGTTGGACCTCACTCCCATGATTTCTATGTTGGTAGTGGCAGGATTTACAATTTCATTGCATGCTATATTGAGTTTGAATGCAATTTCATTGTGTTCTATATAGCACACAATGAAATTGTAAATTATGAGAGCGAGGTCCAAACTGCCAGACTGCGAATCCCTTGAAAAATATGCTGTGTATAACTCTCCAAACAAGCAGTTACTAGAAGCAGATTTAACTGAAGTTATAGATACAAACCAAGCAATGCTAGTACCAGAAGATGTGAATGCTAAGCACAGCCTGTAACAGCAGAACTACAAACCATAACAGTACCTTCAGTGACTTTGCTGCCACTAGGAACATTATGATTATAAGACCTTATAAGATAATCCAGCCTGGTGAATGCAGGCTGGATTATCACGATGTAGAGAAAGTTGAAGTTTTTGCTGACAGCCTAGAAAAGCAGTAGTTACTTGGATAATCCTTTATCCAAGTAACATCAATTTGCCATTTTTTGAACTACTGTTCTAGTTATGAGCCAAACTGTGTTTTGTGGTTTTTTTCAGTTGCTAATCTAGACTGCAGGGAGTGGACCATAATTACAATATCATTTGCATATAGGGCCATTGTGTGGTGGCAACTGTACGTGGGATGTCAGCCACATAGATGGCAAATAGTAGATGATAGCAGGGAGCTCTGAGGGGGAGGGGAGGGGATAGCTCTACTGTGATTTTGCATTGAGACAATCTAGTTATCTGCAGCTTCACTCGGAGTTTGCAATCTCTGAGGTATGATTCAGTAAGTTTGAACAGTCTTAGTGGAAATTTGTCTTCCTCAGCTGAATTAATGCAGAATTCATATATTTTGCATATACAACTGGAAAAAGGTGTATCAACTTCTTATTAAAATATTCTGGATCACAGAGAGTTCTAGAACATTTTTTCACTTGGTCGTAAATTAAACTAACCTTGCCAAGAAATTATATTCTTGTTTAATCCTTTATTCAAGTATAAGCAAACATGGTTTGCACATGAAGTATCTTAAGGACTAGGCTACTTGTATACAAAGTACTAACAATCTCACATCAATTGCCTTAGTATCCTATAATGCTCAGTATTCTATAATGTTGATCTAAACACACTTCCTTTCAGATGAAAAACTTTAATAACATTAACTTTCTATGTTTTGACCTTTACATTAAGGTTATCTTCAGGAATATATACATCTATATATACACACCACATTAAAGCAACTAGAACCACCATACTATATAAGCTGCTTTATGTCTAAAACTAACTAACCTGTTTAGCCTGGCCTCTTGTGGTACAGAAAAATAAATAAATAACATAAAAAATCAAATTGAGTAATAAATAATAATTAAATTAGCCAATCAGAAAATTTCTGACATTCAGTTATTTAGTATTTGACTTGATACTATATATTAATGTATTCATTCATTGGTTGAGCTATGATTATTATCACTCACAGACTTTGTTTACTTACACTTGAATAAAGGATTAAACAAGAATATTAATTCTTGACAAGTTCAATTTAACATTCAGTTTCTACAAATATTTCTATAAAACTGTTCATGATTAGCAATTCTCTCACTATTCGAAATCTCTTAAACATGTGTAGTAACCATTCAACATACCTTCATAATGCATTTCCAAATCCAAAGAATTTTTCCTCCTCTTTATTCGTATTCCTTCCTTCTACTGCTGTTATATATTTCCTGAAGATTACATTCTACAGGTATATTGAAATCCAATATAAACAAAAGTTTTTCTTTTCATCATTCTGTCCATCCATAGCTCTAACATATGGGATGAAAAACTTCCTGTGGATTGGATAACACACAAAAAAGGGGGTGGGTGAGATTTGAGTGTTTGAGTATGCATTCTAGAAACAAACAAGAAAGGGGAGAAAAAAGCAATGCACTGCAGGTTGCTGACTAGAGTAAGAAAGATAATGAGAACTGCAGAAATACCAGTAAGATAGGGTTAACTGTTACATTTATTCACTTAGCAAGGAATAAAGATAAGTCGGTAGAATTAATCAGTGAAATTTGTCCAAAAATTAATGGCCTTAACTGAGCCATGACTGATGGAGGATATAACACAAATCAAATCACATGTGACTTGAAACAAAACTCCAGCCTAAACTGCAACATGCAACAGCTGCAAAAAAAGACCATTAGTAAATCCATTTCAGACACTTTGAAAATATCAAATATAAAGAACTTGCCTTGTTCTAAAATGGCAGTTAAGTATTTTGGTCCTGCCTAGGCTACAACTTCTGCCTATCCACATTCCATCTCTCTGACACCACTGTCTTCAGTATTGAAATATCTCCAAAAAAACAAAGCTTATTTCCTGACATTATTCTTCTCCAACTCCTGCAGAGAGGACTAAGACAAGTATTCCCTATCCTATTTTAAAAAGAACAACTTGAACACCAACAGTTTTTCTGATACTCATCCAGCATCTATCCTACAGAATGGAAATAAGATTATGTTCAATCTACACAAAATAAGAATAAAAATCGACCATCAATTGATTATCATATTGCTCTTACCTTACTTCTTTTGAAAATAATTCTGGAGAAATTCATCAACACTTAAGTTCTTCATTACCTGGATGCATGCAATTTCATCAGTAACCAACAATATGGATTCCACCACTCTCTCAATCCACATGGATCACCTTGTTAACATCACACATATTTTGACACAAGACATGGGAATGTCTGAAGAAACTTATCAATTGACATTCCAAGGGCATCAGCTCAGGCACCTTAACAACCTACCATCTTGTGGTCTGCTGCCCACTCTTTGCACATGGTGTGCCAGTTTCCTCTCTGATTGTTTGTTCTATGTCAATGGATGGATGGCAGATTTCTCTACCAGTGATGGAGTATTCTAGTACTCTAAATTTTGAACAAGCTCTCAATGCTTTCAAAATTATGATATTAAATTTTATTAAATGTAACTCCTGCCCACGAAAAGTTGTAAATGTACAGTACATAACATAAGTACTGTGGATGGTTTAAGGATTTTTTTCCCCATTTTTTTATTATTAATTTTACAAATTTTTTGTATGTTTTTTAAAAATTATTTTTTTATATAGTACAGAAAACCTGCTCTAAAGACCAAACATGGCAAGCCACTTCAAGCCTCCAAATTCAAGCCACTTCTTCAAGCCTTCCATTGCCTAGTGTTAGACCACAAGATTGTGGTCTAACACTAGGCAATGGAATTATTTCCCACCTAAAGACAGTCACAAACACTTGTGCCTATGGTGAGATTTGAACCCACAGCCTATTAGTTGGAGAGCAGATATGCTAACCACCCAGCCAACTAAGAGTTTCTCTTACTAACTGGAAATCATATTCTGATGACAGTACACTTTTTTTGTTCATTTGTGGCAGGGGAGGGGGGGGTGTAGGGACCAAGAGTTGAAGGATCCCATTGCACACTATTTCCATCACCTTTGATAATACCCAGATCATCAACAAATAATTCCTGATATGCACCCTTAAAGGGTGTACAGAATGTAATGAGACTACATAAAAAGTTTCCATCACTATGAACTGTCTATTGACAATTTATCTCCAAGTTAATCTGTTATCTGTCAGAACTCCAACAAAATGTTGGAGTCCTGACAAACAAGGCAAGTATTTTGTATTTGAAATTTTTAAAAGAGTGGGTCCTTATATCTTAGTGAAAAAAAAAAAAAAAGCTTGTTTTGCTAGCCTTTTCTCTTTCATTATGATACCACCTGAGGATAGCTCTGCTCACACATTCCTGAATGCTCAAGTTCCTTCCTGATAATAACCTAATTTTTAATGATTCTGACATTGATACCATCTATTCACTTCGCAAATCTTTCTCAGCACTTTCATATCTGTGGACTCCAGTCTTTGATCAAGTGCTTGATTTCTAACGCAGATTTCAGATCCATGAAAATCATATAAAAAATAATGTCTTGAAATTTTTGGAAATAGCATTCGTTTCCAAAAAGTTCAAGACACTATTTCTCATATGACTTCTGACTTTGTATAAATCACAAATCTTCTCTACCTTAGATATCATTCTCACAATTAGAGATACATGTTGAAATTTTTCAAATTGGTTGTGCTATAAATTAAAGATACCAAGAAATTATATTCTTGGTATCTTTAATTTACCAGTCAGGGTAGTGACCCTTTCCATAATGCATAGCATTATACATGATGTCTGTAAGGATAGAAGCTTTGCATTATGGAATACTAAGGCAAGTGATGTGAAGTCATTAACCTCTATATACAAGTAGCCCAGTCGAGAAGTTACTTCAACATGTAAACTTTGTTTGTTTACATTTGAATAAAGGATTAAACCAAGAATATAATTTCTTGGTATCTTTAATTTATATCATTATCACAACATGATTATTATTAGCTCTTTATACTTAAGTATATTATCACAACTTTTTGATCGGTGACCCCCCCTCCCACCTCTTCAAGAGATACACTCCAGTCACTTTCTTATAGACATTATACTTTAGTCTTATACCTCACTACTCCAATGAACTTACTATCCCAAATTCTCCACTTTGTCTTAAGCCTGTAAACACTGTAAATTCTGTTAACACAAAATCTGTTTAATGACCAACTTCAAACCTATGGAACCAATTTCTCATCCTTCTCTCTAATTCCAAGCTCAGTCAGTATTCATGATGCCCTTGGTTGAAAAGACTGAGGTTTGAATCGTGTATAGGGTATGAATAACTCTTTTAAAGCTTTCCAACTGAAGGTCTCATCTCATACAGAGGTGGTAGGATTTTTTGTCCCAGAAACTTGAGTTTTACATCCTGCAAAAAGAGGAAGAGTAGCCAGAAAGGCACACAACACTAACAGATATAATACACTGACATAGCCTTATATGCTTCTGCTACAATTACAAACAACCACCTCTTTCATTCCATCTATCATTAATCATTGGAACAATCAATCTCATATCACTTTTCACAAGGAATGCAAACCTCCAGTCGTTCAAAGAACATATTAACAGGATACTTTTTTTTATTAAATGTGCACAACATGTAGTGACAACAGGAAATTAATACCAAGCTTCAACCATCATCATCATAGTTTATTCATAGTTTACAGGTATGAACATGAAAATTCATAGAGAAATATGAATATAACAACAACAGTGCTTAAGGATAAAATCTATTAAGTGAAAGTTAATCAAATTGTTCTATTGAGTGCCAATAGAACAATTAGTGCATGAGTCTTGTCTTCAAAAAGAGCTTTACTTAAGTATAGCCAAAACTGCTTTCTTGGTCTTTTTATTCTTCCATTTGTTTTGTAGAGAGCAAGAGTAATGAGCACATGTGAAGATACATGTCACCCAACCACTTCAGCTGACATTTTGGAATTTTTTCTATTAAAAGATTTTATTGTTTTTTTCCCTTAGCAAAGATTCCCCTCAAGAATCCCTAATAAGGAATATGGTTCTGTGCCATGTCTATCTTAATACTGATTGAAAGAACACTGTCTCAAAGTAAATGCTGTTGATATAAGTAAATATGAGAATCATAATAAATATGGCCTGACTGGTGGTTTCTAGAGACAAATTTTGATATTTATGGTGATGATTTTGAATGACTAAGTCACAGTATCCATAAAGGAAACAAGATACTGAAAGTCTTTCGCCTCTTTGAGAATATGGTAATTTAAATTTATATCTTTTTGTTTTATTTTTTAGGACTTTGGTTTTCTAACTGTTAGCATTAACCCAATTTATTCTGTATTTTTCTATGCATTTTTAAGTCTTGTGTTCTGGTGTGCATTATAATCAATTAGCACATGATAATCTAAAAAGCATAGACTGGCTTATGTGGGTTTAGCCTGTTGAATCTTCAAGAGTTATTCCATAACCATTTCCTGTGAGTGTGAAAATACTAAGACTACTGCATTTTATTATAATCTTCTCTTTTAAAGCTTCAAATTTTTCAAATTCAAAAATTTTTTAAAGCCTTTTGTTTCTTTGCTAGTGATTTTCATAATTCAGTAAAAAGAATTGTGATGGATTTAGGAGTATAACATCATCTACATAAAGTAAAGAGGCTGAGTTGAAGTCAAATTCTGTCATAACATGATCCACACAGTCGCCTGTTCATCATCTGTGTAGATCATAACATGATCCACACAGATGATGAACAGGAGACTGAATGCAGGTGATTATAAGAGTCATAGGTATCAACTAGGGGCAATTCCATGGAGGGCAGAATTGGAAGATCAGGATATCATTAGTGCTTGGGAAATTATGAAAGGATATTTGTTAGCAGCAATAGTAAGCTGTATTCCACAAGTGAAAAAGTGGACACAGTTTGGTGTGAAGTGGATGACAAATAATATCAAACAGGAACTGCAGTTGAAAAAGAGATATAAGGAGAGGGGTGGAGGGCAGACACACGAAGAATATAAGATGCACCAGTATGGCGAGGAAGGCAAAACTGGAATATGAGAAGAGATTGGCACTAAGATCCAAAGAAAATCCTAGGGAATTTTTTAGCTGTGTGGCTAGTAGGAGGAGAAATGATTGTGGAAGAATGACATTGCAGGATAAAAATGGGAATGGAGTGACTCATGCAGAGGACATAGTGGAGTTGTTCAATGAGTATTTCATCCTGGAGAAGAAGGTTGTTTTAATACTAGAGGGAAAGGGCAGCTTCAGAGTTTAGAGGTGCAGGAGGAGAATGTGTTCCAAATACTGAGTACTCTGGATACCAGTAAAGCTGTGGGACTGGATGGTATTTCACCATGGGTTTTGAGAGAATGTGTTGGGGAACTGACAGCTCCATTGACCTGGGTTTTCAATAAAAGTCTGGCTGTGGGAAAGGTACCCAAGAAATGGAAGGAAGGTAAGATACTGTTGCTGCACAAGGGTAGTAGCAGACTAGAAGTGTCTAATTATAGGCCAGTTTGTGTGTTATCAGTAGTCATTCAGGGTTAAGGTCTTGGAGAAATTAGTGAGGGACTATATACAACGTTGGGCAGATGAGGATAATGTTATTTGTAAGAATCAACACGAATTTGTTAAGGGGTGCTCTTGCTTTAGTAATATAATTGCTTAGTAATCATATTATTAATAATAGTAATATTTTTAGTAATATGAAGGTTATAGAGTGACAAGAGCAGTTGATGAGGGAAAGCATATACTGCCCATTTTTTTTTAGATTTTGCAAAGGCGTTTGATAGGGAAAGTTGTTTGCCACATGATAAACTGACATTTAAGTTGCAGCACATGGGTTTAGATGTCAGATTAGTCAACTGGATTTAGGATGTCTGATAGGCATCAGAGAGTTGCATATGGTGGGGCAATATCAAGGAGGCAGAAGGTTACGAGTGATGTTCCACAGGGCTCAGTACTGGGACCTGTATTGTTCAACCTTTATATCAATGACATTGTCAATGGATTGTAAGGGATATTTAGTTGTTTTTGGATGATGTGAAGCGGGGAAGGGTTATCAGTAATAGTGCAGATGTGGAAGCCTGCAAGAGGATTTGAATAAACTAGACAGATGGGCAAATGAATGGGGGAGTTTTGGTTTAATTAATGGGAGGATGCATACTAGATTGGAGGAGCTATACTGGAGGAAGTAGGAGTGATAAGAGATCTGGGGTTGATGAATGATAAAAAACTGAAATTCAGGGAGCATATTGCAAAGGTGGTGAAGGTAACCAGATGATTGCTGCAATACTGAGAAGGATGCTGACCTGCAGAGATAAAAGAATTATCATTCTGTTGTATAAGACCCTGATCAGACCACACTTAGACTATTGTTCTCAGGTTTGGTCCCCAGGATTTGAAGGGGATAAATTAACTGTATAACATTAAGGGGATAACAAAAATGGTTTCAGGACTGTACAATGTCAGTTACAAGGATCGACTGAAGGAATGTGGACTCCAGAGTTTGATGGATAGAAGAAGGAGAGGTGATATGATCGAGACTTTTAAACTGTTGAGAGGCAGTTACAGGGTAGACATTGGGGAGTTCTTTTGCTTGTCGAACAGCGGGAAGGAGTGATGATAAGTGGCCATCCCTGGAAGTTACGACAGGAGGCTGTGAGCAAGAGGGTGAGGAGTGGGTTCTTTGCATGGAGGATGGTTGAACCATGGAATGCATTGCCTGAGAGAGTGGTTAGAGCAGGAACAGTCAATGAGCTCAAGGAGTGGCATAGACTTTGTGTTTCCTAAAAACAACCTCCCACGATCAGTTTTTTGACTCCATGGAGGCCTGGATAATAATAATAATACTTGACTTACATCTGATTTTACATCATACCATCTTTCTGAACTTCCTTTAGTGACTTATAACGTTAAGTATAGGCTACATATTGTTCTTTATAATGTCTCATATACACCACATATTGAATTTATAAAAACCAAGAAATTACATTCCTGTTTAATCCTTTATCCAAATGTAAGCAAACTAAGTTTGCAAGTGAAGTATCTGCATGACTAAGTTACTTGTATACAGAGGCTAATGACTTCACATAATTGCCTTAGTATATCCTATAATGAAAGCACTTTCTTTTTAGTGTGCTTTCCATGCAATATGGGAAGGGCCATTATCCGACTAGTTTCAACCTTTATTGAGGTCTCATCAGTAGGAGTCAGACCCAGAAGAGATACCAAGGTTGAAGTAATGCAGAAGCCATATATGCGAAGTCATTAGCTTCTATATACAAACAGTATAAACGTAAAGATACTTCACTTGCAAACTCTGTTTATTTACACTTAGATAAAGGATTAAGACAACAGATTTTGTCTTATTGCCTTCTTATATACATTTTCATGACTACAAAACTTAAATACAGATTCCTCTTATATCCCTACAATGATTTTTTAATTATTTGTCTTCCTGTAATGGTAAGTAAAAGTAAAAATTTGATTTGACATCTCCAGTTTGACATCCCCTATTTTCCCTGCATCTTTCTGCTTCAAGGCTCCCAGTGAATAAGTATATCACTATGTTTAGTATTGAATACCACTGCTGTTTGCTTCTACTGACCAAATAAATAATCACCTTTTAGTATTTAAAAGGATCTCATCTATTTCATCTACTTAGTCTCAATAACATCATTTATGTCGATATGGTGCCTATTTTTGATTACATTGAGTTTGAAGATGTTCCAGTAGCTGGCTTTTTTGCTATCCACCCTGGTTCCCTGATGAAAATACCTAACAATCTCTTGCTGCTCCACACAGCATATCTGATTATGTTGTATTATCATAATCTATATGTAGTTCAGTCAATACATAACAAAATTTGATTGGCTAGGTCCCAAGGGTCCCAAGTCACTAGTTCAGTATCCAAGTGGATGCCTAGTAAAGGGATGTCCCCCACAGAAATGTGAGAACTGAGCCTTTGGTTAGCAGTCTCAGTTTTCTGCATTGTTTATAGGTTGTCTAAGGTCTGATTCTAGTTTAGCTTATACCTTTAAGCAACTATAACAAGTAGGCACCTAATGTTTTTATGACTTTAACTTTAGTACAAATATTTCTCTGAAATTTCTGAATTAAGGGCACATATCATGTATAAGTACATGTATTGCTTGCATATAATGTGTGCAATATAGTATACCTAGTGAGTCCCTTCTAATAACATGTTAAGATCACACTTTAGAGAGAAATATGAAGATAGATCATAAAATATAAATATATGAGAATTATAAGAAAGTACTCATCTTTTAATAAAATTAATGAGGATTACAGAAAATTTAGCAAAACATAGTTGTAATCTTCAGAGTGTTACAGCATCTTAAATTACTGTATATACATATATGTTTAAAATTATTAACTGACTTAAACACCTACTGGTGCTGTATTCACCTGATGAAGTCGGCATTTCCGATGAAACTAGTAGTGAAACCTTATTAAATGAAACGTCCGCATGGTTAGCCTAGTGGCTTTGTGCTTTGCAACCATATGCCTGGGGAAGAAGTGTCCCAAGTTCTATTCCCATCGGAATTTGAGGAATTTGAGGATCTTCCTTAGCCATAGCCAAGTTAGCCAGTCTTGGGCGTGGACAGCAGGATTTTTTCCCCCAGTTTATCTGGGATTTTTCATCCTGCAAGCAGGCAAACTGGCCCCGTGAACACATGGATCTACAGCCATAAATACTTAACTAGCCCCATGAGGGGGGACTCAACTCACCTCAATAGGGCCGGGGAGAAAAAGGAGGAAACTCCATATGAATAAATAAATTAAATGAAAGTAGTAGTGAAACCTTATTAAATCTCTTATATTTTTTCTCGGAGTCAGTTAATAATTTTAAACATGTCATTAAACGAAGTCAATTACTCTGTAAACACACACACACACACACACACACTGAAGCTTGAAGATTCATAAATATGTTTATTTTTAAGCATGAGAGTCCAGATCAACCATGCAAATCATCTAACATAGCTTTCAGATGGTTGCCCTCATTCTTACATGATATCTGGAGTCTCTTATGCAATGATGCAACATATCAGACCTTCACCATGTTAGCAACCACTTGAAAGCTAAATGCAAAAAAATGTGATGTTTTTTAAAAATAACTATTTATCAGTCTCCAGACCTTCTTCTGTTGTATCTTTCTCTAGTATTTAACTTCCTGAAGAAGCCTTAGTTCAGCTATTATATATATTTGTAATCCTCACTGGTTTTGTGAAAATATACAAGTGGTTTCCATAATTCTTCTTTATTTATTTTGTAATGTAAAATCATCATGTTATTACATGGAATATTAGTTCATTGCTATCAACAAAGACAAACAACTGTCCTTCTTTTAAACTTTATAAACTTATCACTATCTCTATCATATGCATATGTGTGGCGAAAAGTTTGTCCAAGACACTACGTTAGCTATTTCACTTTCCATTTAATTTTAAATTGCCTAAAGTTTGTAAGTAAACATTATATTTCAACTATCATGCTACTGATTTTAAATGACTATGAGTTTTGTTATTTCTGCAATTAGGGAAAAAAAAAAAAAAAATTAATTCACATTATCTCAACAGCAAAATGCAGTGTACTAACCTCTTATAAACTTCCAGACTTTGTTGGGTCCTATTTCAGATATAAACACGTTATCTCCATTTTGAGTGACTGCAATGTCGTGAGGTTGTGAGAAAGTCTAAATGATAATATTAATTATAAGTAAAGAATTAATAATTAATTTTGAGAGCTATTACATATATTAATCAATATTAATCACTTCTGGAAGATTAAAAGTAAGTACTGTTATTTTGTTATTAATGGATATTTTTAAAAGCTTGAATTTGTTTGAATTTTTGTTTCCAAACTGTATGCTTCTTTGCTATTCCCAAAAGAGGAAAAAAAGATAAGGTATCTCTACTTGAAAAGCCTGCTCTCAAAACAGGAACAATAAGGTATCTATAACTAAGAGGTCCAGCTCTCGATTAACTTTCATTATAAATTAAGCTTTTTCTCAACTTTATACACTCGCTGGCCAAAATACAAGGTCAATGAATTATATATGGATTGCCTCAAGGAAATATATACCGTATTTCCCCAAAAATAAGGGGTCTTATATTAATTTTTGCTCCAAAAGAAGCATTGCAGCTTATTTTCAGGGGATGTCTTATTTTTTCATGTACAACAATCTACATTTATTCAAATACAGTCATGTCGTCTTCTTCTGGAACATCGTCATAACTCTCCAAACCCCAAATTCTGTCCTGAATTTCTTGCGACTTCATTTCCTATAGAACCATTGGTCCCAATTTCTCATGTCCAGCAATAGAGGTCTCCTTAAATGATCCTTGAATGGCTTGTTTATTGCAACATCAAGAGTCTGGAGATAGGCAGTCATTCTTGCAGGAATCATTATTTGATCTATTCTTCTCTCTGCAAGAAAGTTCTTCATGTCTTTAGCGCGGTGAGTGCTGGCTGAATCCCAGACTACCAGACCTCTTTGGCCACCTCACAAAACAAGTGGCAACATTAAATCGACCCACTTCCTTATAACTGCTTGTGTTCACCAGGCATTTTTGGTTTCAAGAACATAAATGCCTGAAACATGTTCAATCTTATCTTTCTTGCCCTTAGTGATGATTAGAGGTGGAGCTTTCTTTCCATTCAGACAAATTGCCAAAATATAAGTAACATGTGCACTTTCGTAACCAGTGGAGGGAATGTAGATTGACGAGGCACCCCTCTGATAAATTGTTGTTTGAGATCCTTGGCTCATAAACACTGCTGTTTCATCCATAGCAATCACGTTGGAGAGTTGGTATTTAGAAAAGTCGATACCATCAACAAAGGACTTGAATGCAAGTGCACGTTTAATAACTTGTATCTTCCAGTTTGAACAGTGTTATCGATCTTCTTAGAGACAGTTCATATCGCTGAAAGAAGCCATCCAGCCAGTGTTGTGATGCTTTGAATTCCTCTGGGGATATTTCTAACTGTGGTGCCATTGCAAGGGTGGGCAAATGCTTGAATACCAGCCCTGCACACAACCAAAGCCTTTGCTTTCCTGTCAGCAATCCATTCACAGATGATGTCTTCCAGCTCAGGAAATAATGGTTGCTGACCTGATCCACACTTGCGCTTCTTAGCATTTCTGTCGTCCACCTGCTGACTGAGGTTATCGTACTCTGCTCGCCATTTTCGGATCATTTGGAGATCCAACTTCTTCTTTTTGCAGAAAGCCGTAAGATTCTTGCCCTAGGAGTCCTCCACGATTCCTTTCTTGTACCCGACAGAATAGGTCTTTCTTTTTGCACTCATCTTGTCTGGGGGTCAAAATATTATCCCCTTTAAATCTACTATTAAATCAAGTGTTAATTGAAGACTTATGAGACAGGAGTGGCAACAAAAATGATGACAGTTAAGAATGATGGTCTCCACACAAAAGTGACGAAAAATTGCAGGCACCAAAATTCAGTAAATGCTTCTTTATTTCACACGAGTACATTAAGTACGTCAGTTACAACACACGACATATTGAATTATGAAGATTCATATTAGACACAACCACGTCCGTTCATTATCAAGAGCGCACATTATTCGTGCATTGTGTTTGTACTCTGATTGGTCATTTGGCAATAAGTCTCGAGTTAATCTGTTTATATAGGCGTTTACCTCTCGTCCAAAGGTACCTCCTTGGGTATTTACAAATACTTAATTATAATTTATATTATCATTTATTTTAAGTATTAAAGTCAATAATATTATTTATTTATATTTAATTATATATTAATATTATTTTTTATAATTCAATATGTCTGTCGTGTGTTGCAATGGACGTACTAAATGTGTCTGTCCGGCTGACGATCTTAACTGGGGCTTATTTTTGGAGTAGGGGTTATATATATTGTGAGCATCCTGAAAAATCACGCTAGAGCTTATTTTCCAATTAGGTCTTATTTTCGGGGAAATACCGTATGCATCATGATAATGAACAAAAAGATAGTGAATTCTGTGCTGCAGCAAAAGTCAGACAGGCCAGTAAGAGTATTTTGGAAATTGTGTGAGGATAGTGTGATAAACAGACAAATCTCTGTGTGTGTGTGTGTGTGAGAGAGAGAGAGTGAGTGAGTGAGGGGGGGGGATACGCTAGAAATATTCTGAGCATTGTTGTAAGAGGCAGAAAAGGATCAAAGTCCAATAGACATGCTACAATTTTTTAATTTGAATTTCACATATGAAAGGTTGTGAGAATAATTTACATAAACTTTTAATACATTAGTATTAGGGTTGGCTCATCATAATCATGTATCATCTCCATCCAAGAGGTTGACTACTATAGTGTGATTCATGGTTGACTACGATGTAAGGAGAATGTGGTGAGGACCCTACCTCTTCCATATTTTTGTAAACATTCATGACTGTAGATCCGTGTGTGCTCACAGGGCTGGTTTGCCTGTTCTGAGAGATGAAAAACATGAGTTTCTGGATTAAAAAAATCCTCTACCTCTGTATGAGACCGCCTGGTCTCTTTAGTCGAAAGAGACCAGATAAAGATCCCTCATGTCATGGATGGGAATTGAACCCAGGTCTTTCCGACCAAAGGGCTTTGTCTATACCAACTGAGCTATGGAAGTTCTATGGTTGGCTAAGTGTTAGATAATCTTGATACCTTGCTCTGGAGACTAAACGTGACACTCTCTCAAGCCACTTCAAGGCCTCCAACATAAGCACAGTGATAGTCACACATGGGTAGTGAAATTCATCTACTACCTATAATCAGTCAAATGACCATGCTGATTGAATGATCAAATCACCGTGCAGTAAACCTACAGATTTTATTGCACAGTGATTTGATCAACAAATCAGATACACTTGTTGGCATATCACCCCAGCAAGTGTATCTGAATACTCATATATCAGACACTGCACCAAATAGTTTTAATAAGATTTAACAATAACTAACAACAGAAAAGAGTTTTAAGGACAGTGTTGGCAAAAACAAGGAAAGATAGACTAAGAAATGTGGACATTAAGGAATGGTTTAGGACTAGAAAGTGTTGAAGAAATGCTTGTGAACTCCCACTTGAAGTTTAAGGAAATTAACAATATGTAGAAGATGTTAATGAGAAAAAAATTTAATTAACACGTCCAATATTTCAAAAAGTCAAATTGCCATCTTCAGGGAACAATGAACAAATTAATATGTGCTTGCAGATACTACACAGAGTAGGTGTCAGTGCAAAAGAAATGATATTCATGTCTGGTAACAAAGGTAAGTCTAAAAATGCTATCAAGCAACATTTATTGAAAGGAATATGGTTTGAACATTATTTTTTTTTCTTGCACTATTCCGATATATACATATATGCATGTTATGTCATTATGTTTACAGATTTAGATACACTATTGTTGTCTGTGAACAACTCTTTCTGCTTTTATAAACAAGAAATTATGTTAAATTGCATTGCATTCTTATTTTAAAGATAATTTTAAAATATTAATAATTTTGAAGTGCCCTCTACATACCTATCCCCATTCAGTAGCCCCTCATGTCCTCCCTGAAAATACTATATTCCAACATTCTATCCTTATATCATTCTTAGTCAACCAAGTCTCAGTAATTCCTATAATTTTTGACCAAGTTGTACTAATGTCAACATTTCTCACACTTATTCCGAATACTTCGGCATTAAATTAAGGGGATAAAAATCCCTTATTATTTTACAGCCAGTATGCGAAACTCTAAGATCGAAAACTACGATCTAAGAGTTTCACGCCGAAGAACTATCAACGAATCCAAGCGTAAGTGAACACCTGGTAGTACAACACCAAGGCAACTCGAAGCAAAGGTGGAGCAAGCTCCCTCACTATCCTTGATATTTTCTCATAATGTAAAACACAGCTTCTAGGAGATGTAATACTGCCTTACATTATAAGGAGAGGTCACTACCCAGACCGGTTTCAGCCTTTTTTGAGGTCTCATCAGTAAGTAGGTAGACCTGGATGATATCAAAGTTTAAGTGAAAAGAACTTGCATACCTTCACTATACCAATGCCAGAAAGGTGTGCCCATATATTATAACTAAGATAAGATATAGTATAAAATAAGATATAGTATAGATAACTAAGATATAGTTATCTTAAGTGGGCTGAGTTTTTTTATGTATGAAGGTGTGTTGCCATACAAACATACAAACAAAACATACATACAAAACCTCAGCACATACAAACTAGCTAAACATTTGGTCAAAGCTCTCACACACACCATACTGGCAACACACCTTCATACATAAAAAAACTCAGCTCACTTCAAAGCCAGCATAGAAAAACCTTACTCTCAAACACACTGACGTAATGGTCAGCTTTGATGTCTCCTCCTTATTCACAAATGTCCCATCCCACTCAAAGAATCCTAAGAGCTAATCCAAGCTAAATTTCCTCCCGATATCACAGCCCTATTTCAGTTCACAATGAACTCAGGCTATTTTGTTTGGCAAGGAAAATTCTACAAACAAATAGAGGGGACAGCCATGGGTTCTCCACTCTGCCCCCAAAAAAACCAACCATTTGGCTTCGATATGTGATGTGTTCGCTATTTGGCCACATGGCTCCGATGCACTCCTCTCCTTCCTAACACACTTAAACAACCAACACCCCAGAATCAAATTCACCCTGGAAGAAGAAAAAAACAACTGCCTTCCTTTCTTAAACACACTAGTCACCCGCCAGCCTGATGAAACCTTGGTATTCTCAGTCTATAGAAAACCCACCCATACAGGTAGATACATTCACCAACAATCCACCACCCTTCTTCACAACAATATGGTGTCATTAAGACACTACACAACAGGGCTAAACTTATATGTTCAAATGACAATGCCCTAACCACAGAACTAAACAACATTCTCAACACTTTCTCAGCCAATGGCTACCCTCCCAAGACAATCCAAAAAATATTGAAACCAATACTCCCCCCCCCCTCAGAACAAGGATATTACTCTAAATCCATCACCACATCATTATATCAGAGGCACCTCGGAAAAAATTAAAAAAATCTTAAAAAAACATGGCTTAACTTCTTGTTACAGACCATAAGAAATTGGCATCCCTTATCTGCTCCACAAAAGACCAACCTCCCCCCTAGACCTACCTGGTGTATACCAGGTCCCTTGCAGCTGTAAGCTGTCCTACTTTGGACAAACAGGCAGGACAGCCAATACCAGAATTACAGAACACAAGGACTACATCCGGTTCCACCAATACAGCCACTCTGGTCTTGCAGACCATGCTCTGGATACCCTCCATAGAGTGGATGAAAGCCATGATCGTTCACCGTAGTAAATACAAGTACGAAAGGCTTCTTTTCATGGAATCAGCCTCAGCCCTAAGAAACAATACAAACCTCAACAAATTTGGCTGCATGAGATTGCCTCAAATTTGGGAAACCTACATCAGAAGACCTCAGCCCAATCGGCCAAGAATACCAACATTTCCCGCTAGGGGGCGCCAGTAGGATTTTTAGGAGAAAGAATAGCTTCCTACTTCATCCTCATTTACTGTTTGCTGTGCCTGCGTGCACGTGTCTTGCTCACAAGTTCCTGTTGAAAATGGCAATGTGACAGTGCCGAAATATTGGATTTGTATTAAAAAGTTATTTTAATGTATATCCTAGTTTATGTTGTTATTTCCCTAAACTCTTTAGTAATAATGCATAACCAATATCTAAGCCTTTCCACTAGAATATATCATACATTATATTATATATTATAATAAGTTATGCTATAATAATAATAATACCCCTGTACTATAATAATAAGTTACAGAAACTATTGTGCTCTTTCTTTTAATTCAAACAAAAGAATATAAAAACAAACTCATACAAAAAGTTTAGATAGGAGATAGGAGAAATTTCAAAAAAGAATATCAGAGGTTCTTTCTGCCACATACAAGTTATTTCAAGTATCTTCTTCTGGAACAATCCACTTTCATCTACATTAAAAATTTGTTCTGGCAAATAACCCCTCTCCTCAATAATTTTTTTCAACATTTCAGGAAATTCAGTTGCTGCAGCTACAATGACACTGGCTGATGAAAATCCTGTGCCAACGAACCGCTTTCGCCATGCCGGTTTGTTTACATGCATGGAAGAAACTAGTTCCCGAATTTCCCCCAAGTCACTTCAGGCCTCTGACAATTAGTTGGTAAGTGTAGCAAAGAAAGTATGAGCAGCAGTTATCTAATGAAGTCAAAAAGAATCCTAGGGAGTTCTTTCGATATGTAGCCAGAAAAAAAAAAAGAATGATTCTGGAAGAATGACAATAATTGGAAAAAATGGTATTAAGAACAACTCCTGCAGAAGATATAGTGGAGATACTTGATGAGCAGTTCATAAAGGTCTTTTATTCTTGTGAATGTGACATCATGGACAGTTTGAGAGCAGTTGATGATGAGGAGGAGAGACTGACTGTAAGTGAGCAAGAGGTATACGGAGAATTGAGAAAACTTGATGTTAATAAGACTGTGGGACTTCATAATATATCACCATGTATTCTAAAGGAATGTGCCAGGGAGTTAACATCTGCCTTGACATATTTTTTTAATATGAGTCTTGCGCTGAGTCAAGTTCCTAAGGAGTGGAAGGAGGGCAAGATTGTGCTGCTGCATAAGGAAGGTTATAGAACTCAAGCATTGAATTATAGACCTATCTGTATGTCAGATGTTCAGGTTAAGGTGTTGGAGAGGCTGGTGAGAAGAACCAGGATCCAGAATTGGGTTTGACAACAATGGTATTATCTTTGATGGACAGCATGGATTTGCTAAAGGGAGGTCATGTTTTAGTAATCTACTTACTTATTACAATAAGGTGACTGCTTCCTTGGACATAAGAGAGGGATACACAGTAATATATTTAGATTTTGCAAAGGCTTTTGATAAATTACCACATGATACATTGATAGTCAAACTAGAGTGGTGTGGTTGGATATTAGATTAGTACATTGGATCGGAGACTGGCTATCTGATAGCTATCGGCAAGTTGTGTACAGGGGAGCAATATCCAGGAAAAGGAGGGGTCACTAGTGGTGTGCCTCAGGGGTCTGTTTTAGGGCCATTGCTGTTTAACCTGTATGTTAATGATATTGGCAAAGATTTGGATGGGGATGTTCAGTTGTTTCAGATGATGCAAAATTGGGCAGAACTATGAAGAGTACAGAACATGTTGTGGCCTTACAAGAAGGCCTGAATAGATTGAGTGAATGGGGATGAAAGTTCAATGTTGTAAAACATAAGGTTTTAAAATTTGGAAAAAAAAGATGGGATGTAGAATTTACGCTTGGTGGGGGATATATTGTTGGAGGTGGAGGAAATAAGAGATCATGGAGTGATGGTAGATAAGGATCTAAAATTTAGAGAACACATTGCCAAAATTGTAAGGACAACACAATGAATTCTGGTAATGATGTGGAAGACACTGGCTTGTAGAAGTAAGGAAATTCTGAGTTCTATTGTATAAGGCTCTGATTAATTATCAGTTATCAAAAGGATAAAGAAATGTTGGAAAGGGTCCAAAGGCAACTGACTAAGCAGTTGCCAGACAGTCCCAGAGATCAGATGAATATGAGGAAAGGTTGAGAAGATGCAATTTACAGAGTCTAGTGGATAGGAGGAATAGGGATGATATGATCGAGACCTATAAGTTAGTAAGGGGGTTGTTATAGAATCAATGTTGAAGAGATTTTACAGAAAATGGTGGGAGATCAAGGGAGAAACAGAGGTCATCCCTGGAAGAAGGGTGTGAGCAGGGGATAGTGAGAAGCAGGTTCTTTGCATGCAGTGTTGTGAATAATTGGAAAACCTTGCCTGAGAGGGGTGTCTGCAGAGAATTTGAGTATGTTTAAGGGAGTGTATGACAAAAGGACCTCCTAGATGAATCTTTGACTCTATGGGTTCTTTGGGTAATAATAATAATAATAATAAGCAGAGCGGTGGACTCACACATGGTGATGAAACTCATCTCCCTAAAGACATTCACAAACATCAGTGCTCACGGTGGGAGGATTCGAACCTGTAACGTGCTGGTTGGAGATCGGGAATACTAACCACTAAGCTAACCAGGCTGGCAATGATGTTGTAAGTATTGGTGTATTAATTTTAAGATATATTATTTCATATTGCATAGAGTTCAGGCATATTTCTTTTCTTTCTTTGTCTTTATTATTATTACTATTTATTTATTTTTAATGAAATTTGGGATGTGAACAAGTGCATTAGTATTGTGACAATGAAATTCACATATCCGATAGAGTTTAAGTAGTTTGTGATAGAAATATTATGTTGACAAATGGTCTGCGAGTTTAAAAAAAAAAAAAAAGGTTCGGAACTGCTGGTTTAGAAAATACCTTTGCATCTTGAAAAGAACAGTTTCGGTTTGATATTTCTGTGAATGGAACATATGATGAAATTAAAAGATATGAAAGTTTTTTATGTGTTAAACTTTTATTTGAAGACTACTCTAAATAATATCCATAATTAATATGGGAAAAGGAAACCATTTTATCGTAGATTTGATACTGAGACATCAAACATTAATCACTGTTAGTGATTTTATGCATAGCAGCTTTTGGGTAGGTTCATAGTTTGAATCACTCAATATTATGTCAATACGTCTGTCAATATAAGAGCTTGGTTAGCTGAGTGTATGTTCTTCCCAACCAACAGGGTATGACTTTAAATCTAGGCACAGCATAGATGTTTGTGAATGTCTTTGGCAGGAGATGAATTTCACTACACAGAGTGAGATCTGCACTTTGCTCATTGGAGGTCTGATGTGGCTTTAAAAAAGTTCCATGTTTGGTTTTCTAGAGTAGTGTTTCTGGATTATGTTAACAAAAAAATATACCACATAATATAAAAAAAATTAAAAGGATAAAAATTTGAGCTTACCCATGGTATTAATGTAGTATAGGTTTTCAACCTTATGTGGGTGGGAATTACATTAAAAAAAATAGTTTCAGTGATTGTTAATCAGTTCATATTTAAAACTTTTGTTGTAATTTTAATTTTTAATTGTAATTTTAATTTTTAATTGTAATTTTAATATACTCCAAGCTTAAAATACATATGTGCAATTGCCAACATTAATTTAATACCATATTGAGAGTTTTTTTTTTCACTTGGTTATACTATAAAATAAAGATAAAATTAAATTAAATTTGTTTGTTTACACTTGGATAAAGGATTAAACCAAGAATATAATTTCTTAGCATCTTTAATTTAACTATTATATTGTGAAACTGCAACCTGGAGTTCCAGAAAGCCTATATGTCCAATTAAAGTTGCTCAGAAAACAGGCATAAGACAAAAAAAAAAAGCTCATTATCTTTGCTAAATATAATAAGGGTATTTATTTCCATTAATCCAGGAAAGAAATACTTTTAAATGATATTCATTATAGTTAATCTTGTATTATAACCAATTGTATTTTTTATGGTCCCTATGGGTCCATTATAGTGAGTCAACTGTGGAAGATTATTTTTTTAAAACAACAAAAACATGACATCTCTCTTCCCATAGAGTATCACATACCTATCCATGCATTTCTGAATTCTAGAACTAACCAAGCTTTTTAATCCTAACCACCATTCCAGAAGTATTAACTAGCCTATAATATGCTACCTCCATTTGGAACCACTACTTCAGTGAATATGAGACAAGTATATGAGGTGCTTGTTTGTGGCTTTAACAGTTACAGAGCCTGAAAACAGTCTAAATTAATTTTTTCCCCCAAAAAATATTTAGTAAAATATTTTGCTATATTGAATATTTTGAAATATTCAATATAGACTACTACTATTTTTATTTTATTATTTATTCATTTATTATTATTATTATTTTTTTTTCATGTGAATCCTACCCATTAAAGGTAATTAGTCTATAGTACACTAGTATTAGTATTTTGTGCAGGTTAAAGGACTAATATTCCATAAAACCCTGCTCTAGAAGACAAAAAAATGAACTTTTTCCAAACCACTTCAGGTCTCCAATAAGCAGGGTGGTAGTAAAGTTGTGGAAATGAAATTCATCTTTTGCCTAAAGGTATTCACAAAACATTCATGCCAAGGTATGATATGAACTTACAACCTGTTTGGAGAGTGGATAATAATAACCACTTGGTCTGCCAAGGCAAGTCAAAGCAATGCAGTACATGTAGGGGATGTTATATTGTACCATTCCAGGCAGGAAAAATGAATATATTTCTTTCTGTTTCTAACTTTGTGTTAAAAAAATCAGAGCAAAAATAATGCAAGACAGTTTATCATTTAAAAACATGAATGGAAAGGGAGCATATTTAGAACATACACTACAGGTCATTCCTAAGTAAAATAAATACCCAATGAATTATTTTATGAATATTCTTAATATCATACATAATTAATAATTTTCTACAGATTTTTTTATATTATCAGTCTTTTTTAAAAAGTCAATTATATAAGGAATTAAAAAATCGGAACCTAAAAAAACACAAAACAAGCATTCTAAATTAGTTAACACCAATAGACAAATTCTATGCAGCTTATTTAAAAAAAATTATTAGCAAAAAGAATTTACTTACTCCATCTTTTGGAGCAAAGATCCCAAGCAGTTCTTGATTAGTGATATTGAAAACAAATGCTTTCACCTGAGAATCATTATACAGTGATGGTCCAGAAACAGCATAAAGAAGTCCTCCTGAATGATGAATATTCTGATATCAGGAAATGCTTAATTTTCATATTTATATTTCAAATCAGTGTACTGGCTATACTAAGCGTTTATCATATTCATAAAGTTTTTTTTTTTTTTTTTAAATCTAAAAATAGAGATAAATCGGTACCATTTTTATACATTTGTAATTTAAATAAATTCCTATATTTAATGCAAAATACTGAAGTAATGACAGTCCCACTGACAAGTCTGAAACAATCTGTAGAGATGGCTTCCTTCTAGAGATGATGAGAATTTAAGTTTGGTATCAAGGAAAATCTCTTTCTTTTAATTCCATTTCTTTTTATAACTACTATATTAAGATTAAATTGAGCAAGAAGACCAATAGCATAGTAAATATAGTACAAATGAAGTTATTATCAATCTAAAGAGTAAGTGCTAATTGTGACAAACAAAAAAAATTTTTTTTTTCATATATTTTGAGGATTCTGACAATAAATATCTGAAGACTGTATATATTTACAACTTATATTCATCGTTTTGAATAGCTTCTCTCTTGGCATATATGACAAGATGCCAAGAGAGAAGTTATTCAACACGCTACAGTTATATGGTGCCAATGGGGCATTATATCAAGCAATACTTAGTACTCATTCAAAACCTGGTGGAACATATAACTGATACTTTGCAGAGAAGGAAAGAGCAAGCATCAGAATTAGAGGTCTTTGTGGGCAAAATGTTGGAGGAAAAAAAAAGGAATGTTGATAGAGACTTGAGGAGGTTGTTTCAAGAGGTAAGGATAATAGTTTCATTGGAAAAGTCATCATTGTGTTGCCAAGATATGACAACAGTGAGTTAAGAAGGAGAGCAGAGATCTTGAAGACATGGAGAGCGAGTTTGTTGCATTTCTGAGGAATAAATATCTTATGCAGTATGTGACCAAAGCAACTAGAGGTTTTAAAGTGTTGGACTTGGTTAGAGCTTCACAAGATGTAGTTGGTAATGAGGTATTAACATTGCTGCTGGTTGGAAAGAGTGATCGTGTGGCACTTGTTTGGGAAGTGGTGAAACAAGAAAAGATTAGTGCCAAAAAAGTGGAATTATAAAGTGGGTGACTATGGGAAGCTATGTAGTCAACTAGCATAAATACACTGGGTAGACAAGCTGTGCAGAAAAGATAGTGAATGGGAATTTATAAGGCAGAGTAGGAGTGAAATGGATGAACACAGTGAAATCAGACAAGTTGCATTGGAAAAGAAAATGTTAGAGAGGAGGTACAAGACAGTGATGATGATCAGGTAGATGAGGAGTATAAAGTGCAGGCTAGGAAAGTGCCAAGCATGGTAAAGGGGGAAAAATGCATTATGAGAGGAAATTGGCTAATTAGGCTAAGGATAATTTAAGGAAATTTTTCTGCTATATGGCAAGCAAGAGGAAGAATAATTATGGCAGGTTGACATTGGTGGATAGTCATGGTATCAGAGTGACCATTGCAAAAGAGATAGTGGAATTATTGAATGAGCAGTTCATCAGTGTATATCATACTAGTGTAAATGATGCTGTGCAGTATGTAGAAGGGAGGCAAGTATTATGAGAATTGGAAGTAAAAGAATTAGAAGTGTATCAGGTGTTGATTGGATTAGATGTTAATAAAGCTGAGGGAATGGATGATACATCACCACATTCTTAAGGAATGTGCGCAACAGTTAGCTATGCCCTTGACTTGGTTATTTAATGAAAGTCTTGCAGTAGGTAGGGTTCCTAAGTAGTGGAAAGAAGATAAAATAATACCAATCCGTGAGCACGGTTCTAGGACAGAAGTTTCCAATTACAGACCAGTCTGTACAACTGCAGTTGTAGTCAAGGTGTTGGAGAGACTGGTTGGGAATAGAACACAGGATTGGGTTGATAGACATAATATTCTTTATTATGGTCAGCATGGATCTGTAAAGGGTAGGTCTTGTTTTAGCAATTTATTTGCATTTTATGATAAGGTAACGAGTGTGTTAGATAAGGGAAACTCATATACAGTGATTTTCTTGGACTTTGCAAAAGTCCAAGAAAAAGAGGTGTACCAAAAGAGGTGTACAAGCTGCAAAGGATGGGAATGGATAGTATATTGGTTAGAATTCAGAGCGATTCTCTCTGAATGATACCAGTAAGTTGTGCATGATGGAGCAGTGTCTCAAAAAAAAAAGAGGGTAACCAGTGGCATTTCCCAGGGTTCTGTTCTGTTCTTGTGCTCCTGCTGCTTAACTTGTTTGTAAATGATATATCACATGGATTGACTGGGGATCTTCAGTTGTTTGCTGGTTTTGCAAAGTTGGAGAGAATTATAAGTAGTATTGCTAATGTTAATTCACTTCAAGAAGATTTGAATAGCTTTTTAACTTTCAAATGAGTGGGTTGTAGTTTTAATATTAACATGTGCAAAGTGTTGCATTTTGGAGTACAGAAATTTAAGGCCGTGTACTGCACTGATAGTGCGCTGTACTACAGGAAGTTGATGAGATTTGAGATATGGTTGACAGTAGATTGAAGTTTAGAGAGCACACTGCAAGTGTTGCAAAGAATGCATATCACAGGGCCATTATGATAAGATATACACTAACATGTAGGGATAAGGAGGTGTATAAAGCACTGGTCACCTGGTTTCCTGTGTGATGTGGAAACATTGCAGAGGGATCCAGAGATGAATAACTAAGACAATATCAGGGTTCTAAAATGTTGGCTATGGAGACAGGTTTGAAGGAATGTTAATTGCAGCATTTGATGGATAGGAGGAAAAGAGACGATATGATAGAGATGTTTAAGTTAGTGAGGAATTTTATCACATTAATCCAGAGGGGATTATAGAAGGAGTTGAGGGCAAGAACCAGAGGCCATCCCTGGAAGTTGTGTAAGAGTGCAGTGAAGAGGTGTGTATGAATAGCAGGGTTCTTACAAGGAGAATTGTGGATGAATGGAATGCATTACTGGAATATGTAGTTAACGTAGTGAGTATTAAAGATTTCAAGATCTAGCATGATAGGTATCTTGTCAGTTGAATGAACCTTCCATGATGAGTCTGCTGACTCCATGGATGGCATGATGATGATGATAATAATAAAGAATGATGTACAGGGAATTATTAAGTCTAATCTTTAGAGGTACCTGTGGCATAATAAATTAATAACACATATAAAACCAACAGTAATAACTTTAATGAATTAAAAGTACAAATATTTCGTACTGAAAGTAACAGTACATCATCAGTAATGATGATGTACTGTTAGAACAAACAGTTAAAGGAATGGAATACAAAGTACAGAATAGTCGGTTTGTTTGTTTGTTTTATAGTTCATTTGGCACAAAAACTACAAAGATCGTATTGTGCCATACTAAAGGTTACAACATTAGCATTCAAAGAAAATTGTAAACAATATGTCTGTACAAGAATCTAGTTTCACAAAGCAGCATCTCTAGGTAAACAAAACTGCTGCAGGGGGCATAGCAACACACAATATCAGGTTATTACAGTAATGCAAAAATAGTTAACAATATGAGTTAATACATAATATATGAAACACTAAGCCAAGGAATGCAGTATCTACATATATGTAAAATTATAATAGATGCCTTTATAGCAGTACAAAAATAGGCAAAAAGGGATTATTATACAATATGCATGGATGAAAATTAAATTTAGCAATGCAGTATAAACAGAATTTAGCAATACATATAAACAGAATTACTAGAAAGTACACAAATTGGTAAGATGTCCTACAGCACTACATGATTATTCGAAAAATAAAGTAGTAAATAAGATGCATACACAAAATGTATGTTAAGTGATGCAGTATCTATATATAAACAAAATTACTGCAGAGGTTTCAGCAGTACATAAACAGATAACCATAGGTTAACATACATATATACAAAACAAGTCAAGGAAAGCAGTGTCTACATCCAGTAAGATTACAACAAACATTATTATACTAATACTTAAAGAGTCAGAAAGGAATTATTATACAGCATTGATGCATAAAATTTAAGTTTAGCATTATGGTATTTACATATTAACAAAATTACAGCAGGGTGATACAAATATACAAGATCAAGGTCCATGGTAATATATAATTGGTCAGATTTAACCTAAGGAATATATATATATGTATAAAACTTAAGTTAGCAAAAAAAAAGTATTTACATATAAACAAATTTATGGTCAAATATGTTTGTACAAATTAATTCTTTCTAATAAAATTAAAAACATCATGCAATTTGCCTGAGTCTGCTAGCATTTCCTTGAGTGTATATGGCTTGGTTAGATGGGTGAAAATTTCATTCCTCTCTCGTATAAATTTTTGACAATCTACCAGAATATGATGAATAGTGAGATGTGTGTTGTTGCATTTTTCACATATGGGAGGGTCATCAGCTCTCAGTGACTGTGACCTATGCAGAGCCTAGCAAGGACAACCTCCTCCCTTCTCTTTGTACGTTGACTAGAATGCCAGTGTTTAATTTCAGTTTTAATGTTATATACTTTGTTTGTTGATGTTTCTTGCCATATTAACTCCAACTGAGCAATTAGTTTTGATCTTATAAGTTGTCTGTAGTCTGTATATGGAATTGTCAAACAGTATGTGGAGAAGGAATTGGCTGATTTCGCAGCTGCATCTGCAGCCTCATTTCTTTTGATTCCGATGTGGCTTGGAATCCGGCAAAACTAAAAATCGAAATTAAGATTTTCATTTTGTGAAGCAGCTGTAGCACTTCATAAAGTACTGGATCTGGATTATACATAGGAGAGGAGACAGCATGTAAAGAGCTCAATGAGTATGTATAAATTATACACTTTTGGTAGCAGTTTTTTTTTATATGCACAAGTGCAAGCTGAATGGCATGTAACTCTGCTATATAATTACTGCAGTCTGGTGGGATCTGATTTGAGATAATAATGTCAGGAAACACAGCAGCACATTCAACAGAGGTATTAGTTCTTGAACCATCAGTATAGATGGGTAAGAAATCAGCATGTGCTGCTCTATGTACATTAAATAATTGCAGGTAAATGGATGATGGGATATAAGATTTCTGTAGCCGACAAAGTGAGAGGTTGCAGGATGGTGTGCAAACCTGCCATGAAGGAATGCTGTTATGTTTAATGTAGCTAATGTTGTCAACATTTATACTAACAGCTTGCACAGTTTCTTTAATACGCATACCAAAAGGATATATAACAGTCTGATGTGTGTGATATTGAGCTTCCCAATGCAGAGAGAAAATACTATTCCATGTTGGGTGATCTAGGAGAGAATTTATTTTTAGGGCGTAATTAAGAGACAATTGTTTCCATCGAAGTGATAGAGCTGGTTCATTTGCTTCTACATAGAGACTTTGAGTGAGTGAGGTGTGAAAGGCACCAGTAGCTATCCGTATACCCTGATGATGGATGGAATCCAACCAAGGTTACTCTGTCTTGCCAAACCATAGACTTAGGACCCATAATCCAGCTTTGAATATATAAGTGCACGATAAAGATGGAGCAATGAAGCTCGATCAGCCCCCCCCCCCCCCCCCCCCAGTAGAGTACAGAGTGCGAAGGAGGTTCAAAGTTCTTTTGCACTTTTCTCTTAGTTGATGAATGTGTGCTAGAAATAATGTGGGTTTTCTGTCAAAGATGAGTCCCAAGAACTTGGTTTCTGTTGTTACTGGAATAACAGTAGGTCCAATTCTTAGTTCAGGATCTGGGTGATGAGTGCATTTTTGACAGAAGTATACACAGACACTTTTTTTTTCCTTTGAAAACCTAAACCCATTATTAAGAGCCCACAGAGAGACATGATCAATTGCTTGCTGAAGTTGTCTTTCAATTACTTTCATGTTATGTGAGTGACAGTAGATTGTGTAGTCATCAACATATAGAGCATTGTTTACAGTGGGAGGAAGCTTTCAATGATTGAGTCAATTTTAATAGCAAAAAGGGTTACACTTAAGACAGAGCCTTGAGGAATACCTTGTTCTTGAAGATATGGTTGAGATAGCGTACTTCCCACTCTGACTTGGAAAGTTTGTCTGGACAGAAAGTTTTTAATAAATATAGGGAGGTGTCCTTTGAGACCTAGGCTATAGAGGTCTTTTAATATGCCATATCTTCAGGCTGTCATAAGCTTTTTCCATGTCAAAAAAAAAAAAAACGAGACAAGATGTTCTCGCTTCAGAAATGCATCTCTCATACAAGTTTCTAACCGAACTAAGTCGTCTAAAGTTGATCGATGTCTACGGAAACCACATTGTGTATTGGAGAGAAGACTGTTGCTTTTTAAATACCAGAGAAGTCTGGCATTAACCATTTTCTCTAGTATCTTACAAAGACAGCTGGTCAGAGCAATGGGTCGATAATTATTTGCTTGTGTTGGATCTTTTCCTGGTTTTGGGATAGCAATGACAATTGACTTATGCCAAGAATTTGGAAACGCTTCCTCTGCAAGTATTCTATTGTATAATAAGAGAAGAAGATCCATAGAAGATGATGATAAATGTTTTATCCATTCATAATGGATGTCATCAGGTCCTACTGCACTAGGGTGAGATTGTAGGAGAGCTCTTTTGAGTCCCTCCTTGACAAATGGCTGATTATATGGCTGAAGAATGTTGTAGAAAAATTAAGCCTTTTCTCTTGCTGCTCTTTCAGTATTAAAAATTCCAGAGAATATGAAGCTGTTACTGAGATTTTAGCAAAAGTTTCTCCCAAAGTATCTGAAATAGCTTTGGGATCAGTAAGAACACTTCCATTATAGTCAAAGGTGGACAAACAATGTGTACTATATCTGCCTTTCATTTTCCGGATTTTATCCCATACAATTTTTGGACTGGTCATTTGATTAATTGATGTAATAAACTGGATCCATGATTGTTTTTGACTCTGATGTCTCACATAACGTGCTTTGGCTCGAGCATGCTTGAAAGTTATTAAATTTGCTGTGGTGGGGTATCTACAAAATATGCTCCATGCTCTGTGATCTTTTTTAGCTGCCTGACATTCTGGGTTCCACCAAGGCTTTGGATAGACTGGAAATCGAGATGATGTTTTTGGGATGGAGGTTGTTGCTGCCTGGATGCAATCTGTTATATATTTTACAGCTTCATTGATAGGTGTTTTGACTGATGGCATCAACATTAAATTTTGCAAGATGAGAGAAAGTGTTCCAGTCTGCCTGGTCCATTTTCCATATAGACATCTGTGTGGGTGAACATTGTTCCTATGAAGACATTGTAAAAAGAACAGGAAAGTGATCACTTCCATATATGTTCTCTTCAACGTCCCATGCAAGTAGTGGAAGAATGGAAGGGGAGCAGATTGTAAGATCAATTACAGAATATGAACGGGTAGGCATATGGAGGAAAGTATTGAGTTTATTATTTAGAAGGGAAAGGTTATTATTATGAAGAATTTTTTCAATGATTTGACCTCGTCTATTAGTGTTGGCACTATCCCATAGAGTATTGTGACCATTAAAGTCACCCATCAAAAGTATGGGTTCAGATAGTTGTGAAAAAAAGATTATCAAGATCAATTTCATTTAACTCTGCATTTGGTGATAAATAAATTGAACATACTGTAATAAGAAATCCCACAGAAAAGCGAATCGCTACTACTTCCAGAGAAGTATTAAGTTGGACCTGATGGAAAGGAGTATGACTGCCCACTAGGATAGCTACTCCTCCATGAGCAGGACCATCTCCAGTTCTGTCCTTATGTACAACAGTGAAATTTCTAAAGGTAAGTGGGTCCTCATTGGGTCTTAAGTACGTTTCCTGTAGGTAGAAACAGAAAGGTTTGTGTTTCTGCAGTAACATCTTAATATCGTCAATATTCTGGTGGATCCCACGACAGTTCCATTGTAAAAATTTTACTATTGACTTGTCTGGTTTTTGGGAGGTTGAGGGCTTACCTTTGTCAGATTCATATTTATCCACTGTTTTAGGGAAGTATGGATGGCCAGTGTCCATCTCTTCCTCTGGTAGAGTGTTCCAAATATCAAATGTGTTAGGGTCAGTTGGTATGCTTAGTTTGCTTTCAGTGAGTATTGAGGTATCCATGTGCGAGTGTCTGGTGGTTTATCTTTGAGTGAAGTCTCCACTATAATTTTTTTGACAGATAGTTTTCATCGGATGGGACCATTTTTGAAGTTGTCTCTGGAGTAAGGCCATAGGTCTTGTGATTAATGCGCTCAGCAGAGAAGCACTTGCTATCATAAAGTTCAGATATGGTGAAATTATCAAATGGCAGAATAGACATACATGTTTGAGTTGCTGTTGGCACTTTTTTAATTGTTGCTTTTTCAGCATAAGAGGATCGTAGAACAGGTGTAATGGTGGCCAGCTTTCTTTTTGCATCCTGATATGTTATGTTCTGGTCTGTTTTAATTTTTTGTATCTCTTTTTCATCTTTCCATTTCTGACATGCATGAGAGTATGCTGGATGATCTCCCTGACAGTTGACACATTTAGCTTTTTTTCACAGCAAGATTTATTATCATGTTCTTTACTACCACATCGGGCACAGGTAGTAGAACCACGACAGGCAGGTTGGACATGTCCATATCTTTGACATTTAAAGCATCTTAGCGAGTTAGGGATGTACATTCTAACAGGACAGCTGAGATACCCTGCTTTTACAGATGTAGAAGGCTTAGGTGTATCAAAAGTAAGGATGATGTTCTTGGTTGAGACCAGGCGACCATCCCTGCATATCAGGATGTGCCTTACACCTGTCACTCCTTGATCTTTAAGCTCTGAACATATCTCCTCATCAGGAACATCAAGGAGATCCCATTCTGATATCACTCCTTGACTGGAATTGAGTGTTCCGTGAGGTGTTACTGCAATTTGTATTTCACCCATTGTCGTTGCTCTCAGTAGTTTATCGGAATGATATTTGCACATTGTTTCCACGAGGATATCACCAGAACACAATTTCTTGACAGTTTTGGGAGGTCCTGCCAGTCCTTCTAAACCTTTTTGGATAAAGAAGGGTGACATTTTCCCAATTGGTTTTTTCACCTGTTGCATGAATGATTAAAAGGTTGGTACATATATGTTAGTATCTGATATCTTTTGTTTCTTACTTCTGTTTCCATATGCTGTGTCTATATTATCAGCACTTGGTTGGGACTTTGTTAGGGTCCATGAAACATTTGAGGATGAAGAATTCATATTTAAGGAATTTTTAATTCGGCACCAGAGCTCCCTACCCAGCACGGAGCCACACATGGATGCCCACTACCCGGCAAACAAAGACTGCGCTCAAGAGTGGAACGCCAGGGTTACCCTGGATGCTATACTGGCACTGCAGCAGGTCTAGGATCCCGACCCCGGACCATGGGGTGAGAGACACTGCAACACTGTTGACCCTTGCAGGCAAGCCCACTAGCCGATTGATCCTGGCTGGGCCATCCAAGACCACCCGTCTTGTCGAAACAGGGGGCCAAAGTAGTGCAAGACTACCAGGATCCTCCCTTTCCGGATGTCAATGGGATGCACCGCACGGTAAACACAGCAGCAGGGCGTTGGATACCAGTGATGGTGGTTGGGAAAAAGGATAGTGAAAAACTCAGAAGGAGTAGAGCAAAGAATACGGGAAGAAAAGCAGAGAAAAAGAATGAAAAGGGCCAGTACCATCACTGGGAGGTCCCCTCCACCACGAACAGGTGCCTCACATGGAGGGGAAACAGTCGGTAGATCATCAATTAAATTGTTGCCGCATGCCAGCAGATTAATTAAAATAATATTAAATAATTCTTTAAAGATAATTATTTCATTGATGGTTGCATAAGATAAGCATATCCCTAACTTTTGGAAGAGAGAGACAGTCATTTCAATTCAAATTCGGTCGATGCAAAAGGGCTTCGCAACTTTTTTAAAAAAAGGCGTTGCTATTTAAACCTGCATCTGTGGAGCAGACAAGCTTTATTCCACTGGATATTATGATTAGTGTCAATGCTATGTTGTGCTAGACTAGATTTATGAGGTTTCATGTATTCAATATAATACTGATGTTCCTTCATTCATGTGATAAGTTACATTCACATGGTATCTGGTAAACACCAGCCAATGATAGAGGTGCCAGTTTGTCTTTTGTAGATGGCAAAAAGTGAGAAATTTTGTTGATGAGAAAATGTGGAATAATGAATGATTTGAAAGGAGATAAATTTGGTATGAGAGAGGACGTGAAGGAATTATTAGAGGTAGTGAAAGAAAAGAGTGACAGAGTTAGGATAGCGAGTCTGTTGCTGCGGGTATGACAGAGAAGAGTTTAGAAGGAGGGCCATAATCGCAAATGTTTTTATGCACAGGCTATGCAGACGGTGTGGTATGGAGTTTGTGGATGTGTGGAGTGAGTTTGATGGGCGAAAGGATTTGTACAAGATGGATGGCTTACATTTGAATGGATTTGGTGTGCGAAGACTGGAAAAAATGTTGCTGAGTGAAGTGAGAGTGGATGTGCAAAATCAGGGAAACTAGAACTATTAAGGAGGGGGTGGAAGTGGATATGCAGACATCAGTGAGGCAGTTGAGTGTAGGAATGTTTATAATGTGCCCGAGCCAGTACGAAGGACAAGAAATCAGAATGGGATAGTTAGTATAACGCATCAAGATAGGGATGGGACAAATGGACCTCTGCATTTCATGTATACTAATGCCAGAAGTATTAGGAACAAGAAAGAAGAATTTTTGGCCTTGGTTGGCTCTTCCTGGCCACAGGTTATTGGCATTAGTGAAACATGGCTGACAGAAGATGATATAGTTAGTGGGATAGTATGTGTAGGGTATAGTGTGTTCAGGAGGGACAGAGAGAATAAAATGGGAGGGGGGAGAGGAGTGTTACTGATGATAGCTGATGAACTGCAACCAAGGAGAATAGAAGTTGTATTGCAGTGTAAAATCTTATTTATTCTTCTTTGTTCTCTAAAATTTTCGTCTAGACACGCTTGTACTTATTGAACTTATCTCTAACACTTAAATTACCCTATTAGTGTCAATATTCTCTCTGAGCTGATCTTTATCTTTAAGAATGATGCTAGTGGTTTAAGGACAAAGGGGTTGCTAATGGTCAACACCAATTTCTTTGTTCAATACTAGATCTGATTCCTTTTTCGGATTCAGGGAAAATTTATATTATCCTGCGCCACCCTGAATCCTAGATTAACAAAGAGTGAAGAATCAAGGAACCAGAACACAGTTTAGTATACAATCTTATTTCACTATAAATTACTTTTGCAGTCATAGCCTCTCTATTAATTAATCTCCCGCTGTGGTCTGAATTTTATGAGAAAGTGCAACAGAGAAGAAAATCAGACAAGTCATCAGTTAAACTTAAAAAGCAAAACATTTAATTTCAATTGAAGCATCTTACACTTTATGAATATACAATAATGAAGTAATCTACAATTTCTAAGGAATGAGCATTAATTATTCAAACTCTCTATCTTTATCTTAGCATGCAAGACAAAGAACTTCATATATAGTTTTACAATTTCTACTTGATAGATCAAACATACTCTTCTATATTAAAGGACATTTGCTAATTGAATCACTATGTTAGCTCCACGTGCTCACGCTAATTCTTTCACTAAAACTTCATAATTACTCTACTTTAAAAGTAAAACATTCTCTAGAGTCCTTCCTATAGTTACAAACTTTCTTCTTATATACAATTACTTATAAAAACATAGACTGTACATTACCAACTGCTGGGGAACTGTTTGGCCACTTCACATAGCACGACTGGACAATCATTTTCGATTCCTGGTTCATTCTGCTTTTCTGAGGCATTCTTCACGGGTCCGAGCTTAGTTATCTCCGCCACCAAAAGTAGGCATACATTGTTCTCTGGTCAACTGGCACAGCATCGTAATGATATCTCCGGAAATATCGGAGATTTCCTTCCACTGACCAGTAAACTTTTATGAATTTCATGGCATAGTTCCTCAGTCTTTGTCTCAAGTCCGTGTCGAAAAATGGGGGGACGAGAAGGTTCCAACCCACACAAGCAAGCCCGCCAGAGTCCAAGAGCATAAGAGAATTTTTTAGGCGCTGCAACGACTTTTTAAATCGTGCGCTACCGTTTTCTTCTATGTCATCGCTTTCTCCTCCCCTTTTCCATGTCACCCTACATCGCCCAGTAGTACGCCGCACACGGAATTCTAGCATGCTCTTCAGAGTGTGTGTGTGTGTGTGGGGGGGGGAACTGCATGCTTACCTAAAGGGTGCATGTGTTTAGATTCCGGCCACTTTTACTTACTCGGATTATCTTTTCTCCCAGCAATTTGTAAGTACTTACACAAAAGCAGCAAGGTTTAAGCATTTAAGCAATTTACAAAAATATTTTACGTTATAACATAAAGTAGTGAAAATATCCTCAATTTAGTAATACTTTGGTAAATTACAAGAAATTAGTATATCCGATATATCAATATGTGATTCAAAATGTAAACCCATGTTAAGTCTGTAGGAAACGTTAATTAACTTAATTTTAGTTTCATTCAGAACTTAACAGCAGGATAGTGAAAGGATTTCATTTGAGGCTATTTGGTGTGAGACTGAGACTAACGGAACAAAACATACAGTTGGATGCTGCTATAGACCAGGTGATGGAATAGATGGTGGAGATAGCATGCATAGAAAAATTGATGAAATGAGCGGAAGGAGGGTAATTATTATGGGGGATTTCAACTATAGTAACATTGATTGGAAGGAGGAGAGGACACATGTGAGAAAGGAAGTGGATTTTATTCAGATACTGAGGGATAACCATCTGAGACAGCATGTAATGGAAAATTCGAGGGAGCTTGACCTAGTAATAGCATCTGAGAATTTGACTGTAATGACCATGTTGCCACCTATTGGTGAGAGTGATCCATGACCTGGGAGATGGCTAAATGTGTGAACATTTCGGTTAAGACAGGGTACATGTGGAATTACCGTGTTGGCAAGTATGACAAGCTTAGGCAATTACTTGGTTCAGTGCCATGGAATGTAAAATTGCAAGGGATGGATGTTGATAGGGCATGGGAAGTGGTCAAAGAGCATTTGCAGGAGATTATGGCAGACTGTATACCTAGAGTCCGAATAGTAAATCAAGTAGGGATTAAATGGATGAATAACACCATTAAACTTGAGTTGCAAAAAAAGAAACACCTGTGGAAGGAATTTAAGGAGAAAGGTGACCTGCAGGCACATGAATGGTATAAAGCGCAGGCCAGAAGAGTAACGAGTGTGATGAGAAAGGTAAAAATGGATTATGAAAGGAAATTAGCCATGCAAGCTAAAGAGAATCCCAAACAGTTCTTTCAATATGCTGCTAGTAAAAGAAAAACTGTACATGGCAGAATGATTTTAAGGAACACTGATGGTAGGGAGGTCACTGAATCAGTTGATACAGTGGATTTACCGAGTGAGCACTTTGCAAGAGTATATCATCCAGTTGGTGATGTTGAAGGAATGAAGTGGAGGTGAATAGTCTATTACAGAAACTTAATGTGAATACATCTGTGGGATTGGATGGTATATCAGCACGGAATTGCAGAAATTGGTCGATAGGTGGAAAAGGGTATTATGATTGAGACATTCAAATTGCTGAAGGGTTTCTAGAGGATTAATTCAGAGGATATTTTTGAGAACAGGACTGGTGGTGGGAGGACTAGGGGGACATCCATGGAAGCTGAGAAAGAGTGTGGTTAGTAAGTGTGTTAGAGCTGGTTTTTTTACTTTTAGAGTGGTGAATGAGTGGAATAAGCTGCCAGTCTGTTGTGGGTGCTATGACAGTGAATGAGTTCAAGGCAAAGTATGATAGATACTGTGTGAATGTTGAATAGTTGTGATGGACACGATGTTGATGTTTAGGGCCTCCCTCGATGAGTCTAAGGACTCTTAGAGTCGCCCATAATAATAATACGATGATACTTTTTCGAAATTCTGCCAATAGGTTCTGAGATGCCTGAAATGTAAGGGAATGGAACTCTGCGGTCTGTTGAAGAATTCTGAGGTGTTGGGACATAGGAGTCAATTATCTGCTGAATTTGATTAGGGTTGTAACCATTAGATTCTATTAACTTTTTTTTTATACTGAAAAGTTCTTCTTGTAAGCTTAAAGGAGAGGAGCACACTTTATGTGCTCTATTAATTAAAGATTTGATAATGCCGATTTTTTGAGAGGTGTGATGAGCAGACTTTTGATGAATGTATCTGCCAGTAAAGGTAAGTCATTAGCTGGTGTTTACCAGATACCATGTGTATGTATACATGGTATACACATATACATACACATACGTTGGACAAACAGGCTGTTCTGTGGAAAAAAGAATGAAGGAACATCTGTATTATATCGAATACATGAAACCTCATAAGTCTGGTCTAGCACAACATAGCATTGACACTAATCATAATATCCAGTGGGATAAAGCTTGTCTGCTCCACAAATGCAGGTTTAAATATGAACACCTTTTTAAAGAAAGTTGCGAAGCCCTTTTGCATCGACCGAATTTGAATTGAAATGACTGTCTCTCTCTCCCAAAAGATTGGGATATTCTTATCTTATGCAACCATCAATGAAATAATTATCTTTAAAGAATTATTTAATATTAATTAATCTTCTGGCATGCAGCAACAATTTAATTGGTGATCCACCAACTGATCTGTACTTTGTATTTCATTCCTTTAACTGTTTGTTCTACACTTATGATGTACTGTTACTTTCAGTATGAAAGATTTGTACTGTTAAACTGTGAATGAAATTATTTTGTATGTTTTTATTCTTCATTCACATTTAACATAATCTACCATATCCTAAGCAAGACTTGTTATATATTATTTGTTAGTCTCTTGCTTAAGATTTATTGTTCATGTATTTTCCTTGAATTTTATCAGTGATTATTTAATTATATAATTTTAAGATGTGTCATGATAATGAAAGGACTCTATAGTAATTACCATTTATTTTAATGCTATATTCCTCCAGTAATATTATAAGATATTCTATGTATGTAACTTTTATGTGCCTTATGTGAACTGTAATATATGTTTTATTTATTATAATTGTAAGTGAAAGTGAAGGAAAAATTAAGTAACTGTAATTTTTTTATTATTATTTTTCATTACTGAGTGTAAAGGTATAATCTTGTGTAATGCTTATGTTTACGTTTTGTTTTGATCGTTGCCATGGAGACAGAAATAAAATAGAATGCGAGAGCTTAGGTCCTGAGCTACGGTAATTGGAAGTAAGGAATTAATATGAGTTGGACTAGTGAACAAGTTGAGGCGGGAAGAAGGAAGGTATATGAACGGAAGGTGAAAGTAAACAAGGACACTGAAGGGCAGGATATTCAGGGGCAGGGGCATTCAGAACACAATGGAGGACGAGGAGAAAACTTATAGGCAGCTGAGAGTAAAGTCAGCGGTGGCAGTAATAGGAATTTTAGTGCCGTAATAGGATTAACAAATGACCGGAAGATTAATAGGCAATCCAGAATAATTCCACTAAGTTCTAGAATTACTACGTATTCCCATATCACTTTGAAGAAGGATTGTGCAAAGCTCACCTTATTATGCAGTAGTAAACATGGAATAATTATTCTGCCTTATAGCAAGTCCGTCAAGATTTGTGTAGTGCGATAAATAATAATTCAGTTATCTCGATGAAGAATTCTTTTGAATAGTGTTGCATTGGAGTAATAAGTGAATATAGTTTTGAAATGTGCTCACATTGAGTCTGATGTGCTAAGGATTAATCCTGGTAAGAACAGTCCTACTTTATTTTATTTCAGTGCGAAGATTTAAGTGATAGCTCCATCTCGAATATCCTAACATTTACTGTGGCGTTTTGCTGAGTTTAGCCAAAGTTAAAAGTCTGAAAGTAATTCCCCTTGAAGTAATAATTGCCATCATTAATAACATAATAAGTGCTTGCTGACTCAGTGTTAAATTTATAGAGTGCAACTGAGTGATACCAGTAAATTTATTTACTAAGAAATTCTGAAGTATTGAACTGTACGAACAAATTTTTTTATTAGGAGAACTGTGAAATTAGTATCTGAAGATATGATGTTTGATTCTATGTGAATGTTTTGACCTGAAGAACTAAGTTATTTGTATTATCTTATTTTCAGAGTTATAATTTTATGTACTTGTCATATAACCTTGTATTAAATGTTTTGTTTTATTGATTTCAATATTGTGTGTGCCTGATTCTTTTTCATTGCACCATTCATAAAAAGTTCGGATCTTGCGGGAGCCTTAAGTGTAATATATCAAATTCGGCCTGTTTGATTAATGAGACTGCTGAATTAATTGAAGATTGATTCTACTATTCTGCATAGGCTAATCTAAATATAGGGTGGCACAGTATAAATATAAATTTCCCTATATTTTGATTAGTAATCAACCAGCAATTAATTGATTTTATTAAGAACAAAGATACAACAAGATTGCTAATCAAAAAGTAGGAAGTACGTTCCAACAGTACTTTTAATTCATTAAAGTTATTACTGTTGGTTTTATACATGTTAAGTTATTAAGGGAATTATTAAGGTTTCTGTAGGTTGAGATATTCTGCAATTTCAATGAAAATTTGTAGAATAGGATGTGATGGTTTCTAACTTTAAGACAGGGTACATGTGGAATTATCGGGCTGGAAAGTATGACAAGCTTAGGAGTTTGATTGGTTCAGTGCCATGGCATGTACAACTGCAAGGACTAGAAGTCGATAGTGCATGAGAGGTAGTTAAGAAGTGTTTGCATGAAGCAATGGCTGACTGTATACCTAGAGTCCGAATAATAAATCAAGTAGGGGTTAAATGGATGAATAACACCATTAAGCTTGAGCTGCAAAAAAAGAAACAACTATGGAGGGAATTTAAGGAGAAAGGTGACCAGCAGGCACACGAATGGTATAAAGCACAGGCCAGAAGGGTAACGAGTGTGGTAAGAAAAGCAAAAAAGGATTACGAAAGAACATTGGCCATGCAGGCTAAAGAGAATCCTAAACAGTTTTTTAGATATGTAGCAAGTAAAAGGAAAAATTTACATGGCAGAATGATTTTAAAGAATGCCGTTGGTAGGGAGGTAACTGAATCAGTTGATATAGTTGAGTTACTGAGTGAGCACTTTGCAAGAATATATCATCCAGGTGGTGACATTGCAGAAACGAATGTACCAGTAGATTATATGGGAATTGTAGTGAATGAAGTGGAGGTTAGTAGTCTATTGCATAACCTCATTGTCAATACATCTGTGGGATTGGATGGTATACCAGCTCGTGTTGTACGAGAAATAGCTAAAGAATTGTCAGTACCCTTGACCATTTTGTTTAATTTGAGTCTCGGGTCTGGGTCAGTCCTGAGGGGGTGGAAAGAGGGGAAAATAGTTCCACTGTATAAAGGTGGTTCCAAGACTGCTGTTGTAAATTACCGAACTATTAGCATATCAGGAATCATTGTCAAGGTCTTAGAGAAATTAGTCAAGAAAAGAATACAGGATTGGATTAGATGAAAATGGGATATTGTATGGGGGACAATATGGTTTTGTGAAGGGTAGGTCATGCCTCAGTAACTTGCTCATGTTTTATAACACAGTGACGGCTGAACTGGATAGGGGTAATGGGTTTACAGTAATACTACTGGACCTTGCCAAGGCTTTTGATAGGATACCACATAGAACCCTAATCAGTAAACTGGAGCAGATGGGGATAGATATAGGGTTGGTGAGATGGATAGGAGGGTGGTTGAAGGAGAGATACCAGAGAGTGGTTTATTCAGGAGTGGAGTCTAAAAGACGGCGTGTGACTAGTGGAGTGCCACAGGGCTCTGTTCTTGGACCACTGCTTTTCAATTTGTTCATCAATGATATAGAAAAGGATTTGAGAGGAAGTGTTCACTTGTTTGCTGATGATGCAAAGTTGGGTATAGCAATTATGAGTGCACAGGATGTCAAAATTTTACAGGATGATTTGGATAGTTTGGAGGACCTGGGCTAGGAAAAATGGATGTCAATTTAATGTGCCAAAGTGTAAGGTTATGCACTTTGGGGTGAAAAGAATAGCAGCAGTATATCGCATTGGTGGAACCGTACTCCAGGAGATTGATGAGGCCAGGGATTTGGGAGTGTTGGTGGGTAGGGAATTGAAGTTTAGGGGGCACAAATCAAAAGTGACTAAAACAGCTCACCAAATCACTTGGCTTCTGAAAAATACTTTAACATGCAGAGACAAACAAGTTGTTGTTCCTCTGTATCGAGCCTTGATAAGACCCCATCTGGACTACTGTGCCCAGTTATGGGCACCAGGGTTTCTTTGTGATGGGGAGGAAGTGGAGAGGATCCAGAGACGAGTGACCAAGATGATAGCAGGTCTGTGGAATGAACCTTATGAGAATAGGTTGAAGATTTGTGGGTTGCAGAAATTGGTCGATAGGCGAAGGAGGGGTGATATGATTGAGACATTCAAATTACTGAAGGGTTTCTATAAGATTGATCCAGAAGATATTTTTGAAAATATGACTAGTGGTGGGAGGACTAGGGCCCATGAATGGAAACTGGGCAAGAGCGTGGTTGACAAGGGTGTTAGAGCTAGGTTTTTTGCTTGGAGAGTAGTGAATGAGTGGAATAAGCTTCCAGAGTCTGTTGTGGGTGCTACAACCGTAAATGAGTTCAAGGCAAGTTATGACAGATACTGTGTGAATGTCGAATAGTTGTTCTTGACATGATGTTAAGGCCTCCCTCGATGAGTCTGTCGACTCCCTGGAGTTGCCTGGAACAACAATAACAATAATAACAACAATAACTATGCAGCTGCATGAACTGTATTGTGTGAAATGACTCATTTGCAGCTCTACATTCTGTTTCCTGAAGAAGTGGCATAGCATATCATATTACAGTAAAGAAATACTTAAAAGCTTTTGTGATGTGTGGATTTGACTTGTGTGACTTTGAATTGTATGTGGAAAGTTATCATATTTGTAACTTGCCACCAAGCTTTTTGGTTCTCTTCTCTCCAGACAGATTATGAGCGAAACTATATCTCTAATCTAAAATAATTTGAACTCTATTGAAATAGTTAATACTGGTCAACTTACTAATATCATAATCCATACAAAGTTTGAGATACTGCTCGACTGTGACTTTTGTTACTGGCATGCAAAAAAACATTCATTTCGAATGCTGAGGCAGTGTATTTCAATGCATATGACTTGCTTTTAATTATTTGTTGCTGGAGTCTGCAGTTCTTAATTAGCATCATATATCTGTTCTGTTGAGGTAAATAGAACTACTAATAACCATTTTGCGAGATGCCTTCATGTCATTGTTGCAATGCTTATAAAGGTTAATTATGCACTACAATCAATGCTATTTCATCTGCATATTGCTATGGACAATATACAGTGAATGGTTGTTGATAAAGATATTAAATAATATGGGAATAAGGTGACACTGTGAAACTAACAGTGACATGCTTCAATTAGTTTGCCATCTACAAGTTATCTTATTAATTGGTTGTCCCAACATACTAATTAGAAGCATTGGTTATATCCATAAAGATGAATATAACACATTTATTTTTATTTACAAATTTATTTATTTTCTCTATGAATGTTTCCATTAAGTCAACTATACTTTTTAGCCTTTTTTTCTGTATCTCCTAAAAATAGGTGATTTCTATGACCAATGATTCAAATGAGATGGCTTTGACCACAATATATTTTATCTGGTAAGAATATACTTTCTAATGAAATTAAAAAGTATATTCTTACATATTTCATTTCATATTTGTTGCATTTCTAGTGAAATGCAACAAATATAAAAACAGCAATTTATTCTTTTCATCAAGCAGAATATCTGATTGTTTCTCCCCCCCCCCCCCATTCTGAAATGCAACCGATAGGCATTACTTATTAAATATCAAAAAACAGTTAAAGGCAATACCATGACCTGATATTCTATGCAACAAAAAGTTCGGTTACAGTTTTTATCTGAGTTACAAAAAAAAAAAAAAATTATTACACAGTTATAGTAGTAAATTTATTTTAGAATAGAAGTATTTTAGTAATGATCTGAGCAACCTCAATCTTTCCACTTTTCTTTCCTTGCTTTTTGTGAGAATAAATATGTTGAGGAATATCATTTTTGCATCAAATTGTTCTTTTAAAAAATGCCACTTTTTCTGTTTTTTTTTGGAAATCTATATAGCTGTAGCTATATTTGATCATGAATGATTACTAAGACACAATCTGATCATAAGTTATCATCACAGCATAAATTAAATCAAATATTTCCAAAAAGTGGTCAGGTTCCTGTTTAATCAACTATGCAGTAGATATACAAATGGTTTACAGATTAAGCTTTCCTGCCAAGGTTCTTCTTTATAACAATGAATCTCCAGTTTCAAAAACTGCAAGATCCAACTGCCATCTCTTTAATTTCATTCTCTCAATGTCTCTTTACCTCTCTTTCCATCTCTGGGGGTAGATATCATCCATTTTCGAGTATTTCTTCTTGGAATATAACTTGTATTACTGTTTGTTGTCGTCTAGATACAATATCTCTCATCTTAGTTTGAGCTCTAACTCAAGTATTACACTTCATGTCTTGAATGATAAAACCAAGGTAATTATCTCTCTCTTATTCTCTAGGTAGTCTTCAACTTGGTGGCATTTTTTTTTTTTTTTTTTTTTTTTTTTTGAGAGGGGTGGTCAAAGTAAATGTTTCATTTCCCAAGTGCAAAGAAATTAAATGCCTATAACTTCTTAACCACAAATTCACACTTAGTATTAATGCTCTATGATTATTTAAGCCCATAGTAATAAAATATTTAGCAATTTATCTCACAACTATTTCAAAATGGTTCTGGAACCCTCTTAGAAAACCTATTCAGAAAAGTTAATTAGTGCTGAAATATCACATATAAACCAAAAAAATTCAGTGATATAGAACTCCTCATTGAGTTCCTTCTGTTTAATCATATATTTTTTTTTTTCTGTGAAGATGCTAGAAAGATATCTTGCATGAATCATAAAAATTAAAGAACTAGATAAGGGAACTTTTTTGTTTTAAAATTTTAAGTGGATTTTGTAATGAAATATTAGTAAATATTTCTTTGTTGGAATATATATACATGAGTCACCTCTAGTCTAAAAATTACATATCAATTAAAAATATAAGTTAAAGTTCTTTACATATTATCAATAAATCTTTCAAAAATGGGAAATTTATATAAGAACACTTAAAGGTTGCTTGAGTTCTTATATTATTTAAAGGAGGTAACAGAAATGAAATCAGAAATTACCGACCAATATCGATATCATCTACAATCTCAAAAGTTATTGAGTTATTGAAACCTTAATAAAAAACGATTAGATAACTATTCAAGATACCAAGTAATTTTATATAAACTTGGTTTTTAATCCTATTTCCCAAGTAAGCAAACAGACAAGTAAGTCAAGTTTGCGTCTGCAAACTTGATTAGCAAAGACGATTAGATAACTACTTAAATTCTATATCCTCTTACCTAATCGGTATGGGTGGTAAGGTCTGAATTTAATACAGATAAGTGCTATTGGAGTTTCAGAACACAATTTATACACTGCTTGACAAAATTAACAAAACATTCAGAAAGTGTGGTGTAACTCATGCAGCATGCGATGAAGTAGGACAAAAACATAGTATGCGATGTATAGTAGAATAACCATAAAATGAAGTGACAGCAAGAAATGTTGGACAGGTATAAGGAACATTACATAGAGGCATATAAGAGAAACCACATTACAGAAGTCAACACAGTGCTTGAAAATATGGTCATATGACATCGGAACAGTGATTATCTCCTCTAATGGTTAAACAGGCCTGACATCCTTATATTGAGATGGTGGACCATCTCAACATAAGGATGTCTATAAGATTCTGAGGCAACAAATCACATTCTTCCATCAGAGCAGACTTAGTTACAGAGTAACTGAGGTGGTGACAGTTGGTATGCAATGAGATGCACAAGGGCATCCCAAACATGCTTGATCAGATTTAAGCCTGATAATCGTGCTGGGCAAGGTAGTCATTAGTTATTTTTAGTTTCATTATACGCCTCCACTACTTGAGCTCTAAGGGCAATAACATTGTCATGCATGAAAAGAAAATCTGAACCAACCACACTCCTACAAAGTTGTACATAGGATTTGAGGATATGTTCTGGGTATTTCTAAGTAGTTACAATATTTATTCCTATCAGAAACATAAAGAGAAGGTTAAGTTAATTATCATTATTCCATCCTAAACAAGAATGCTGCTTCCATGATAAGCATCCCTTTCTCTGATACTAAAGAGATGATAATGCATTCCTTGCTCTCTCTCTCTCTCTCCTAATCAAACATCTAGAATCTGTTAGTTATTCCATTTGTAGGCTAAAATGGGACTCATCAGGGAAGAGAACTGTACACTATGTCAGGGTTCCAAGTCACATATTCATGATGATGATTCATCATGATTGACATATGCATCCAGGAATTTGACTGAAATGAATATGACCACATTGCCACCAATTGGTGAGAGTGTTCATACGGTCTTGACCTGGGAGGTGGCTAAATGTGTGGAATTTTCAATTAAGACAGGGTACATGTGGAATTACAAGGCTAGTAAGTATGACAAGCTTAGGAGATTGCTTGGTTCAGTGCCATGGCATGTAAAACTTCAAAGGCTGGATGTTGATAGTGCATGGGAAGTGGTTAAGGAGTGTTTGCAGGAGGTAATGACTGACTGAATACCTAGAGACAGGATGGTAAATCAAGTGGGGAATAAATGGATGAATAACACCATTAAGCTTGAGCTGCAAAGAAAGAAACAACTGTGGGGGGAATTTAAGGAGAAAGGTGACCTGCAGGCACATGAAAAGTATAAAGCACAGGCCAGAAAGGTAACTAGTGTGGTAAGAAAAGCAAAAGCAGATTATGAAAGGGAATTAGCAATGCAAGCTAAGAATCCCAAGCAGTTCTTTCTATATGCTGCAAGTAAAAGAAAAAATGTACATGGCAGAATGATTTTAAGGAATTCCGATGGTAGGGAGGTAACTGAATCAGTTGAAATAGTGGAATTACTGAGCGAGCACTTTGCAAGAGTATATCATCCAAGTGGTGATATTGCAGGAATGAAGGAACCAATAACTTATACAGGAATTGAAATGAATGAAATGGAGGTGAATAGTATATTACAAAACCTTAATGTGAATACATCTGTGGGATTGGATGGTATACCAGCTCGGGTCTTACGTGAAGTGGCAAAAGAATTGTCAGTGCCCTTGACCATTTTGTTTAATTTGGGTCTCAGGTCTGGGTTAGTCCCGAGGGGGTGGAAGGAGGGAAAATAGTTCCACTGCATAAAGGAGGCTCCAAGACTGCTGTTGCAAATTACCGACTGATCAGTATCAGGAGTTGTTGTCAAGGTTTTGCAGAAAGTAGCCAAGAGAAAAATACAGGAATGGATAGATGATAATAGGATACTGTATGGGAGACAGTATGGTTTTGTGAAGGGTAGATCGTGCCTCAGTAACTTGCTTATGTTTTATAACACAGTGACGGCTGAACTGGATAAGGGTAATGGGTTTACAGTGATACTGCACGACCATGCTGAGGCCTTTTGTTTAATCAGTAAACTGCAACATATGGGAATGGATATAGGGTTGGTGAGATGGATAGGAGGGTGGTTGATGGAGAGATATCAGAGAGTAGTTTATTCAGGAGTAGAGTCCACACCACTAGTCACAGGCCTTCTTTTGGACTCTACTCCTGAAACTACTCTCTGATATCTCTCCATCAACCAATATAGGAAAGGATCTGAGAGGAACTGTTCATTTGCTTGCTGATGATGCAAAGTTGGGTAGAGCAATAGATCCCCATGATGTCAAAATTTTGTAGGATGATTTGGATAGATTGGAAGACTGTGCTAAGGAGAATGGATGTCACTTTAATGTGGCAAAATGGGTTATGCATTTTGGGGTGAAAAGAATAGCAGCAGTATACCACATTGGTGGAACTGTACTCCAGGAGATTGACGAGGCCAGGGATTTGGGAGTGTTGGTGGACAGAGAGTTGAAGTTTAGGAGGCACGTTGCAAAAATGGCTAAATCAGTTCATCAGATTACTTGGTTACTGAAGAATACTTTGACGAGCAGAGACAAGCAGGTTATTTTCCTCTTTATCGAGCCTGGATAAGATTCCATCTTGACTACTGTGCCTAAATCTGGGTGCCAGGGTTTCTTCTTGATGGGAAGGAGGTAGAGAGGATCCAGAGGCGAGTGACCAAAATGATATCTGGTCTATGGAATGAACCTTATGAGAACAGGTTGAAGATCTTGAAAGTTTATTTTTCACTTGGTTAGAGTATAATAAATTTAGTTTAATCCTTTATCCAAGTGTGAGCAAACAAAGTTTGCTCCTGAAAGTATCTTCAGGACTGGGTTAAGGTGGTACAACACCAGGGCAACTCGTTGCAAAGGTGGAGAAAGCTACCAACACTCCTATCTCAGTATCTCCTATAATGCAAAACACATCTCCTTGCGAATATGTCTATTGTTATGCATTAAGGGAAGGGCCACTACCCAGACTAGTTTCGACCTTTATTGAGGTCTCTTCAGTGGGAGCCAGGCCCAAGTGGAGATATCAGGCAGAAGCATTAGCAGGTCATCTCCACCTATAGGACCTGCTAATGCTTCTGCCTGATATCTCCACTTGGGCCTGGCTCCCACTGAAGAGACCTCAATAAAGGTCGAAACTAGTCTGGGTAGTGGCCCTTCCCTTAATGCATAACAATAGACATATTCGCAAGGAGATGTGTTTTGCATTATAGGAGATACTGAGATAGGAGTGTTAGTAACTTGCTCCACCTTTGCAACGAGTTGCCCTGGTGTTGTACCACCTTAACCCAGTCCTGAAGATACTTTCAGGCGCAAACTTTGTTTGCTCACACTTGGATAAAGGATTAAACTAAATTTATTATATTATAGGTTGAAGATCTGTGTTTTGCAGAAATTGGTTGATAAGTGGAAGAGGGGGTGATATGATTCAGACATTCCAATACCTGAAGGGTTTTTACAAGATTAATTCAGAGGAAAATTTTCAGAACAGGTCTGGTGGTGAGAGAACTAGGGGCCATCCATGGAAATTGGGCAAGAGTGTGGTTAGCAAGGGTGTTAGAACTAGATTTTTTTGCTTGGAGAGTGGTGAATGAGTGGAATAAGCTGCCAGTGTCTGTTGTGGGTGCCATGAGTATGAGCGAGTGAGTTCAAAGCAAAGTATGATAGATACTGTACGGATGCTAAATAGGTGTTCTGGACATGATGTTTAGGGCCTACCTCGATGAGTCTAAGGACTCCTTGGAGTTGCCCGTAATAATAATAATAATAATGACACCAGTTTGAATGAGTTGTGAGGTGGTTTGTGGTTAATGGGATACAAACCATTGGCTATCTTGGAGTCCACTTGAATTCAGCCTTCTTAACACAGTCTGGCTGCAAATATTTTCACTGTGGCAACCTCAAGAGAAAGTTGGTGATAGGACAGCATAGTTCCATCTTGCTCTAGTAGCAAGATGGGTCCTGTCTCCTGAAACTGCATCCATAGAACTGAGACAACACTTTGTGAACACATTAAGCCAACATGCCACTTTCACCTACAACTATGCATGTCATTCAATGGCCCACCATCTCAAAGAATCAAAAAATATTCATGAAAAACCTTTTGTTCTGTTAATTTTGTCAAGCAATGTAGTGGGAGAAATAGAGGAATGTATAAGGCAGCCATTTTTCTTAATATATCTAAAACATTCAAATATGTACATCATGACTTCGCTCCTGAAAATGTCTAGATACAGAGTTAGAGACCTATCCTATTTTTAAATATATGTTAACAAGTGATAACAAACTATATACTGTAAGTTTGAATGCTGCCATCCTATGAGACTACCTCATAGGATGGCAGCATATCATTTGCTGATGACATAACATTAATATATACTGAAACAACCCCTAAGGATTTAGAAAATTCGATCAAACAATGATAAGTTGAAACTAAATAAGTGATTTATCAATAATGACCTTAAAATTAATACTGATAGAATTAATACAGATAAGATGCATATAGAACCCTTTTAATAACATATAAGTGTCTATCATATTCTCTCTTTTCCACCTAACATCATAGGAAGATTTAATTTTTAATAACATATAAGTGTCTATCATATTCTCTCTTTTCCACCTATCGTCATAAGAAGCATTCCACAGACCTGTCACCAACTTGGTTACTCATCTCTGAATCCTCTCCAAAACCTCCTGATCCCCAAGAAACCAAGGCGAACAAATCTGAGCAAAGTAGTTAATATGTAGCTAAATCATAGCCATATAAAGAGGGATAAATAGTCTCCCTTACTTGTTAGTGTCCAGTAATCTTCAGTGCTATTTTACCAACTTCTGCAATATGCTCTTTGAACTTCAGCTCTCTGCCCACCATTAACTTCCATGTCCATAGCCTCATAAATTTCCTCTAATCCAGTACCAATAATGATACACAGTAAGTAAACTTTTCAGCCTGAAGTGCATAACCATACATTTTGCAACATTAAATTCATAATCATTATCCTTTGCCAGCAATGTTAATTTATTTAAATCATCCTGCAGAATATCCATATCACCTTTATCAACTATTTTCCAGTTTTGCAACATCAGCAAACAACTGAATATCCTTAAACGTGTGGACAGACTTATGTGTTCGTCGAACATGTTGTTTATTATTTTAACGGTATCATAGAACACAGAAACTAAGTAAATAATTAATTTATTAACTCGATGCTGATATTTCGCTGGTATTATAACCAGCATCTTCAGAGCACAAAAACACTGTTTGTCACAATACGCAAGACTAAAACAACATGGTGTACTTAAACAAAATTGTAGCAGCAACACAAAGACTAGAGTCCTGACTATTTGGCCACATGGCCCTGAGACATTGAAAACATTCTTAGCACATTTAAATAGCCAACATCCAAAAATCCACTTTACTATGGAACTGGAAGCCAACAACTGTCTGCCCTTCCTGGATACACTCATCACACGTCTCCCAGATGGTTCCCTATCATTTTCAGTTTTTAGAAAACCCACACCTACAGGCAGATACTTACACAAACAATCACACCATCATCCTTCTCAACAATATGGCATATTAAAAACGCTAACCCATAGAGCGAGAGCAATCTGTTCCAATGACAAGGCTCTTACTGCTGAACTGACTCACTTACACCACACCTTCTTGGCCAACGGCTACAATCCACATAAAATAAACAAAATACTAAACACTCCTAAGAAACCCCTCCCACCATCCACCACAGAGAACTACAACAAAACAGTCACCATCCCTTACATTAAAGGCACATCCGAAAAGATCTCAAGAATTCTCAATAAACATAAACTACGCACTACATTCAGACCATGTAGCAAATTAGCCACCCTCATCCGCTCACCCAAGGACAGCATTCCTCCTTTATCACATCCAGGAGTCTACCAAGTACCCTGCTCATGCAATCAAGCCTACTACGGTCAAACAGGAAGAACTATGAATATCCGCATCAGCGAACATAAACGATACGTCTAGAATTATTATTATGGGAAGTCGGGCCTAGCAGACCATGCTCTGGATACCCCTACACACAGGATCAACTGGAAAAAACACAAAAGTACTACACAGAAACCCGTATAAATCAGAGCGATTGTTCTTAGAGGCGACAGAAGCCCTAAAACACACTCCAAATCTCAACAAATATGGCTGTATTAACTTGCCGAAGATCTGGGAGACAGTCATATTAAGAAAAAACTAGCACTTTTCTAGGACTCTAGTAATATATGATAGATTTTTTTTTTTTTTTTTCAGATAGAGGGCGCCAAAATCAGGACTCTAGTCTTTGTGTTGCTGCTACAATTTTGTTTAAGTACACCATGTTGTTTTAGTCTAGCGTATTGTGACAAACAGTGTTTTTGTGCTCTGAAGATGCTGGTTATAATACCAGCGAAATATCAGCATCAAGTTAATAAATTAATTATTTACTTAGTTTCTGTGTTCTATGATACCGTTAAAATAATAAACAACTGAATATCCTCCTTAAATCTTTTCCTATATCATTAATATACAAATTAAATAATGGCCCTGGTACAGAACTCTACTAGTTACTCTCTCAACTCTCATTCTCCTAGATTCTGCTCTACCATATACTACTCTTTGGTGCCTGCCTGCCTGTGTGTCAGTCACTCATCTATCCATGTTACCAGCAGCATTCCCATTCCATTTCCTTCAACTTTTATGACAGATTTCCATGAGGTATTCTGTCAAATCCTTTTGCAAAGACCAGCAATATTATGGTGTATCCATTTCCCTTATCTAATTCTCCAGTCACTCTATTATAAAATGTGAATAAATTACTAAGGCAGGATATACCTTTTACAAGGCCATGCTGTCCACCAAATAGATTATCATATTCCTATGCATTTTACCTTTAACCAACTTTTCCAATACTTTAACCACATTCCTGAGATACTAACTGGTTTGTAATTTGCTACAAACCAATTAACTGTTCCACTTGGAGCCACATTTATATACCAGAACTACCTGACTCTCTTTTCACTCCCTGGGATCCTTGCCAGAGATGAGATTTATATTAAACAACTTCAAAGAGGCATTACCGAATTCTCTTGCAAATTTGCATAGCACACAGGCTGACATGCCATACAGTCTCAATGTTACTTTCAATATGCTGAGCATATCCTCTTTATCTACCTCAATTCTGGTATCAGCAACTACAAAATCTCCAGTTGGATGATACACTTTGCAAAGTGATCACTCAACAGCTAAACTATTTCTTTTGCTTTTGTTGCCTTCGTAACACCACCACTGATTATAGTCATCTTTCCTTTTACTTACTACATAACCTACTTAGCTCATTTTCTCTCCTCATATGATTTGGCCTTTCTTATCATACTAGTCACCCTTCTTGCCTGCAATTTGTACTGCTCATGTGCATACTGATCACCTTTTTCTTTATATTTCCTCCACAATGTTTAATTTTTTCTTTTCTTTTTTTTTTTTTTTTTTTGCAGTTCTTACTTTATATCTCTACTCATCCACTTAACTTTCACTTGGATTATCCTCATACTGATTCTTTCAAACAATCCCTGATTACTTCTTATACTGATTCATTCAAACAATCCCTGATGACTTCCATGAACTACTGACATTCTGATAAGCCATGGCACTTCTCCAAGCTGCCTGCTAAGTCTGTCATAATCACTGGCCTTAGAGTTCAACATAAACCCTTTCTTGACAGAGAATTTCACATGTTTAGAAACTTCCCAGAACAAGACTGCATGGCTGCTCTCCCCTGTTGGAATTAGTGTCTACCTTTGTTATGGATACATCTTTTGATGCTATTACCAGACCAAGCACCTCAAAACCCTGATGACATGATTTTATTATTATTACATAACACCTCCAGGAAGTCCAAAGCCTCATCGAGGGAGGGTACCTACTCTACAACTCTCCGTCTCCACCAATCCAACTACCTTCATCATCTACACCAACCACCAGCACTAATATTTTTACAAACAAACATCCATGCCCATGGCAGGATTCAAACCCACAGCCTTTTGGCTGGAGAGAGTGGATACGCTAACCACTCAGCCAAGCAGGCCGGCTTTACATGATATTTCAGGTAATTATACTTTAAAAACTGTATAAATTCCACTTCCATTATGCCATATCCCCCTTTGCTCTCTCCAATCTATATCCCCATAATAACTGCTTAACCTACACTTATTGTGCTAATTTGCCAATGCATGGTGTCCACAGGAAGATGTGGAAACCCCCCCCCCCCTCGGTCTATAGTAGTAACAACAATATATATATTTTGTCCTACTGGCCACTATCTCACAGCAAATAGCCTTAAATGAGCCATTACCTAAAATCTTCTTTAACTTCTGATTTTGCTGGTTGAAGTTCTTCAGCTATCATCTGCAATACCTCCTGTCCTGTCCTCTTTATTCTCCATGAAAATACAATACTCTTTACATTCTATCCTGTAACACTATCATTTTTTGTCAATGAGATCTCACTGATCACAATAATTTTTAGCCAAGTTGAGCTGACCAATGCAATAAACGCCAGTCCTTTATTTCTGATACTTCTGGCATTTGTGATGCATTTCAACGATGCCTTGGACGCAGTTATCCTTTTGTAATGTCATTACCAACCAATTCAGATTTGAAACCTGTGAAATTACATTCAGTATTGCATAATCATTTCTGTACACACAATCATTTGTCTCAGTTTAGCTGAACCAACACTGCCCCCCCCCCCCCAATACTTCTAGTTTCTCTGATTTTGCCCTTTCATCCTCTCATTGTGTAACACTCTCCAAGCATCTAACTTCTAAACCATTAACAAATGTAGTCCATCATGCATATACAAGTCCTTTCACCCATTAGACCATCAAATTTACTCCATGTATCTATAAACTGCATGCCATTCCTCCTGAATGATCTTCTCATTTTGCTTCTTCGAGAAACTCTCTCATATCTTCTCTCAGTGCCTATTTCTTACCTTTCAAATTTGTGCTAGACAACACAATGAATTCTCTTCCTTCTCCGCTCTGCAAACTAGCAGCTTCACTAACATTCTTGATTTACTCACCTGGAAAACAACATGCTTTTATCAGTTTTACTTAAGTAGACCTCTTACCATCAAATCTCCATACAACCTTCTCCTACTTCCAGATTCTTTGCACTTTCATACTTTTCCCATCCACTTTTTTCTTTCATTCTTTCTCCTGATGCACTGTACAACAAACATTGATCTTAGAAGTCATTTTAACATTCATTGTAGATGAAGAAAGAGAGAGAGAGACAGAGAGAACAAGAACTACAGATAAGTTTTTAAAGTTTTCCTGCTATTGATATAGTTTTCTGATGGTTTATATTTGGCTGTATATTGTCCTGCTCTGATGATGCTAGTAAACATTACTAACAAAATATAAAGGAGTAATAAAATATTACTGTTTATTTACATTCTTGTATTCTTTTGTTCATCATTAAATTCCTGACGTGTACCCTCAAGAGATGTATAGGATATGATAGTACTACATGAAAATATTACATCACTACTAACTTCCTATTTACAATTTTTCTCCAAATCAATCTGTTACCCGTCAGCACTCCAACATTATCAGATCTTATATTTCTATCTTCTAAGGCACTTTCTACCACATCAAGCCACCAATATCTTGGTCTTCCTCTGGGTCTTTTTCCTGCCAACCTGGCAGAGAACACTTGTTTTGCTAATCTTTCCTCTCCCATTCTGTTTTAAGTGACCATACCACCTGAGATTAGCTCTGCTAACACATTCCTGGATGTTAACAATGTCAAGTTCTTTCCTAATATCCACATTTTTAATATGATATTGCCATTGATGCCATCTGCTCCTGCCCCTAATCTTTCTCAGGACTCTCATATCTGCAGTCTCTAGTCTTTGGTCAAGTGTTTTACTTCTAACCCAGCGCTCAGATCCATAAGTTAAAATGGTTTGAACACCATCTTGTATACAGCTAATTTAGTGTTTTAACTAATTTCTCTCTTATTCCATATAAATTTATTCATTTAACTTCCCACCATATCAGCTTTGTTGATTCTGTTGTCTATTTCCATATCTTCACTAAAAATCGTGCCAAAGTAGCTGAAATATTTTACTTATTCTATAGGCCCTGCCCTCCATGCAAAATGGTTGTTATTTTCAATGCTTTTGTCCATTTTTACTGTCTTTGTCTTGTTATTGCTAACCTTCATACCATATCTATTACAACAGTTATTCAATTTAGTCAGGGAATTTTGCAGACTTGTAGCAGATTTATTTAGAAGTATAACATCATCATCTGCATAAAGCAAAGAGCTAACATTAACATCTCCAATTTTGATATCAGGTTGAATACCATTGAATACCAAACCATTTTGATATCAGGTTGTATTCTTTTGTTAAATTAGTGAATCATGTCTCATAGACACGAAAGCCTCAAATTCAGGGATAGTACAAAAGTAACACGTATTTGAAACAATCTAGTGTGAGATTATGGGCAGTAAGACAAAATATACATTTAGCTGTTGCCATAGGCCAGGGAATTCCACAGATGATCTGGAAGAAATGCATCACCAAATTAGCACAATGAGTACAGGTCGAGTGATTATTTATGGGGAGACTTCAACTATGGAGATATAGACTGGGAGGAAGCAGGATGATATATGGCAGGAAGGAAACAGAATTCATACACCTACTAAGAGATAATTACTTAAAGCAGCATGTGATGGAGGGAACTATGGGTGGGAGGGTAATGGACCTGGTCATAGGATCAGAAGAGCTATCCATAACCAAGGCAACCTCATTGCCTCCAATTGGTTAAAGTTACCATGTGGTCTTGACTTGGGAGATTGTACAACATGAGAAATCTGTCAAGAAGGGGTATATGTGGAACTACAACGCAAGTGATTAAGACAAGCTTAGGAAGAAGCTTAAATCTGTGCAATGGCATAAAATGCTGCAGGGTAAGGATGTTAGTAGTGCATGTGAGATAGTTACAAGTCATCTAGAGGAAGCAATATTAAATTGTATACCTAAGGTGAGGAGGGTTAATCAGGTAGGAGTAGTTAGATGGATGAGTGATATCATTAAGCGAGCTGCAGAAGAAGAAAATGCTGTGGAAGGCATATAAAGAGAAAGATGACCAGCAAACTCACAAACATTACAAGGCTCAGGCAAGAAAGGTGAGCAGCATGACAAGGAAAGCAAAATCAGATTATGAGAAGAATATATCCCAAAGAGTTCTTTTGTTATGTGGCAAGTAAGAGGAAGAATGACTATGGAAGATTAACCTTAATGAGTGATGATGGTCACGAGTTGAGAGAAGCAGATAAAATAGTCGACTTACTGAGTGATCACTTTGCAAGGGCATATCATCCCAATGAGGTTACTGATTTAACATATGTGACAGACACTAATGCGGGAACAGAGGTGGATGAATTAGAGGTTCTTAGGATATTGCAGAATCTCAATGTAAATACAGCTGTGGGATTAGATGGGATATCAGCTAGGGTTTTGTGAGAATGTGCAAGGGAACTGGCAATGCCTTTGACTAGAATCTCAATGTAAATACAGCTGTGGGATTAGATGGGATATCAGCTAGGGTTTTGTGAGAATGTGCAAGGGAACTGGCAATGCCTTTGACTAGGCTCTTTTATTTAAGTCTGAGCTCTAGGAGAGTTCCAAGGGAGTAGAAAGAGGGCAAAATAATTCGCTTGCATATGGGAGGTTCTAAGACTGCAGTAGCAAATTATAGACCAATCAGTATCTCAGGCATCATGGTAAAAGAAAAATTGGTCAAAGCGAGAATTCAATAATGGGTAGATAAAAATATGATACTGCATGAGGATCAACATGGCTTTGTGAAGGGTCGGTGATACCTTAGTAATTTACGAACTTTTTATAATAGAGTAACAGCTGAGTTAAATAAAGGAAATGGCTATATGATGATTTTGCTGGATTTTGCAAAGGCATTTGACAGAATGCCTTTGCAAAATCCAGTAAAATCATTGTGTAGCCAAATGAGAATGGATGTGACATTAGTTAAGTGAATCAAAGGGCGGCTGCTGGACAGATATCAAAAAGTGGTATATGAAGGGGCAGAATCAAGGCGTAAACAGGTGACTAGTGGTGTGCCACAAGGTTCAGTGCTAGAACCTTTGCTGTTTAATTTGTACATAAATGATATAGAAAATAACTTAAATGGAAATATTCAGTTGTTTGCTGATGATGCAAAATTAGGTAGAGCAATAGTTAATCAAGGTGATGTGGAGAGCTTGCAGGACGATTTCAACAGGCTGTCAATGATGGCCAAAGACAATGGGTGTCAGTTTGATGTGGAGAAATGTAAAGTTATGCATTTTGAAATAAATAGATTACAAGCTGTTTATCACATTGATGGCACCATACTCCACAAGTGATGGCACAATACTTCTTCTATTCCAGGGAATAGAAGATGCTGGAGATTTAGGGGTGGTAGACAGAGAGTTAAAGTATAGAGGACAAATTGCTAAGGTAGCCCATACGAGATTACTTGGCTATTGAAGAACACATTAACAAGTAGAGACAAGGAAGTTGTTATTCCTCTTTATAAGGCCTTGATACACCCACATCTGGATTATTGTGCTCAAGTCTGATGCCATGCGTTTCTTGGGAATGGGGAAACGGTGGAACAAAATGGTGAGTGGTCTATGGAATGTTCCTTACTATGTGGATAGACTGAGGGTGTATGGATTGCAGAAACTGGTTGATAGAAGAAAAAGAGGGGATATGATAGAAACATTTAAGTTGCTTAAAGGGCTTTAGAGGATTGATGTAGGGAAAATGTTTCTGCACTTGGCTAGAGGAAGGTGAATAAAGGTGTGGTTAGCAGGGGTGTGATGACTAGATTTTATTTTCATTTATGAGTGCTTTGTCTGTTAATGAGTTCAAAGAGAGGTATGATAGATTGTGTGGATAGATTGGATCTCCCACAATGAATCTTCGAACTCCATGGAGATGCCCATATAATAATAACAATAATAATAGTATACATGAGTTAAGGAAAAAATTATCATAGAAGGGTAGTCTTCTTTCTTTGGTCATGTAGCAATGGTATGCTATCTAGTGAGAGAAGTGGAAGTATGGAAGGAAAAATTGCCCATGATCACTCAGTCATAGGAGGAATCAAAAGAGCTGTCAGTCATTTGCATAGGAGACATTTTCTGCATTTGTGATGAAAACTACTAAAATTTCCTTAAATCTCTCAGAACAAAGCAGACTACTATCAAACAACCTCTCTCTCTCTCTCTCTCTCTCTCTCTCTCTCTCACACACACACACACACACACACAAAATGCATAGTTTTTGTGTATGTAATTATCAGTAATTCTGCTATTTTCTTTGATATATGTTAAACACCACCCGTCCATTCCTGGTTTCTGTATTATATATTTAAAAAAAAAATGATTATGACAATGATTACATTTAATCTGGCTATAAGGCTATCACACAAAAGCACTATTATACAAATCTACATAATATAGTATGGCGGAAAAAAAAAGAAGTACTGAATTAACTACAACGATATATGTTATAAAGTAAAAGGGTTTAATAACAAAGAAATATATGTTTATATCTGATGATATATACATCCACAACTATCAGTAGAATTTTGATTAAATAAAAAATTAACAATGGTAGTTTACATGCTTGAAATGGGCACCTTGTCTTTAAAGAAAGGTTTCATAGCACATGTGAAGGTTTTCTGTAATCTTGGAGAACAAGGTTTGGGACAGACATCTGCTGGAGATATCAGGTAATTTTATCCATTAATTCATCTAGGTTTGAAGGTGGGTTATGGTGGAATACTCATTCTCTCAACATAATCCAAAATGAAGGCATCAAGTGATGTGGGATCAGGAGAACATGAAGGGTAAAGGCATTTTGTGAACCTTGAAATGAGCCTCCTGGGGGTTTTCTAGAGTGTATTCTGATAAATACACTCTAGAAAAACCACGTGATGTGTAACAGGTCTTTCCTGCTGGAATACCTGTGCATGACATGGAATGTTTTTTGCACAATACACCTTATGCAAATCCTAGATGAACAGAACAACACATTCTCGATGTAGCATTCGCTATTCAAAGTCATGGTTACACCACCCTCTTCAATGAAATAGGGACCAATTATACCATGGCCAGAAACCCCCCCCCCACACACACACACCATGCAGTGTATGGTTTCTGCTGGTGACCTTCTTGCTGTGAAGAGGTTTCTCTTGGACAAATTCAGGTCTTGATAAATCAAGAAACCTGTAGGTTTGTCTCTGTTTACATGACTACTTAGATTGAAATGCGTTCCATCCGAGAACCAGACATTATGGAGGAAGGATGGATTTTCACAGACATTGGCCAGCATGCATGGTTATACCACCCTCTGTATTCCTGCTGTGCAGCATAATCTTTTAAACACTGACCCATCTGAATGACATATGAAAAGGCATCCAGCTCTTTAAGGAGCTGGATCCTTAAGGATTCTCCTTAGTATCCCAAGTTGTACTGCTGTTCAAGCGTTGACTGAGTTTCGTAGACTGTAACGCTTGCTCCAGCATACACCCATGATTCTCATTTGTGTTATCAGTTCATGATCTCCCCTGAATGCCCTTTGCATTGTGGCAGAGCACTCTTGGTACATTGGAATTTCTTGAATAAGGCAATGATGACACTACTGCTTGGGGTACGCTTAAGGAAATGACAAAGTGCTCACAAAAATGTCATAAGCTTGGACCATTTGCTCTGCCAACTTCGTATGAATGAAAATAATGCTCAACAATAAACGTCTTTTCTTCCAATGACTACACCATTACCATAGCTAAATGTAATGGCTAGACTCTACACATGCTCTACTATTAATGTGTGTGCAGTCAAACGGCATATCTCATAGTGCGTGTACTGAAGGGGGGGGGGGGTGTCAAAGTACAGTACTGTTTTATTTGCATGATACCATATAATCCAGGAAAAAAAAATACTTTTCTAATGCTCCTTGTGACACTAACTAGTGTAACATTTTTAACACTAGTTAGTGTTTAACAAAAACACCAGTTTTTGTATTTGTGAAGATGTCTCTGTGACAGAGACAAAATATTGAAACGATTAAACCTGCTGTTTAATTATTTCTCTTTGTGCTGCAGTTATTCTATTAAATTGTATTATGAGTCTTAATATCCATGAATGAGCACCACCTTGCTTTTTTTTTTTTTTGGAGTCTTAAAAATGTTCGATGATTTGTCTGTAGGGCAGGGTTCACATATTATCTAACTCTTTCCACTTACAACATGAAAATATGCTACAGATGCCCAAGAAAAGGTGAACAGAAATGTCAGAACTAGATAACTGTGAATCTACTAAACCTTTATATTTAGTTTTAAATAGCTTGTTTTTTGTTAAATGAATTAACAAACTTTGTTAATTCATTTAATAAAAAACAAGCAATTTAAAATCAATTCATGTTGATTTTGTGTACAAGAAGTTGAAATTAGAAGAAAAAAAAAATGAAATGGATACCCAAACAACTGCTAAAATATTTTATTCTAATTTCATAGCTATCGTTTTTTATTTGAGACTTCATAATCTGGTCATTTAATACAGAATGTTTAAACAAAGCAGGAAAAATTATGATTCTGTATCAATCCTATAATTAACCATATAAAATGATTCAATGAAATATAAACTTTTATATGTAAAAAAAAAATTTTAGTTTGAGTATAGTTCACCCACTGTTTGTATATCTCTCCTTGGCATTTTGCCAAGAATAGTCGATTCATGCTGAAGAGGAGAAAGAAATGAAGGATGTACGAATTGGTTGCCAACATGCGAAATCACGTGCTTTCTTGTCTGTCGCTGTAGTAGTACTAGTTTGATTTTTGTTGTCGCTTTTTTGCATTATTTTTTTTATTATTAATTTGTATGATGGATGCAGTACAGTCAACTGTTGTTAAACGTTTCAGTAGCTCTTGCAAAAGAATATTGAATAATGTGTTGACATTCTGCGAAAAAGAATCGTCTCCTTGTTCCCCTTTCTCAAGTCATAAAACGTGCAAGTGCAATTGCGGGCATATCGGGGTCGACTGTTAAAAGAATTCGTAGGGAAAGAAAAAAAATCGCCAGAGTAAAGAAGACCATCAAAACCGTAGCTTTGAATGATTTTGATGTAGACGTTATAAGAAAAACTTCACGAATTTTACGTGGTCGAGAAAAGAGTGCCAACTGTTCCGAAATTGATTCCTGTGCTTCAAGAAAAAAATTAATTTTCTTTGGAAAAGAGAAACTTTAAGGAAAATACTTCATGAAATCAGATTTTGTTTTAAAAAGTCCCAGAATAAAAGGAAACTTATCATGGAGTGAAGTGACACTGTTTTATCTAGAGCGCAGTATTTGAGAGCAATAAGACGTTTCAGGGAGGAAAAAAAAACGATTGTGTATCTAGATGAAACTTGGATTGATAGTAATTTAAATTATGGAAAATGTTGGCAGTCTAAAGAAGAATGTGGAGTGCTACAAACCGGAAATGTCTCACGGCGCATCATAATTTTGTGTGCGGGTGGAGAAATGGGTTTTTTACTGAATTCAAACTTACTATACAAAGCCAATTACCATAGGCAAATGAATTCTACGATCTTCAAAAAGTGGGCAGAAGAAAAACTGATTCCAAACCTTCCTAAAATGCTGTTGTTATAATTGATAACGCTTCATATCACTCTATTCGATCAAACAAAGTTCCAAACTGGTCAAATAAGAAGCAATTTCTTATGGATTGGCTCTCTGCAAATAACATTTTTCGTTCCCCAGATATGCGAAAAATTGAATTGCTTAATTTGGTCAAAAGAAACTCGTCCACAACTAAACTATTTAAATTCAACACGATGGTCAAAGAGCATGGATTTCTAGCTTTGAGGCTACCACCATATCATTGCGATATTAATACTATTAAGTATGTTTGGCAGAAGTGAAAAGTTTCATTCGCCATTGCAACGTAAGACTTTTTAAAGTCTTACGTTGCAATTGTCGAAACTTTTTTAAGCTTTCAGAACAGGCGATTGAAAGTATTACAGTTCAAAACTGAGGAAAATATTGCTTTCATGTCACCTCGTAAAATATGTATTGGGACAGAGATGGAATTATCGAAGAATTATGCAAACCTTGGTGATCAGTTTAAGTGAAAGTGATGGCGATTCGGACACTGATTCAGATGACTATGAAGATTAAAAGGATTTGATAACGGTATTTTTTCCAACCTTTTTTTGCATGGGTTTGTTAAAAGAGTCACAACAAGTCATAAATAATTAATCGGTTTAGGACATTAAAGTGTCTCAGTTCTCTCAACTGTAAGTTTAGAATATCTAAGTTCATTTGAAAAAATTTCTGTTTTTCTGTATAATTATTTTTATTTTATAGAAAACTTTCTTAAAAATAAACTTAGTTTTAAATTTTTGTTTTATGCTATACCTTTTTTAATTTTGTTAATACTCTACGTACATTTTTCCAACTATCATACCAGTAAAATAGTTACTCTTTAAAAGCTACATGTTCGTAAAAGAAAAGCTAAATTTTCCAACCTGTATTAATAAACAAACACATCCCAGAAGACAGATTGATTACCCTATTATCGGAATGGATTCTCCTTTTTTCTGACATGCGCAGAAGTGTCGAGGGACCTCTAATCGGTGGGCGAACTATAAACTGCTTAACAAAAACACATATACATATTTTAAAAGAGAGTTTGACATCAACTATACCTTTAGCAGGAGTATAAGCCACTGAAAATATCCTCCCATGAAATTCCTTTCGAGCTATTTGGAACTTATAGTGACTACCAGATAAAGTAAAGCACTGAATTCTTCCATTTTCTCTGTCTGCAACACATATTAATCCTTTATCCTCTGCTATTATAACTTTATGAGGAATATAAAATGTTCCAGGTGGTGGAAGATGAACATCTATTTCATAAATTTAAAAATAAATAAAACACATAACATGCAGAGCAGTTTTATTTTTGTTAATAAAAGATCTTTACAATACAAAGTCACTTATTATGTTCAGTGCAATTTTTTTAAAAAAAAACATGAAAAGCAGTGTGTACAATCCATCAGTATACTTTTTTTCATGGATATAGGTGGTCATTGTGATTATATCCAGCACATGACAAACCTTAACTAGTTTAAATAAAGACGTCTTAATTTTGTAGATTTTTGCAAAATTTTTTTAGAAAGAAATAAAGATAGAGAGAGAAACACTTAATAGGCTAATTATAACAGGTGCATCACACATCATCATTATGTTTATTATGTAATGGACGATGTCCATTGTGTACAATTATGGAGACAAACTACCATGTTAGACTACACACTTTACTTAGAATAAATTTATTCGAATTAAAGTAAGTGGTCTAACATGGAAGTTTGACTTCATAACTACACAATGAATCCTGTTCACCATTAATTGAAAGAAAGCAAGGATAATGGCATTTAGAGAAGTAATAAAAAGTGTGTATACACAGAGCAGTAATCTATTATCAAAAATTAATCTAGACCTATGTTTTGGCACATGCACTTACATATAATTTTTTTTCCCTAATTTTGTCATTACAATGGATGAATCAAAACAATTTCAACAGAGACCAATTTCATTGATTAATACATTCTACATTTAATTTCATTAACCGTATAAGAAAGTTTGATGTTTTGTCAATAAAAAAAGTCTCATTCTATTGAAACAAGAAAAAAAGAGAACATTTTATTATTTCAAAATGGTTTAAATATGAAAACAGAATTATAATATGAGTGAAAAGAAATTTTTATTTTTTATTGCTGACTCTCACCAACAAAAGGTTGTACACCTATAGTATCATGGATGGGTTAAGAATTTATTTTATTTCATTTTATTTTTGTATATTATTTATTTTTAAGATAGTCTCAAAAAACCTGCTCTGGAGACCAAACATGGAAAAAAGCCATTTCAGGCCTCCAATAAGTAAGGCATTGGCCTTGCACAAGGCAATGTAATTTGTTTCCTACTGAAAGACACCCATTTAGATATCAACCCTCACTTATGTTGAAATGCTCTTGCTCTCTACAGTCAATAGATACAGGACACAGAGGATGACCAAGAAAACTGTTTGGGCAAGTTTCTTTTAGAAGATCTCTCTTATTTCGAATGCTAGAAGCATTCGAAATAAGAGAGATGCTAGAAGCATTCGAAATAAGAGAGAAGAATTTTTGGCATTAGTCAGTGAAATCTCACCAAAAGTTGTAGGCATTAGTGAAACTTGGCTGTCAGCAGAAGATGTGGTCACTGGAATTGAATGTGATGGGTACAGTATTTTCAGGGAGGATAGAGAAGATAGAACAGGAGGAGGAGTACTGTTGATGATAGCTGATGTGTTGCAGCCAAAGAAAGTAGTATATCATGATGATAGACATGTGAATGAGAGTTCATTTGAGGCAGTCTGGTGCGAAATAGTGACCAACGCAACCAAATATACAGTTGGATGCTGCTATAGGCCAGGGAGTACGGGGGAAGATATTGAATTCATGCATCAGCAACTTAGTGCAATGAGTGAAGGCTTAGTGATTATTATGGGGAATTTTAATTATGGTGATATCAATTGGAAGGAGGAAATATCACGTAGCAAAAAGGAAATGGAGTTCATACATCTTCTACGAGATAATTACTTGAAACAGCACGTAACTGAAGGGACACGTGGTGTGAGAGTGTTGGACCTGGTTATTGGTTCAGAGGTTATATGCATAAGTAAGGTGTCCTCGTTACCTCCAGTTGGTGAAAGCGATCATGTGGTATTGACTTGGGAGGTTGCAAAATCTGTGGATTTTTCTATTAAGAAGGGGTATGTATGGAACTACAGGTTAGGCAATTATAACAAGCTTCGGAGTGAGCTTGCAGCCATCCCATGGCAAAACATATTGCAAGGGAAAGATGTTAGCAGTGCTTGGGATAAAATCAGCGGGTATCTGAGGAAAGCAATATCAGATTGTGTCCCTATGGTCAGGAGGTCAAACAAGGCAGGCATTAGATGGATGAGCAGTAGTATCAAGCTTGAACTGCAAAAAAAGAAAATGTTATGGAGAATTTACAAGGAGAAGGGCGATCAGGACACCCATGAGCAGTACAAGGCTCAAGCTAGGAAGGTTACCAGCATAGTAAGAAAAGCTAAATCAGATTATGAGAAGACCTTAGCCAAAGAGATCAAGGGTAATCCCAAAGAGTTCTTCCGCTATGTGGCAAGTAAGAGGAAGAATGACTTCGGAAGGATAACCTTAGTGGGTACTGATGGTATTGAGGTGACAAAATCAGATGTAATAGTCGAGTTACTGAGTGATCACTTCTCAAAAGTCTATCACCCAAGTGAGGATATCTCTATACCTATAGCAATACCTAATGTGAGAATTGAAGCTAAAGAATCAGAGGTATTAAATATATTGCAAAACTTAAATGCAAACACTGCGGTAGGCTTAGATGGAATATCAGCTTGGGTGTTGCGTGAATGTGCAAATGAATTGTCAACCCCTCTTACCTGGATATTTAATTTAAGTTTGAACTCTGGTATGGTCCCTAGGGAGTGGAAGTTAGGCAAAGTGGTTCCTTTGCATAAGGGTGGCTCTAAAACTGCGGTATTGAATTACAGACCAATCACCATCTCAGGAGTAGTGGTAAAAGTATTGGAAAAGTTGGTTAAAGACAAAATTCAAGAATGGGTGGATCAGGATATGATACTCTATAGAGGCCAACATGGTTTTGTTAAAGGTAGATCCTGCCTTAGCAATCTATTAACTATTCATAATAGAATAACATCCGAGTTGGACAAAGGAACTGGCTACACAGTGGTACTTCTGGATTTTGCTAAGGCTTTTGACAGGATACCCCATAGAACACTGTTACGCAAATTGGAGCAGATCGGAATGGATATTAAATTGGTGATATGGATAGGAGAATGGCTCAGGGAGAGATACCATAAGGTGGTGTATGGAGGAGCCGAGTCCAGAATGAGGCAGGTGACCAGTGGTGTACCTCAGGGCTCTGTGCTTGGGCCAATGTTGTTTAATTTGTATATAAATGATATAGGAAACGGCTTAAAGGGAGATATTCAGTTGTTTGCTGATGATGCAAAGTTGTGTAGTGCAATAAAAAATCAAGCTGATGTTGAAAGTTTGCAGGAGGATTTAAATAAGCTGGTAAAATGGGCAAAAGAAAATGGATGTCAGTTCAATGTGGAAAAGTGTAAAGTCATGCATTTTGGGATTAAAAGATTACCAGCTGTGTACTACATCGATGGAAAGGTACTCCAAGAGATTGATGAGGCTAGGGACTTAGGGGTATTGGTAGATAGGGAGATGAAGTTCAGAGGACACATTGCTAAGGTGTCCAAGATTGCACATAGGATTACTTGGTTGTTGAGGAACACACTGACATCCAGAGATAAAGAGGTTATTATTCCCCTTTATAAAGCATTGATACTTCCACATTTGGATTACTGTGCTCAGGTCTGGTCACCTGGATTCCTTGGAGATGAGGAGGCTGTGGAGAGGGTTCAGAGAAGAGTGACCAAGTTGGTGAGTGATATAAAAAATGCTCCCTACATTGATAGATTGAGAGCTTGTGGATTGCAGAGATTGGTTGATAGGCGAAGAAGAGGGGATATGATAGAAACATTCAAATTACTAAAAGGTTTTTATAGGATTGATGCAGGGGAAATGTTTCAGCTGTGTGATAGTGATGGAAGAACAAGAGGTCATCTCTGGAAATTAAAGAAGAGTGTGGTTAACAAAGGTGTCAGAACAAGGTTTTTTGCCTGGAGGGTGGTGAATGAGTGGAATTCATTGCCTGACTTAGTTGTGAGCTCTTCGTCTGTAAATGAATTCAAGAAGAGATATGACAGATATTGTTTTGCTAGTTTGGGTCTCCCGTGATGAGTCTACTGACTCCATGGAGATACCCGTAATAATAATAATAATAATAATAAAAGATGAGGCTTAGCAACCATCCGACATTTACCATCTAGCATAAAACATAGCAATTTGACTCACTTTCATTTAATAGACTTTTTCTCTATGAGTTTATGTTACATGAATATTTCTGTATATATATTTCTTTATTCATACATGAATAAATGATGATCATGACCTAATCCATGCCCATGGTAGGATTAACCCCCCGCCCCCCATACACACACAGCCAGCCTGTTGGAGAGCAAGTAGGTTAACCACTCGAAGAATCAGGCAGGCTTAGACAGCAGAATTTATTGCACTGAATGGTTATCATTTTGAGAATAAAAACAGCTCATGTAGAGTGAAAAACAATTCAAGCTGTTTTGCCAATAAGGATGAAATTATAATGGAAAAAAAAAAACATCTTATCAAGCAGTCTTGAACAAAGGACAACGAAAGTTATTCTCTTGCTCTATAAATCATGCAAACAGACATATGGGCTAGTCGGCTCTTATCATTATTTATATAGAATACAAGCTGAAACTGTTCAGAGTAGAATACTAGATGTTGTCATTTGCTAGTTTTAGCAAGAACCCCCCCCACCCCCACATATCATGACCACCATGACAAAGTTACATTATTCAAAGAATTCTATCAAGTGGTTATATATCTGTAAAAATCTGATGTGAAAAGTTAGAGCATTTAATAAATTTAGTTTAATCCTTTATCCAAGTGTGAGCAAACAATGTTTGCACCTCAAAATATCTTCAGGACTGGGGTAAGGTAGTACAACACTGAGCAACTTGCAGCAAGGTGGATCAAGTTCTCATCACTCCTTGTCTCAGTATCTCTCATAATGCAAAGCACATCTCCCTGCGGACATGTATACTGCTATGCATTAAGAGAAGGTAGTACAACCAGTTGTGCAAACGTTGTTTGCTCACACTTGGATAAAGGGTTAAACTAAATTTATTATAGTCTAACCAAGTGAAAAATAATCTTTCAGCATCTTTCTCTAAATCCAGAGTAATTTAATAATAAGGTGGCACACCTTTTGGCAGCTCCTATAGGTAAAGATGACCTCCATTGCTTCTGCCTTGGTGTCTCCACTGCTGAGCCTGGCTCCCACTGATGAGACCTCAATAAAGTTCGAAACTGGTATGAGTAGTGCCCCCCCCCTTTAATGCATAGCAGTATACATGTCTGCAAGGAGATGTGCTTTGCATTATGGGAGATACTGAGACAAGAAGTGATGAGAGCTTGATACACCTTTGCTGCGAGTTGCCCGGTGTTGTGCTACTACCTTACCCCAGTCCTGAAGATATTTTCAGGAGCAAACGTTGTTTGCTCACACTTGGATAAAGGATTAAACTAAATTTATTATAGTCTAACCAAGTGAAAAATAATCTTTAGAGCATTTAAGACAGTTTTTTAATATCTATATCCGATGAATGAAGCAGTAAGCACTGTCATATTGCTAGTTTATCATGTAAAATACAAGTTGTTTTTAATTCCTGTTTTCTTTATTTTCAGTTCTTTTAAATTCATAGTTTGCATAATTCATATTTACAGCAATATTTTTTTGTTATTGGTTTCATTTATGTTTTTTGGCTATCTGGTGTGTGTGTATATTCAATGGGCGATAATTTTCAAACTGGAAAGAACAAAGTAAAATTGCTTACAGAATATGAAAGTGTAACTCAAAAAGTTTTATTACTAATAGAATCAATGCTGCAGAATGCTAAATATTTAAGACAGTTTTTTAATATCTATATCCGATGAATGAAGCAGTAAGCACTGTCATATTGCTAGTTTATCATGTAAAATGTTTTTAATTCCTGTTTTCTTTATTTTCAGTTCTTTTAAATTGATAGTTTGCATAATTCATATTTACAGCAATATTTTTTTGTTATTGGTTTCATTTATGTTTTTTGGCTATCTGATGTGTGTGTGTGTGTGTGTGTATATATTCAATGGCCTATAATAGAATCAATGAGACAAGTTACTACCTTTATGATACTACCTTTTCAAACTGGAAAGAACAAAGTAAAATTGCTTACAGAATATGAAAGTGTAACTCAAAAAGTTTTATTACTAATAGAATCAATGCTGCAGAATGCTAAATAATTTCAACATGTGTGTCTTTCTTGGCATGTAAGATGTTCAAGTGATAATCAATTTCCCTTCAAGTGTTCTCCATCATTTGCAGTGTAACAGTTTCTATCGCAGCAACAATTCTGGTCTTCAGTTCATTGAGGGAGGTCACAGGGGGCCTGGTAAACAATGTCTTCATGTATCCCCTCAGGAAGAAATCAAGACAGCATAATATCGGGTGAGTGCAGAGGCCATGCTGTAAAATCTCTCATGATATGTGACTTCGTAACTTATGTTTGTTTTCAGGTTTTTTTTTTTTTTATCCTAAATAAATTCAAACCTGCATAAGATAGAAGCTTATGTGATTTATAATTAAGCCACGACTAATTTAAGGTAAAGATATATATACATAAATATATATATATATATATATAATATTTTTTAAAAGATTTGAATGACTAGAACCGAGATTTTAGTAAAAAGGTTTTAATATAAAAACACTACTAGTTTCGGCCTGTAACAGCCATCTTCAGGTGACATTATAAAAGAAAGAAAAAACACTAAACATTGAGGGTTAAAAGACTATGAACAACATAGACAGTCTCTATACATAATTAACATGAAAACGTTGTAGTTGTATTTGAAGCTGTTCTTTCGTTTGCAGCATTGTTGGGAGAGTGCGTGCCTGCTGCATCACGTGAACGCCAGTACATGATTACAGCTGAATGACTATCTGGGAGGTTGTAGCTCAAGTTGTTATTTAGATGAATAGGATTGAAGATGATTTCTCTAGATTCCACGATTTTTCTCTCTAGTTCGTCACTGCAACGGAAGATGTTAGTAGATTTTTCCCAGCAGACTTTGTGACTTTGGTTATCATCATTGGGATTAGCTGAGAAAAGGATATGACTTGATAATGCACCGGCTCGCTGTCTCTTGTAAGTAATGTCCCTCATGTGTTCTTCCATATGCAATTCGACAGATTTGTCTGTCTGTCCAAAGTAAGGAATATCACAGTCACACAATATTTTATATACACCAGGGTATTTTAGTTGATGATGAAAAGGTTTTGGGTGGCTAATTAAGGAACGGATCTTTGGAAGTGGAGTGAACAAGGTTCTGATATTGTATTTTCTTAGAACTTTTGCTAATTTATGTGAAACAGTACTTATGTAAGGAATAGATATACTGCCTTTGAATCTATTTGTTTCTTCTGAGTGATGTCTAGGAGGATTAAGAAGGAATTTGTCAATGATTTTCTTAGAATATCCATTAACTTCGAAAGAAGTTTTCAGTTTATTTCTGTAAGAAATTCATTTGGGTCATCAAGAAGAGAACGGGCTCTATGTCCCAATGTGGAAATTATTCCAAGCTTATGAGGAGGGAAATGATGGGACTGACTGTGCAGATATCTGTTGGTATGTGTGGGCTTTCTATATATTGATATTTTGAGTTTATCAGAAGAGCGAGTCAGTTTGACATCAAAAAAAGGTAAGGAATTATCCGTTTCAAGCTCGGCAGTAAACTTAATACTTTGATGTTGGCTATTGAGATGTTCGAGGAAAACCATAAGGGATTCATGTCCATGGCTCGTTGACTCGGTTAACATACATATTTTTTAAAAGATTTGAATGACTAGAACTGAGATTTAAGTAAAAAGGTTTTAATATAAAAAAATGTTAACCGAGTCAATGATCAGTCTGTCATCTATAACCTTCATGACGAGGCTTCTATTATCAATAATAAAAGAAACTTCAACAAGACACTAAAGAGTATTGGACTAAACATCAACAGGTTGGTCTTCTTAAAACGTTGCAAATTCCACGCTGTCTTTCCTAAATTTTTGTCCTTTAAAGAAAACATAACAACTGAACGTGCGAAGAGAATCTATCATAAAGCTAAATTAGACCTACTGTCTGAAAGAATATCAGATACTAAACGAACTCTCGCTTTCTTTTCAATAAAAAAGAACCATAGCTGAAAATCTGAAAGAATCTCTAGACAATGACAGTTGGCAGACCTTTAATACATACTGTGAATCTCAAGCAGCCAGAATACAATATAATAACAAAGTAAATCTTATAAGTAAATTTAAAACATTATAGAGATTACAAAATAATAGGAACTTCTCAAAACCACACGTCAATATTAACAAAGTCGTTATCAACAAATCTTCTTATATATTTTCGGACGTAGAAAAAAGCATCCTTAGTAAAGGTCTAAACTTTATTCCTTCCCCAAAATTAATACCAAAGGAGACGCTACTTACAAAAATAGAAAAAGCTGCTTCTTTTCTCCCTCCACAAGATGCGAATCTTCTACAAATTGAATCAATCTTTATTATCAATAACGCAAAACCACCTGCAGACAACATTACTTCAACTGAATGCAAAGCTATTAAAAGTTTAAAAAACAACAGAGATATAATCATCCTCCCTGCGGATAAAGGCAATGCAACAGTCATCCTGGACTCTGAAGATTACCAGAATAAAATGATTGAATTACTACATAATGATACCTACTCAATACTTGAGAGAGATCCAACTCGTGAACTTCAAAATCGTACAAACATCTTATTAAAAACAACAACTGAATTATCCCGAAACGTTTGTTTATCTCTACGCTCTCTCCATCCGTTAATTCCTTGCATATATGGTGTTCCTAAAATCCATAAAGAAAACACCCCATTACGCCAAATTGTAGAAGGTATCGATTCGCCTACGTACAATCTTTCAAAATATCTTGCCAAATACCTAAAACGTTTTTCAGGAAAGTTACCATCCTTCATCAAGAACACTACAGAATTTGTTACATATATCAAGGATATTACAGTTGATGAAAATGACATCATGGCTAGCTTGGACATAACTTCTTTGTTCACTAATGTCCCAACAGATGAAGTCCTAACATTACTCAAGGACAAGTTATCCAAAAAAATGTTAGCCTTGCTTACACATTGCATCAGGTCCGGTTACTTCAAATTTCAAGATAATATTTACAAACAAAATCATGGACTGGCTATGGATAATCCTTTATCTCCTGTTTTTGCAAATATTTACTTAGAGGATTTTGAAACCAAGGTTATCTCTTCCTTTATTTTAACACCTAAAGTTTGGAAACGTTATGTGGATGATGTCTTCATTGTTTGGAGCCATGGACATGAATCCCTTATGGTTTTCCTTGAACATCTCAATAGCCAACATCAAAGTATTAAGTTTACTGCCGAGCTTGAAACGGATAATTCCTTACCTTTTCTTGATGTCAAACTGACTCGCTCTTCTGATAAACTCAAAATATCAATATACAGAAAGCCCACACATACCAACAGATATCTGCACAGTCAGTCCCATCATTTCCCTCCTCATAAGCTTGGAATAATTTCCACACTGGGACATAGAGCCCGTTCTATTTTTGATGACCCAAATGAATTTCTTACAGAAATAAACCATCTGAAAACTTCTTTCGAAGTTAATGGATATTCCAAGAAAATCATTGACTAATTCCTTCTTAATTCTCCTAGACATCACTCAGAAGAAACAAATAGATTCAAAGGCAATATATCTATTCCTTACATAAGTACTGTTTCACATAAATTAGCAAAAGTTCTAAGAAAATACAATATCAGAACCTTGTTCACTCCACTTCCAAAGATCCGTTCCTTAATTATCCACCCAAAACCTTGTCATCATCAACTAAAATACCCTGGTGTATATAAAATATTGTGTGACTGTGATATTCCTTACTTTGGGCAGACAGACAAATCTGTCGAATTGCGTATGGAAGAACACATGAGGGACATTACTTACAAGAGACAGCGAGCCAGTGCATTATCAAGTCACATCCTTTTCTCAGCTAATCCCAATGATGATAACCAAAGTCACAAAGTCTGCTGGGAAAAATCTACTAACATCTTCCGTTGCAGTGACGAACTAGGAAAAATCGTGGAATCTAGAGAAATCATCTTCAATCCTATTCATCTAAATAACAACTTGAGCTACAACCTCCCAGATAGTCATTCAGCTGTAATCATGTACTGGCGTTCACGTGATGCAGCAGGCACGCACTCTCCCAACAATGCTGCAAACGAAAGAACAGCTTCAAATACAACTACAACGTTTTCATGTTAATTATGTATAGAGACTGTCTATGTTGTTCATAGTCTTTTAACCCTCAATGTTTAGTGTTTTTTCTTTCTTTTATAATGTCACCTGAAGATGGCTGTTACAGGCTGAAACTAGTAGTGTTTTTATATTAAAACCTTTTTACTTAAATCTTGGTTCTAGTCACTCAAATCTTTTAAAAAATATGTATGTTAACCGAGTCAATGATCAGTCTGTCATATATATAATATATATATAAGCAGGGAATACTAACCTTATCTGCTTTGTCATTGGTTTAAGATCTTATAATCTTGCACTCAATATATAGTCTAACTGGTGAAGTCGTAAAACAAATAAATTTGTTAGACAATAGAGAGTGAGAAATAAGATACAGTAGAAAGAGATAAATGGCTACAGTGGATAGTTTAAGGCAGCTGACCATTCTTGAATATTAAGTAAATAAATTAAAGACAAAGCAGGGTAGTAGAAGTACGTAATAGACGACAGAATGTATACAATATAAAATGGAATCAGTCCACCCATCTAACCCAGCACCAAGGAAAATACATGTCAAGAAATTCTTGGACAATAAGAGCCTAATGTGGCAGTGCTCTATCTTGCCATAACACCACATTTGGCTGATGATCTTCCAACTGGGGAAACAAATACAGATGTAGAATGTACAGATAGTCACCACTGACACTGTTTTTTCTGCAAAGAAAAAGGGTTCCAAAACTTCCGAACATGACAAAGAACATCAGATATTCACTTTTGGACTATCTCTTTCGAATACTCGAATGGTTTGAGGATTTTCTGATTCTCATATTCTGTAGTTACGTTAATTTAGCCACCCTGATACGCAAAATGTTACAGCATCACTAAATATCCATCTCCGACATTTCAAAAGTCTAATCTAATTTTCATGAGATTAGACTTTTGACAAAATGTCTTGGGCAAATTGGAAATGGGGATTTATTGTCTGTCTGTAAAGCCTGCAGAATCTGCAGTTTGTAGGCATGGAGTTGAAGGTGGTTATGAACTCCCCCCCCTCAAAAACAGTTGTATGCCTAACTGCAAAGAAGTTGTCTAGTTGATTTTTGTGGGCTTCAATAAAATGCTTCCTGGATTCGATCAACATCTTCCTGCGAAATGCTTGGTCTTCCCACTCCTTTTTGGTGCCGAACACTACCAATCTCTTGAAATTGCTTTAACCAACGATAATGCTATTGTTGGTTAAAGCAATATCTGAAGGTGGATGTTTTCCATATTGAGTTCTGTAATGATGTTGCATCGTGATAACGGACTTTGTTTTGAAAAACCAAATTATGCACATTGCTTTCTCTTGAACAGTCTCCATTTTGAAATATACATCATATTATCTCTCAGACATCAATGTGGAGAGTATAGCATTGCCAAATAAAACTTTTAGAGTTACACTCTCATACTGTAAGCAGTTTTATTTTGTTGTTTCCGGTTTGAAAATTATGTTAGAATCACCCTGTGATTCTAAATTATTGTCGGATTTTTATCTATATATATATCAGTTGGCTGAGTGGTTGGCGTATCCGCTCTCCAGCTCAAAGGATATGGGTTCGAATCCTGCCATGGATGTTTGTGATTGTCTGTGGAAATACTAGTGGTGGTGGTGGTGGTGGTGGCGGCGGCAGGCAGTGGATGCCGTTGGTGTAGTTGAGGTTAGTTGTAGGTGGTCGATTGAGTGGTGGTGGTGGAGACAAAGAGATGTAGAGTAGGTGTCTCCTCCCTCGATGAGTCTTTGGACTCCTTGGAGGTGTCACGTAATATATATATATGTATATTACGTATATATATATATATATATATATATATTAATTAAATTTATTCAATACGCAACATGTTTTGAATATATATATATATATATATATTCACATATATATTCAAAACGCAACTTATTTTGAATATATATATATATATTCATATATATATTCAATGTGTGTGTGTGTGTGTTAATATATATATATATATATATACACATATATACATTGTTATCAGTACCTTATGCTTTGCACTTTTAATTATATACTGTCTCAGCTATGATCAAGTCTTGTACTAAGTTATTTACCACCAACAAAAAATTTCACTCAGGTATGCGAAATTAATATCCTTTAATTAATAACTACATTTAATTTTATCTCTTTTAGTTTAGCTGTTATTATAAAAGAGACTGTTACACTGTCAAAAACTTTGCTTTTTTATCTAGCATTAAAGTGTAGATATGGATGAAGAGCAAGGAAATTTCTGTAGAATTTGCCAAACTGTTTTCTGTGGCAAGTTTTGCTCATAGCCACACTGTCATGTCAACTTCAACAGACTAAGTGTGGAAAGAAGTTTTACTAAGCTTAAACTGATTAAAAATTATTTGCGAACAGTAATGACCCAAGAAAGATTGGTTGGTTTATCAACTATATTGATAGAGGCAGACATAGTTTATAATTTAAATTTAGAACAGCTTATAAACAGTTTTACTGTGTGATATCCCCATGATCAAACATTTAATTAATATTATTATGCAATTGTTTTGCATTAATGTTTCTCTTGTAATAAAAACAAAACAGCAATTGGAGATTTTCTTATATTTTTGTCTCATAATCCATCAGGAGCGATATTTAATTGTTTGCCTCAGGGCACGATCTAATCTGGCAATGGCCCTGGAGGGGTCTGATGTTAGTATCCTTGGAATATATCTCCTAGCTAGTAGGCATTAGATCATCACACTGGAGGAAGCTTTACCCCTGCCTGTGTCATCAGAAATGACATAGGTAGGGGTCAAGGTGTGGCACCCACACCCCTCAGAGAAAATGCCAAAATCCTGTGGTACTATGCATCAGTATGAGTTTTTGGCATAATACCACCACATCGTTTATTTGAAGCCTGAAGAGTGGCAAAAATGATGTTTGGATCAAAAGCAATGTTCCAAGTTTATTTTTATTCCATTTCTTCTAGCATATGAGTGACATTTTCAGCATTATATCAGAAATCATGAAGAGACTAAACATTTCTTCTTTTTGAGGGCACAGCTTTAAAATGGTTATTCTGCAGATTGTCCACTAGTTTCCAGGCAGCTAGAAAATAAATCCTGATGCCACTATTCTGCTATTTTGGAGCAAGTCCAAACTGTGGTAAGTTGAGGGCACTGCTGAGGACCTGGGTGAAATTACCAATATACATATATATGGCTCAGTGAGGAATCCATTACTCTATATTCCATGTCCCTCTCGATTTCAGCTAAAAGCAATCACTATGCAAAATCAAGCAAAGAGAAACAGACTACAAGCAAATAAAGGCATACTTCTCAAAGCCTTCCAGATTCACTTAACAAATATATGTGGTCTTAGTTACAACCTCAACAATATTCTTTTCCACTTTTACTATGCAAAACCACACATAGTTTTCCTAGCAAAAATTTAATTTTAACATCTTCAAGTACCTACTCAGTTCCATTTCCCAATTACACTCTCTTTCTTGCATTCTCTGTTCTCAAAGGTTTGAGCTATCTGATAAGAAAGGCAAGTGGAATGATCTCTATGATTCTAATGCCTCATTTTAAAGTTATTGTTTTCAGTTTCCTGATCCAAACATTTGAATTGAATATATCATTGAAGAGTTTCTAATTTAGAACTTCCTCTTTTTTTTTTTTTTTTTTGATCTAATTTGGCTAAAATATCTCAGCCCCATTTGATCAGATTCATTTGTTATCTGTAATGCTCTAATAATGCTGCCAACCATTCTGAACTTTTTAATTTTCATTCTCTAAATTTCCATTTAAAGAATATTATGATTTTCTCAAGTCTGACTTGACTAATAGTGGTGTCACATTCTTCAATATTTTAATGTTTTCACAATTCCAATTGGCTTTCCTTTTCCAACAGCATGCACAAGAAATGAGAAATGCTGAGACATTTGTTATCACAAATGTTCTACACAAATTGTTCACATGCTTACCAGGATACTTGATAATCCTATCCACTCTCAAACATTCTAGATCTTTTTTATCCTCACCATTGATCCTTCTAAAGATACCATAACTGTTCTTTATCTTCCTGACAATTCTGATCACAGTCTGGTTTGAATTTCTTCTTTCATAAAAAACATTCATGCATTCACTCTCATCCATGTGTCTGGCATTACAAGAAAGTTAAATGGAATGATCTTCATGATTCTAATGCCTCATTTGATTAGTCACTGTTTTCAGTTTCCTGATCCAAACATTGGAACTGAATATATCACTAATGAAATTCCACTGGTGTGGAAACATTAATTCCCCCATTCTAATTTAACATCTTACTTTTTATCTAAGCCATGGTTCTCTAAGAAGTTTGTGATGTGTTGAGGCTATACATGAGAAGAATTGGTCATATAACATTTGGTTTCAATGGAAAATTCCACCTTCCTTTTCTGTTTACATCAAAGCTCAAAACATCTGCAAGCAAACTATCAGCACATCCAATACTGATTTTGAAAGGGCCAAAATCAGGAAAACTTGCCCCATATCCAACAGTACCATGCTTTCTGGTCTCTTGTCAAAGCTACTGGCTGTAATTTTCATCTGACCATGTATCACCACTTTTCGCAACTGAATGATTCTATTGCATTATTATTATTACACAGGCACAGAGTCTGAAGATTCATGACATGAGATCCAACTATCTATAATATTTATCGTGCCTCTTCTTGAACTTGTTGACAAAAAAAAAAAAAGCACTCACAACAGACTATATTTATCGTACCTCTTCTTGAACTCTATGATAAAAAAACAAAGCACTCACAACAGACTATAGCAAACTGTTACAGTAATTCACACCCTGTAAACAAAAATTCTACTCCTCATATCCTTACTCAACTTTCAAGGATGACCCCCTTCTTCCCCCAGGCCAAGTGCCAGGATATTTCCTTTGCATCAATACTATAAATCCGATATAGTAACTTAAATGTTTTCATCATGTTTCTTCTTTACAGCCTATTAACTTACTTTTGCTATTTACAAACCTCAATTCTGGCAGAGAGCATTCCACAGACCACTCACCATCTTGGTTACTCACCTCTGGTTACTCAGTTCATGTGGCCATGCCAAGGATTTATAAAGAGGAATGATAATTTTTTTTTATCAAGGATCAAGTAACCCTATGAGGGCTACCATAGCAATAAGTCCTCTTAACTGCACCTCTCTACCTACCAACGATTCCAAACCCTTAGCCTCATCAATTTCCTGGAGTACAGCTTCATTAAAGTGGTACCCAGCTTGTAATATTTTCATCCCAAAATAGCATCACATTTTTCTATGTTAAACTGAACCTGCTGCCTTTTGCCTGTACTGTCAGCCTATTTAAATCATTCTGCAAACTCTCTACATTGCCTTGATTAACTATTACTACCAAATTTTGATCATCAGCAAACAACATATCCCTTCGAATCATTTCCTCTATCATTTATGTACATATAAAACAGTAATGGTCAAAGCACTGCCAGTGATGCTTTCTCCTGGATTCTGCTGTTCCACATACAACTTTTTGATATCTGTCAATTGGTCACCCTTAGCAATCAGTTGTAACTATTATAAAAAGTTAGTAAATTACTAAGACATGACATATCTTTCATAAGTTATGCTGGCCTTCTCATAAGTATAATTTTTTCAATGACTTCCAACGTACGAACGGTTTAAACCTATAGTACATTATTACCATTGGTGGGGTAAGAATTTTTTTCTGTTTTTATTAATTTTTATAATTTTTTTGGCATTTTTATTCACTTTTACCTGGTCTGGAAATCCTGTTGCAGAGACAAAACATCGAATTTTTTTTCAAGCCACCTCAGGCTTCCAAAAACAGAGTGGGCAGTGAAATTCGTCTCCCTTCTAAAGACAGTCAAAAACATCTATGTCCATTGCAGGATTCAAACCCACCGACTGCTGGCTGGAGAGAGGATACACCAACCACTTGGCCCACCATGCATCTTATCCACCTATATTCCTGAATTCCGCCTTTGACCAGATTTTCCAATACTTTTATTACCACTCCTGAGATAATGAGTGGGCTATAATTTACTCTTACAACCTTTATGGAATGGAGTTATTTTGCCCTCCTTAATTCTCTTGGGACCATACTAGAGCCAAGAGTTAAGTTAAACAGTTACAAAGACAATGCCAATTCTTTGTTAATTCTCATAGTATAGATATGATATCCTACCAATTCCATGGCAATAATTGCCAATTGTGTCATTTGGATGCTAGACCAATGCAAAGTCACTCAATAACTCTAACTACTTTGTCTACTTCTACCAATTGCCAGCACAGTCAAGTGAAAAAACTTCCATCAACTCATCTGTCTGCTTCTGTCACCTCACTACCATCAGCACTTGTTACAATTCTCCTTCCATAGTCATTCTTCCTTTTACTTAAAGCATAGATTTATTTTAGAAGGCCTTGGATCCAGTATTTTGTAGTTATGTAATTTTATTTAAAGTACAGGTAACCCTCGTATAACGAGGTTTAAAAATTGTAGTAACCCTTGTTCAACATGGTACTTATACAACGCGGTTTCGATATAACACACTCTACAAATTATAGTAACCCTTTATCTTTTCATATATTTTTCACCAAGTGACTCAAAAATCAAATTTTATCTTCGTGAAATTAGCAGAAGGATTGGACTTGGCAAGAAAGTTATCAACAGATAATGATCTCTCGATGGAGTGCTCTGGAAAATACACGAGACAATTGTATATTTGTTTAGCTCCATATTATGAACTTAATAAAAAAAATTGGAGCATAGTGGTAAGCAAGGTCTTATTTCTGACTTCCTGATAACTAAACCAGCCGAAGTAGGCGTTGAGAATCAGTAGCGCACTCAGGATTTAATCTGGGGGGGGGTTTGAGAATACACACTACTCATCGCATACGACCCATGACTGGGCATCTGCAATGATCGCTGATTGATAAGTAGTATTGAAATAGAAGACATGACACAACATAAATTTTAAAAAAATGAATTTTAATCTGGAAAAGATTTTGGAAAATTTTCTAGTGTTTTTTCCTTTTTTCTTTGGGGACAGGGCCCCTTTTCCCCTCTGGGTGCGCCACTGATGAGAATTATGCAAATGATGTCCAAGAGATTTCAAGTGATGATGACGTCCGAACAGTTGTAAATAAAGAACATCTATGAAATATTAGTTTTGAAGACAGCGATGATGATTAAAATATACAATTTATTTTATTTTGCCTAAAACATTTATGCATTATGGGCAATGAAGTTTACGTACAATTTGTATTTTTATAAGTTTATACTATGTATTTTGTTTCATAGTTTATATGTTTTCTTAACGTACATGAATTACTTGAATTAAATAAAAATATTTTTCGTTGGATATGATATTGTTGTTTATATAATAAAAAAAAAAAAACAACAACTTCGGAACCTAACCCTACTTTTTCTGTGATCTAAGTCTCACATAACGTGATTTATATAACGCGGCATTTCTATGCAACCTAACATCCACATTATATGAGGGTTACCTGTATATAAATTGTTTTAGTTTTATTAAATGTGTATAATTTTTGTATTTGGCCTCAAGTCAGTGATTTTCCAGATTCTAGAAGAAATAGTTAAAAGTCATTGCACAGGGGTTCAATTGGAATTGAACCCTTGTGTAAGTAAATATTAAAACATAAAGAGTATAAAAAAATCTTTATAGAGATGAATAAAAATAAAAAGTAATCTCTTTACAAAATGGCACAGTCGACTGGCAAGATTGGTTGTGACTTAACTTTATTTTAGACTCCAGAAAGTAAATCGTGACTCAAGTTAAATGGCTACAGGAGACAGTAATTCTAGTAGTGAAGCTTCATCAGTAAAGGACGAGGAATTTTTGAAATTAATCAATCCAACCTTTGTAATACCTTCATTCTCAGGTGATAGTCATGAAAGCATAAAAACATTTCCTAGATATGCAGAAAAAATTAGAGATTTAGGATAATGGTCAGATAGTACACTACATAACATTAAGGCACCCTACAAACATCCTGCAAAATTAAGAAGTACATATACTCAGCTCATCCAAAGATTCCTTTCCCTACCTCGCTCGCCCAGGGGTTTACAAAATTCAGTGCACCTGCAACCTACCCCACATAGGAGAAACAGGGTGCACCATCCCAATAAGAAAATTACTATTATTATTATTACATGATATTTCCAGGGAGTCCAAAGATTCATAGAGGGAGAGCACCTACTCTACAGTTCTCTGTCTCCACCAACTACAATGGACTACAACTACACCAATGCCATCTACTGCCCACCACCACCACCACTAGTATTTTCACAGACAATCACAAACATCCATGCCAATGGCAGGATTCGAACCCACAGCCATTTGGCTAGAGGGCAGATATGCTAACCACTTGGCCAACCAGAAAAGATGAACATAAAGGCCACATTAAATTCCTCCACTATGGTAAAACAGGCCTGGCAGACCATTCACTTCAAACATGTCACAGAATCAAACTGAAAAGGCACTAAGTCCCTACACCACACCAAAACCAGATTTGAAAGAAAGTTCAAGGAAGCTTGTGAGATGATGACACATCATCCGAATCTAAACATGAATGATGGATTAGTAATGCCAACAATCTGGAGGACCCATCTGCAAACTATACAGGATCCAGAACATGATGGCAGAAACACAACACAAGAAAACCTTAATATAAGAAGACTGTAGAGATGTATTTAATGTAGTTCTGATGTAAAACTTTATTTTTAATTCTTTCTTTTAAGGTTACATGGTAGTCAGCATTCATAGCGAAGAATTTATGGAGACACAACACACATGTTAGAACAATTACTTTACTTAACATTAAGCAAGTAAAAATAGACTTTTCGACCTCTGTATTGAGCTCATCATCAGGAAAATACACGTTTGTACTTGTACATACTACATGCTGCTGCACTATAGTTAAATGAATCTAAATGATTAAATCATTTATCCTAGCCTGACATCTGGTGGGAAGAAAAAAAAACAACAGAACTACATTAAACAATTTCTATAGTCCTTTTGTATTGAGATTTTCTTCTGTTTGGAGTTGTTCTGGTTGCTATAAAACCAGGGTTGAAGATGGCTCCACATTCTTGGAATAATTAATCCATCATTTTTGTTCAGATTTGTATGATGTTTCACAAGATTCTTCGAATTTTCTTTCAATCCAAGTTTTGGTGTGGTGTAGGGACTTGGTGCCTTTCCAGTCAACTCTGAGGCATGTTTGGAGTGCATGGTCTGATAGGCCTGTTTTACCATAGTGGAGCTAAATACAACATCTATATATTATTATTATACTGACATGAATAAAAAAATTTATTTTATTTTGTTAATTTATATTTTTAAATATATTTTATTTATTATTATTATTTTATTTCATTTATTTTTCACAAGAGGTCAGGCTAGTGTAAATGATTAACAAAGCATTTAGATTTATCTTACTTTTGTGTAGTGTCATATGGCTTGTGTCCTTGCATATGTATGTTTTCCCAATGATGACCTCAATACAGAGGTCAAAACATTATTATTATTATTATTTAAGCCTCCATGGAGTCAAAAGACTCATCAAGGGAAGTCCTTCCTAGGAAATACAAGTCTATCATACCACTCCTTAAACTCATTGACCGTTCTCGCTCTCACCACTCTATCAGGTAATGAATTCCACAGTTCAACCACACAGTTTCCTTTCGCAACTTCCAGGGATGGCCCTTGTCATCACTCCTTCCCGCTGTTCAACCAAGCGAAAGAACTCCCCAGTGTCAACCCTGTAACCACCTCTCAACAGTTTAAAAGTCTCAATCATATCACTGCTGGATCTTGAATGAAAGGATTTCCTTGGAAAATTATTTTTGTTTCAAGATCTAACAAATTTAGCTAAAACAATAACGAAAATGCTTGTAAATAAGTGAAGATACTAATTTGTTTAAAGAATTATACAAATTTTGAAATATTAATTAAAGGTGAACGATGTCATTTATTTGTAAAAGATTATAATGTAAGAAGTTTCTCTATAAGATATATGTTAGAGCATAGTAACGAAGGTTCAAAGTCCATTAACAACAACTTCGGATAAATTGTGTAGCCAACGGCAAATTGTTCAAATGCGAACAGCACTTGCACAGTGTTTTCTGTAAAGACGTGGCATGCATACGAAGTATTCCAGGAAGATAGAAATGAAAATAGGAGCTGGGAGCAAAAGGAAAGTGTCGGGAAGAAAGTTTTGGGTGAAGAGGGCGCTAGAGACACGAGGTATAAAACGGGTTTGTCCTCCCCATTCAGGGCTTTTTAGGTTTTTTCATCTGGAGTTGCTGGAGAATTTCTTGTGGAGTTGGGAGGAGTTCAAGTTCAGGATCTAATCAATAGCAGGCAGCTATTCTCTGCTGTCGGTTCGCGATGTCGTGCAAAAAGAATAGACGAAGAAATATTCAGTACTCTTCCGAGTAAGCTTGAAGAAACTGGCTGCCACATACATCCACGTGGATCGATCCGAGCCATGCTGTTTCCAGTCGAGAATGCGATGGAAGGACAGAACAATGAAGACCAAATCTAGCCCGCGAGTCAATCACCAAGGACGAGATCAAACATTTCAGAGGGAAATTATATAAAAATGACAGACTGAATGAGTTCCAGGAATGTGGTAATGTAAAACCCTTTTATAATTCTTTTGTTAAGAAAGAACGGAATATTGTGTTATGGAAGTAACGAGGTTAGGTTATAAAACTCTAAACTTGTAGGAAGGACTATAGTGAGATTTAGATAGCAGTGTCTAGAATCTAAAAGCTGTTTCCTTAGTATTTATGTGAATGAGTAGTAATTAATTTGCTATAAGTAATGATCTATAGAGTTATCAATGTGAATGTTTTAAGAATATGTGTAAGCTAGTAAGGATATTTAAAAGATGCTAGCAAGAATTTTGTGTAGTGAAATTAGCCTATACTTGGATATGATGTGTGAATTACGGTTGCTATGTCTAACCTTATAACTTGGGATAGCTCTTCCTATTGACTGTTTTTTTTGTAAATGTGTAATCTTAGAAATCTAATAAATGTATCTTGATTATCTTGACCTGTTTTGTGCCTTGATTTGAATCCAATGCACCGCTTGCTAACATTTGAATCTGAGCGGGAAAGAATTATATGACAGAGACCACAACTGCAAACTAAAGTATTTTAAGAGAGAGAGATAGATAAAATTGAGATAAAGAATAATTAATAGATTGATTTACTTAGTATATTTTCTGAGGGTTACTCCTTGGTTAAGAAGAATTTCTAACCTAGGGATCTGGCTGGTGCAGCTTGATCAAATAAATATTGCCAGAACCTGATTAGGAGGTAACTCCAGACCGTTATTGCTGAGGATCGAACTCTATTCAGAAGTCAACCCTTTGTTAATTTATTTAATATACTTAATCTTTCTAAGAATCGGCCAATTGTGTGGACAGATTTAACTGTAGAAAAGAGAGTACAGAATTCTGATAGTCTCGTGTGTATAGACCTTCTTCTATGCACCAAACTCTGCAGTCCACATTCCCTCAGATGATCCTCATAACTAACATTGTACAGCCCTGACACTGTCTTTGTTATCTGCCCTTGTACCCTTTCCACAGTTAATTTCTCCCCTTCAAATCCTGGAGATCAAATCTGAGAACAAAAGTCTAAGTGTGGTCTGATCAGGGTCTTATACACCGGAATGATAACTCTTTTATCTCTGCAGGTCAGCATCCTCCTCATTATTGCAGCAATCCTCCGTGTTACCTTCACCACCTCTGCAATATGTCCCCTATCATCAACCCCAGATCTCTTGTCTCCCTTACTTCCTCCAGTATGCAACATACCATTGATGTGTCCCAAACCTCAAGACCTTACATTTTGCTACATTAAATTGACACTCCCATTCATTTGCTCATCTGTCTAGCTTATTCAAATCCTTTTTCAGGACTATCACATCTGCACTATTACTCATAACCCTTCCCAGCTTCACATCATCTGCAAACAACTGAATATCCCCCCCCCCTGTAATCCACTGATAATGTCCATGACTTATTTTTCACGGTATTAACAACACCACAAAACACTTTTATCAACAAGGATGTTTTATTAACGCTAATATTTCGCTGATTTTCAACTCAGCATCATCAGAGCACAACACACATGTAAACGCGACAGTGAGTGAGACTCACTCACTGTCGCGTTTACATGTGTGTTGTGCTCTGATGATGCTGAGTTGAAAATCAGCGAAATATTAGCGTTAATAAAACATCCTTGTTGATAAAAGTGTTTTGTGGTGTTGTTAATACCGTGAAAAATAAGTCATGAATAACCAGCAACGCCTAAGCTTATCTGTTAGATCACTGATAATGTCATTGATATAGAGGTTAAACAATATAGGTCCCAGTATTGAGCCCTGTGGGGACCCCACTTGTAACCCCTCTGCCTCCTTGAAACTGCCCCACCATACACAACTCTCTGATATCTATTGGACAGTCAATCCTGAATCCAGTTGACCAACCTGACATCCAAACCCATGTGCTGCAACTTCAATATCAGCTTATTCATGTGGCACCCTGTCAAATGCCTTAGCTAAATCCAAGAAAATGGCAGTATATGCCTTTCCCTCATCTACTGCTCTTGTAACTTTATCATAAAAGACTAGCATATTACTAAAACAAGAGCGCCCCCTCTACAAATCCTTGTTGACTCTCACAGATAACATTACCCTCATCTACCCAATGTTGTATACGGTCCCTAACTAATTTCTCCAAGATTTTAACAACTACTGATGACACACAAAGTGGCCTATAATTAGACACTTCCATTCTGCTACCACCCTTATGCAATGCCGATATCTTACCTTCCTTCCATTCCCTGGCACCTTTCCCATAGCCAGACTTTCACTGAAAAGCCAGATCAAAGGAGCTGTCAGTTCCTTAGCACATTTTCTCTCAAAACGCGTGGTGAAATTCCATCCAGTCCCATAGCTTTGCTGACATCCAGAGTACTCAGTATTTGAAACATGCTTTCCTCCTGCACCTCTAAACCTCGAACCTGTCCTATCCCTCTAGTATTAAAATTTACTCCTCCAGGATGAAATACACCAATAAAGTGTTCATTAAACAATTCCACTATGTCCTCTGCATCAGTCACTCTATTCCCATTTTTATTCCACAATGTCATTCTTCCACAATCATTTCTCCTCCTACTGGCCACATAGCTAAAAAATTCCTTAGGATTTTCTTTGGATCTTAGGGCCAATCTCTTCTCATATTCCAGCTTCACCTTCCTTACCAAACTAGTCACTTTTCTGGCCTGTGTCTTATATTCTTCATGCAACTGCTCTTCACCTGTTTCCTCGTATCTCTTCCATAGCCTCTTTTTCACATGCAGTTCTTGTTTAATATTGTTTGTCATCCACTTTACACCAAATTGTGGCCTCTTCTTCACTTGTGGAATACAGCTTACTATTGCTATTAACAAATATTCCTTCACAATTTCCCAAGTACCAATGATATCCTGGCCTTCCAATTCCTCCCTCTATGAAACTTCTCCAAGTTGATGTCTAAGACTATTATAATCACCTGCCATATAATTCCACATATATTCCTTTCTCTTTGATACTCCTGCATGTCTATTCATCTTCCAAGTTAAAACCACATGGTTGCTCTCTCCAACTGGTGGGAGAGATGTCATCTCAGTTATTATCAACTCTTCTGAGTGTTATTTTCTTAATTATAAGTAAAGTAATTCCTCCAGCATGTGTTTTGGTCTCCATAAATTCTTTAGTAAGAATTAAGCAACAGTTATGATAAGGTGGTTCGCAACTTGTTTGGATTATAAATTTTCACATAATGAAACCAAAATTTTACATAAAGGCATAATTTTGCAACTGCTTTTGAAGGGAAAATATCCAATGCACTCAGATTGTGGCAAACATTGAATCCATGAAATCCATCAGAAGATGATGCGGATGTCATTAACCTAGAAGCTCTAACATGCTAAAAAGTGCAAGCCCTCCAAAAAAGTAATATCACTAAGGGAGAAAAAAAAAAGTCTTGAGAAATCTAAAATAAAACAAAAATATAGTAACAGTAAAGGCAGACAAAGGAAATGATATGGTGATCTAGAATAATACAGGTGATTAGAATAATAAATTAAAAGATTGATTATCAGATACATCAATCTATATTCCAACATGGTGGAGGATCTCATGGTATTGATAAAAAATAAAATACTAAGTCTGTTAAATAATATTACATGTTGGCCAATGGAAACTTTGTCCAAATTAAAATTCTTTTACCAGCAAACACCAATGATATAGAGTTTACTTAAGGTTCACAAACCTAAATCACTGCTTTCTCCCATTGCATGCAACATACATTTTGTTCTACCTATAAACCTGCTAAGCATTTAGCAGGTTTTTAGCAAGATATTGTCATCATCATAATCAAATTGCTGACATTTACCCTCAAGGAGTGTACAGGATATGATAGTACAAGAAAAATTTACATCATTACTAATTTCCTATCTACAATTTTCCCTCCAAATCAATCTATTACCTGTCAAGGCTCCAACATTGTCAAATCTTATATTTCTATCATCTACGGCACATTTTACCATATCAATCCACCTATATCTTCCTCTGGATCTTTTTCCTGCAAAAGTGGCAGAGAACACTTGTTTCGCTCTAATCTTTCTTGTTTCTAATCTTTCCTCTCCCATTTTGTTTAAGTAACCATAACATTCCTGGATGCTAACAATGTCAAGTTCTTTCCTAATATCCTTGTTTTTAATATGATATTGCCATTGATGCCATCTGTTCATGCCCCTAATCTTTCTCAGGACTCTCATATCTGCGGTCTCTAGTCTCTGGTGAAGTGTTTTACTTCTAACATAGCTCTCAGATCCATAAGTTAAAACTGGTTTGAACACCATCTTGTATACAGCTAATTTACTGTTTTGACTAATTTCTCTCTTATTCCATATAAATTTATTCAGCTGACTTCCCACCAGCTTTGTCGATTCTGTTGTTTATTTCCATATCATCACTAAAAATCGTGCCTAATTATCTAAAATATTTTACTTGTTCTGTAGGCTCTCCATTCACAATGTAATTGACATTTTCAATGCTTTTGTCTATTTTCATTGTCTTTGTCTTGTTATTACTGACCTTTATACCATATCTATTACAACAGTTATTCAATTTAGTCAAGGAATCTTGCAGACTTGTAGCAGATTTATTTAGAAGTATAACATCGTCTGCATAAAGCAAACAGCTGACATTAACATCTCCAATTTTGATATCATGTTTAATACCACTTTACTTCATAATGTGATCCACATAGATAATGAATAACAGAGGGAATAATGTGCATCCTTGTCTCACACCAGATTTAACATTAAACCATCTTCCTGTACCTCCTTCAATTCTAACTGCTGACTTACAACTCAAATAAAGAATAAGTATTGCTTGATATAATGCCCCATTGACACCATATAACTGTAGCGTATTGAATAGCTTCTCTCTTGGAACCTTGTCATATGCCTTTTCCAGATCGACAAAACTTAAATACAGATCTTTGTTATATTCCCATGCTTTCTCAACTATTTGTCGTAAAGTGAAGATCTGATCCTGACAGCCTCTATTTGGCCTGAACCAGCCTGTTCTTCACCAAGCTTCTCTTCCACAATCCATTCTTCCTCAACTATTTCTCAAGTATACTGACATAAATCTTGCCAGGAATACTCAGCTGAAAAATACCTCTGTAATTCTAACATTCAGTTTTATTTCCCCTTTTATATATGGGTACTGTGAGAACTCTACTCCAATCATCTGGAATTTGTCCCTCTGAACTATGTAGTGCAGCCACTGTTAGACTTTTATACTTCAATACTTGAGCATTTCTGGTCAAATATCACTACTCCAGCTACCTTTCCACGTTTCAGACTTTTGATGGCTTTTTCTACTTCAAGTTTGGATATGTATTCTTGATTGCATGCCTGGTCAGTGTTTTTTTATTACTGTGCTGTCATCACTGATTGTTTCATTTAGCAATTTTTCAAAGTAATTACTCCATACTTTAAGGATATCTTTTTCTCCAATTTTCATATCACCTTTATCATCTCTGATTCCTTTTACAGCATCTTTCCTCAAAGTCCTCCCATGATTTTTGTTTAGATAGTTTTACACAGTGTTGTTTAGCTTTCTTACATTTGTCTCTGTATTCTCTAAGAGCACAAGCTGACTAATTTGCCAGGATATGCTTTCTTCTTTTCGTTCACTGCTCTTTAATTTACTGTGTCCACCATGGAGTTCTGATTTTTCTATCCTTGTAGACAACCTCATCGCATGCCTCTCTGGCTGAATCAATCATTTACTTCAGAGCTTGCCATTGAATCTCCAAGGTTTGATTCCTGTTCTCAAACTCTTTCATTTTTTCTTGAATAATATTTGTATATTTCAGTCTACAGTTCACATCTGAGAGCTGCTCAACTTTTATTTGCTTTAAACTTTCTTACATGTTCTTGTTTTCAATATGAGATTCAATTTTACCCTACTCAAGACTAAATGGTGATCACTTCCAATTTCAAATCCTCTGTACACTCTAGTGTTCTGCACCAGAGAGAAAACATCACTATCAACAATAACATAGTCAATGAGACTTTTCTTATTCCTTGCATCTTCTCTCCATGTGAATTTGTGCACATTTTTATGTTGGAACATGCAGGCCCGGTGTGAGGCAGGGGTGGAATGGGTGAATGCCGCAGAGTTTGTTACAATTATACTGGAGGCAGAAAAAATTAAATATTTAAAAAAAAAATTAAATTGGATATATCATATATTTAAAAAATATAAAATTTATATATACATATTTATAAATATAATTATATTTTATTCTAATTATATAAGCTCCAAATAATGATTTTTATTTTGATAATCACTGGGACCAGTACGTAGAGGGAGCCTGCCTCACAGCGCTGCTTAATAAGGGCACTTGCTCAGCTATATTACGGCAACAAGATATTTTACAAAAATACAGCATTTAGTTTACCAAATAAAAAAGTGCCATTTCCCATTGACAGTTAAATATGTACTTATTATAAGTTAAGGGGATAATAAATCCCTCATTATTTTAAAGCCGGATAAGAAACTCGGAGATCAAAATCTAAGAGTTTCATGCTGAAGAACTTTCGGTGAGTCGAAGCATAAGTCAACACCTGGTAGTACAACACTAAGGCAACTCGGAGCAAAGGTGGAGCAAGCTCCATCACTATCCTTAATATTTTCTCATAATGTAAAATGCAGCTCCTATGAGATGTATTACTGTTTTACATTACGAGGAAGGTCACTACCCAGACCGGTTTCAACCTTTATTGAGGTCTCATCAGTGAGTAGGTTTATCCCCTTGACTTAATTTACGTCGTCGGAAAAAAATAACCTCTTTTGGCACTTTAATGTGCTCATTATATTTTATTAATAAAAAAATTATAGTCATACATACTAAAACCAAACATTTTAGAACCCACTTATTAGATACTTAAGGAAACAACCCATAAAGTATTATACGATGTGAATTTCATAAACTTTTATAGTCTATATATATATATATATATATATATATATATTAAATTATATTATGCATGAATTAGGGCAATAGTGACTAGCAATTTGAGTCACTATCGCCCCGATAGTGACTCAAATTTCAAGTCACTATCGCCCTGACTTTCACGTTGGAGCGATAACTCACTTCCTGCAGTAAACAATATGCCCTCCACAACAGCAACTATACTGTTGTGGAGGGCATATTGTTTACTGCAGGAAGTGAGTTATCGCTCCAACGTGAAAGTTGGGGCGATAGTGACTCAAATTGCGAGTCACTATTGCCCTAATTCATGCATAATATAATTTAGAGTCACTAATTAAGTAAACAATATGCCCTCCACAACAGCAACTGTACTGCTGAAACACGAAAAACAATTTGTTTTATCATGAAACTGAATAAGGTTCACAGACATTTGCAGACTGTGTAATATATTTCTCAACAAATAGTGCAATTAGAGACAACTGGGAATATAAACACTAACTAATGAATCACATCTCCCCTCCAACAGAAACTGTTGTATAGACTCAAGCAAAACCACATGTTGCCAGTGCAACATGTTTTGTTTGACACAACCCCATCATGAAAGTGTTAAAACTAAGAAATATATATTGAATGTATTTCAGATATTATGGAAATCGGTTTAAGAGAATTAGCATTTCCATTCGACTGTCAGCTTGCTTTTTGTTTGGGTCGTGTGATCTTTCGTTAATACCACACCAATCATATGCACTTCTTAATAGCTACTCTTTCTCTACTGGCTTACAATCGTGCACATCTTTCACTTCTTATTAGTAATTTGTCAAGGATTGTTCATTATGTATCTCAAGTCTTAAATTACTGGTAATTTTTACTTGATATAATGGGAAAGGAGATGACTCTATTTGGGTAGATAACTTTGATGTTACACATCAAAGTTATCTACCCAAGAAGTGATGGAGAATAGAAGCTTCTTGGTGAGTCATACCCATTTTCAGCTTTTTTCTTCTGAAAACTTTAGTTTCCGATAATTCCCGCATATATCTCGCACCACGATTTTTTAGGTTTAATTTTGGGAAAAAAGTGTGTTATATTCGAGTAAATACGGTAATTTTTTTAGTTTTCAAATTCTTAAGTATGGATCATTGGTTAAAGACTGGACTTATAAAACGCACAAAAGAGAGCAATATAGAGGATATAGAAATAAGCAATTTCACTCCTCTCATTGATGATAAATTATTTATATTAAGTAAAAATGTATAGTATCTTTATAAATTTGGTTCTATTAAAAATAAATCTTTTTTTTTTTGTACATCTTTTACATGTTTAAATGTACATCTAAATTCAAATAAAACAGACATTTACAATGAAATATATTTTTATTTATTATTATTATTATTTTGATAAGGTACTTGGTAATAATGAAAATTAAAGAAGGGGTACAGAGATATCTGAAGTTTCAGAAACACTGATCTATCAAAATATTTAGCCTGAAACATAGGTGTATATTAGGCTGTTCGTTTTCTTAAATTCTGATTCGAATTTGGATAGATGAAACAGCGTGATATGCACTTCTTACATTTTTTTCAGCGTCATTTCAATTTTGAATGTGAAACATATTGAGCAAATTGTGTATTCTGTGTTTAAGTGACTTTGGACAATTTTTGACTTTGTTTTTAATTGTGTACTTATTTTTGGAATTTTGATAGACAAATAAAATTTTAAAGAATAGTTTATCAATTATTAAACATATTAATCAGAGGCGCATTTTGCTAAAATGCCATAATTTCTCATTGGGCAACATTTTTATGTCTTACATTGCCCTCAATAATTATACCTTTAATGTTTATACCTTTAATTTTTATACTCAATAATTACCTTTAATTATCAAATTTTCAAATTATTGTATAAATTAATTATTTATCATAAAAATCCGTAGAAGGAAAAAAAAAAATCAAAAATCAGATAACGCCTTTTTGTTCCCGTATACAGGGAGTAGGCAAGGCCATTTAGCCCTATCTAACTTTTGGAGACTGAGTGGGCAGTTCAATCTCCACTGGTACCAATGAGAGATAGATGGCCCAAGGCTATCACTAATTAAGCGGTACACAGTGAAGAGAGACGGCTCAAATGTGCCGCCATCTCGTGGTCCCTAACACAAATGTATTTAATGTCTGAAATAATGTGGGTTCTACGGTTGATTTTCTTGAGTTTACAGGACGAAAACCCCGCTTGCCCGTGCCAGAGATCGACTAACTTGGAAACCGGTCAAAAAAAGGCTTAGAAAAATTTCCTCTAGTCGCCGACTAGACTCGAAATCAAGTCATCCTTCGTGCAGCCAAGCACCGTGGTATGCAAACGCCACATCCACTGAGCTACACAGGCTCCAGTTTTCATTATTAAATATAATTATTTGAAATCGGGTCATTCTTTCTGAAACACCCTTTATTGTCTCAGAGGATATCAAATAATTATTCTCCCTAAGAAGTAGTAAATTATATTTGTGCAAATAACTGCATGTCTTTTTCCTAATGTGTACACATCACAACGAATTCTTTTAATAATGCCAACTACAGTTGTAAGTGCAGAGTGCAGTTTATTCTAAATTAAGACTTATTAGAAATTATGAGGTCCACAATGTCCCAAGAGAGAGAGATTAGACGGCTTAGTCACTTTATCAATTGATAAAGTGACATAGCCGAGACACTAGATCTAGAAGTAGTAGTAAAGTCTTTTTGGTGAAATTAAGGCTAGAAAGGTTTATTTTTTTTAAATAATTAAAATTGCTAATTTTTAATTTAGATTTTTTTCATATTTAATGTGATTTATGTAATATTTATAAATTGTGTTAAAATTATGTACTCATTATATAATAAACACAAAAATATTTTATTTATTTATTCACTATATATATATAATTTTTATATATACATATACAATTTCGGCCGAAGGGCAGAAAAAAAAAGATCTCGCCCACATTCAAAAATTTGCTAGGGCCAGCACTGGGAACATGGTGTTAGTAAGAACCAGTCCTTGTCCTGAACAGAAATCTGACAAGTATTTGCCATTATTAGCTTTGCTCTTTTCTCCAAATTTTCCTAAAATAATTTTGTATGTCTGACAATCATTTCCTATTCTGTTATTTAGATTCCCCGATAGGGACCAACTTTTCATTTTTCATTGTGTCAGTTGCTTTCTCTATCTTTCTCTCCTTCTGTAGGACCATAGGCATAAATAAGTCTCATTGTCCAGTTCCCCATTCTGATATTTGCCCATGTCACTCTACTTGAGACTGCCTGTCATTCAAGAAGATTAGCCTTGTGTTTAGTTTTGAATACTATGGCTATTCCTTTTCCCTGATTGCCATTGCCTGAATATAACATTTTGTATTTATTGCTCAGAAAATTCTCACCAGATTTTGTCTTTTTTGTTTCAGTCACACCTATTATGTCAATCTGGTACTTATCCAATTCCTGTTAGCTCCATTTCTTTGCCATTCAGGTTTCTTATGTTCATAGTACCGATCTTGAACTGTGGTGTTATTGAGTTGGAGTGTGTTTTAGGGTTTGTTCCAGTAGCTGACTTTTCACTGTTTGCCCTGGTTCCCTGGCAAAAACAATGGGGGAGGGGGCCTTGTTTAACCGGGCGATGCACCAGTCGGCATGAAATTCTGTCATGTTGTACCATCATTAAATATTGTGGTTTAAGCCAATAAGAATACAATCTGGTCGGCTAAATCCCAAACTGCCAGCCCATCCTTGTTTGTTCAGTATCCAGGTGGATACCTAACAGGGTGCACCACGAGAAGGTGAGAATTGGACATTGGAAAGATATTGTCATATATAAAAAAAAAAAAACTCACCATACTTTAAAAACCAATACAGAACATTTGGAAGAAGATGGCCACTTAATAAGCATCAGTCTGTTGCTTACAGATTGATGCTTATTAATACAAAATAGGGACATCAATGTGTTGTCCCTTTTTTCTAACATTCTAGTATGTGACAAAGTAGTGAGGCTTCTTTCCAAAATATTCCTGACATTTGCAAACTTGGCACTGTCTTAAATCAGGTTATTTTAGTTTGAACAACGAACTCTTTAAACATACTGAAGGTATAGCAATGAGCCCATCACTTTCACTCCCGTTTGTTAACATACATGGATTGTTTTGAAACCCTGGTACTAAATTCAGCACCCCCCCTTTCCCCCACAAAGTTCAAATTATGGTTGAGGTATACAGATGATGTCGAATACCTTTGTTATAAGGCATTCAGATAAGTCTCCCTCATATGCTTAGTTACCTCATAAGCCCATTGATGTGCATGTGCACACACATACATCACATCACCTTCAGTTGGAAGAAGAGGATCACTTAATAAGCTTCAATGTGTTGTCCAGGGAGAATATTCAGGCTGTCCTAGGTGTGCAGTACACACCCATGGAATAGCAATATCACTGATATTATATTTTTGCATTATTTATTCATTTTGTCTCCAAATACAAGTGGTACAACATTATTTACAACAAATTAAGATACATTACAAATGAGAACAGCTTAAATTTGGTAGGTGAATTATACCAGGAATAATAAGGAAAATATGAAAAAAAAAAGAAGGAAACTATACATAAGTTATATACAATAAATATGGTCAGATATTCCTCCAGTACCTTGCACGATCAACTTTTTTTTCTGTCCAGGATATAACAGTCCTCTTTTGTGCAAGCTGATTGAAGAAGGGGACAAGAAAGAACGTGTTCCATGAACTGGGTTGTCCCGCACTCACAGTTATCTGGTCCAGTGAGGTAGCCCCATTTGATGAGATTTTCTTTGCAGTATCCTGCAGTTTGAAGTCTGTTGAGGCTTTCCAAGTATTCCAGTCAAAGCGGGCACCATGTGGAAGATGTTCAGCTGTCGGAATACCAGTATTATTTTCAGGGTATAGTGCAAGCCACGGTTGAGGTCTTGTCTCTGGAGGGTTTTTAGATAGTTCAACAGTTGCTAGGAAGCTATGTTGGGATCATAGTCTTTGGGGCACTGTGGTCTATCAAATGCAAAAATGCAAGTGACATTTTTGCATTTATTCCTGTTAAAGACTCCACTAATTGTTTCCAGGCTTTGTGTGATTCCTAAAATTAAGCACAATATATTAATGCTTCATGAAGCATTAATGTATTGTGTTTTCACACTTTTCGACGTGCAAATATTGCATCATATTCATGTTAATAGCCCTGGTATGAAGTCACAAATACTGACACTTTCAGCCCTTTAAACAGACATGAAGATGACATGAAATTCTTAGTGTCGAGTGGTTTTAAATGTGCGCTGAGACAATAGCACCCAGAAGTTGTTAGTGGCTGTGACTGGTTATTGTGTGAAGCAATCCAATTGAATGCTGTCATATGTAATGAGTTGCAGTTTTTGTTTTCAGAGTTTCATCTGTTTTACATGTATGAAGTGTGAACTGATGTGTGACACTGATATAGACAAGCTTTTAATGTATATTGATATTGTTATAAATAATTTATAACTTTTTTTGCCAATATTTACAATAGGAAACAGTGTTAACAATGTACAATATCCTGTTTTTTGCCAGAGCTTTTGCAAATTGCATGATAATAGTTGAATGAGGTTGAAACTTATGTATAAGAAACAATAAATTACACAATAACCATAATAATCAACTTTAATGAAATGAAAGTACAGATATTTCGTACTGAAAATAACAGTACTATATCATCGTGTAGAAACAAGCAAATCAAAATACGGGAATATAAAGTGCATACAGGAGTGAGTGGTTTACCAATTAAAACCTGTTGCCGCATGGCTAGAAATTAGCATCGATAAATAATATTATTAAAAACTATTTTTGATGGTTAAATAACATAAGAATCTTCCAAACTTTTGGGAGAGAGAAAGACAATCATCTGATTCAGATTTGGCCAATGTAAAAGGGCTTCACAACTTTTTTTGAAAAGACGTTCATATTTAAACCTGCTTCTATGGAGAAGATGAGCTTCATCCCACTGGATATTGTGTTTAGTGTCAATATTATGTTGTGCTAGATTAGACTTTTGAAGTTTCATGTATTCGATATAATACTGATATTCATGAATTCTTTTATCCACAGCATGGCCTGTCTGCCCAAAGTATGTTAGATTACATTCACAAGGTAATCTAACATACACTCACATAATCTAACATAACAATCACAAGGTAAATGCCAGCTAATGATAGCATTGACAGTTTGTCTTTTGTAGATGGCAACAGATGAGAAATTTTGTTGATAGAAAAACATATGGGAATGAGATGATACTTCATCAAAATTCTACTAATCGATTTCGAGATGCCAGAAATATAAGGGATTGGAACCCTGTGGTCTGTTGAAGAAGCCTGAGGTGTTGGAACACAGGAGCCAATTATCTGCTGGATTTGATTAACGTTGTAACCAGTAGTGAGCTATGGAAATTTTAACAAAGGGCTCGCATCATTGAGGAAAAAAAAAAAAAAAAAAAAAAAAAAAAAAAAAGCTGTATTTCACACAAAAACTTTTATTAATACAGCTTGTGCACAAATTCCAATCAAAAGGTGTGAGAGGACAATCAGCCTGTAAAGGCTATCGCTTTTAAACAAATATTAAATATTTCATGATCTAAACATGAAATATTTGCACACAATCAACTGTGTTAATTGTTAATTTATCTTACATAAGAAAAATATTTTTTAACTATCAAAATATAAATCTTTTATAAAATATTTGATTGGCTACTAGTTTTACCATACGATTGGCTACCAGAAGGGAGAAGGGTAAAGATAGCGCATGCGCTTATTTTATTTTCAAACTTGGGCGCATTCGTTATAGAGGAGTTGATACAATAATTCCAAATAATCTATACACTGCCAAATAGACTAATTTTTGTTAGGTTACTGCATGAGTTTGTCGCTTAATATGTTTCAAAAAAAATTTTTTTTTTAAATAAAAAAGTAAACAAGAATAAGGGGCTCGCAAATTTGAGAAAAATTTAACAACGGGCTCATGCGAGCCCCTTATAGCTCACCACTGGTTGTAATTAATTAATTAAAGACTTGATAACACCAATTTTCAGCTGAAAAAAAAAGATCTATAGACAAGTTGAAGGCACTGCCATGGGTAGCCCTCAGTCTCCACCTATGGCAAACTATTTTTCGAACCATCTGGAAGATACCTTGTTCTCATTCATTCATCCTTCTCGTGGTTTCATTATATTGATGATGTCTTTGCTGTTTGGCCTCATTCTGAAAATGAACTTACCACTTTCCTACAAAGATCAATAACCTTCATCCATGCATTCAATTCACCATGGAAAAAGAAAAGGCTGGTAGCTTACTATTCTTGAACGTCCTTCTTACGAACACAGCCTCATAATTTATCAACTAGTGTTTATCGAAAACCTACCTTTACTGGCAGATACATTCATTAAAAGCCTGCTCATAACACCTCTCAAAAAATTGGTGATATCAAGTCTTTAATTAATAGAGCATATAATGTGTGCTCCTCTCCCTCAAGCTTACAACAAGAACTTCTCACTATCAAAACATTAATGGAATTTAATGGTTACAACCCTAATCAAATCCAGTAGATAATTGACTTCTATGTTCCAACTCCTCAGGATTCTTCAATAGACTGCAGGGTTCCAATCTCTTATATTTCTGGCATCTCGGAACCAATTGGTAGAATTTTCAAGAAGTATCATCTCATTCCCAAATATTTTCCTATCAACAAAATTTCTCATCTGCTGCCATCTACAAAAGACAAACTGTCATCTCTATCATTATAATAAACACATCTCCTTGCGGATATGTATAATGTTAAGCATTAAGGGAAGGGCCACTACCCAGGCTAGTTTCGACCTTTATTGAGGTCTCTTCAGTGGGAGCCAGGCCCAAGTGGAGATACCAACATTATACATATCCGCAAGGAGATGTGTTTTGCATTATGGGAGATACTGAGATAGGGGTGTTGGCAGCTTGCTCCACCTTTGCAAGGAGTTGCCCGGTGTTGTACCACTTTACCCCAGTCCTGAAGATACTTTCAGACGCAAACTTTGTTTGCACACAATTGGATAAAGGATTAAACTAAATTTATTATATCTCTATCATTAGTTTGCGTTTACCAGATATCTTGTGAATGTAATCTAACATAATTCTTGTAGATAGGCTTATATGTTGGTAACCGTGACTATTAAATTATTTCAGGAATTTACAACGTATACTGGAGTATTAATTAAAATAAACTTTAATAAATACTTCCTATATTTTGGCAACGTCACATCGCCATCTTCATGGGAAAATATAACTATGACACGTGCACGCAGGCACTACAAAGAGCAAATGAGGCAGAAGAGAGAAAACTGATGCTGTTCCTAGAGTCCTAAAGGTTCCCCCCCCCCGAGGCTATATTGGGTTGTCTTGGCTGTTGGGCTGAAGTTCTCAAGATGTAAGCTTCCCAAATTTGGGGTAGTCTCAAGCACCCAAATTTGTTGAGGTTTGGAAAGTTTTTAGAGCTGAGGCTGATTCCACGAACAATCTTTCGTATTTAAATTTGCTGCGGTGTAATAACGTGGCTTTCTTCCAGCATAATCTGTGGCGGGTATCAAGAGCATGGTCTGCAAGCCTAGAGTGGCTGTAATGGTGAAACTGTCTTTGTGTTCTGATATCCTGACATTTGCTGTACTGCCTGTTTGGTCAAAGAAGGACAGTTTACAGCTGCAAGGGATCTGGTATACTTCAGGAAGGTCTAGGGGAAGTGGCTGGTCTTTGGTGGAGCGGATAATGGATGCCAATTTCTTATATGGTTTGTAACAAGAAGTCAGGTCATATTTTTGGAGGTTAATATTTTGGTTAACTAATAAATTAAAGCATTTATAGTTATCCTACAATTAATTGCACTGGACCAATTAAGATGAGCACTGATGCACTATGCCTTCTTAAAACTTTCGTACATCAATAAAAATGCAATCATACGGTCAAATTGACATGAATTTTGTAGTGCAGGTTGCATAAGCCACACGACAGCACACCCAACTTAAATGGGCACGTGACAATGGTGTTGTCCCTTTTTGCTAATGTACCAGTGGGGCTTATATAGGACCCACTATTCCGATAGAAGGATGGCCACTTTGGTAAGAAGAAAAGAACATAAAAAAGTATATTAGGTATGAAGAATCTAAAAGAGACTAGGCACAATATGCCCTGAATAGTGACCATTTCATCAGATGGAACAAAGACATAAACACACAAACCCAATTTAAATCACAGAGACTGTTCCTGGAGACAACTGAAGTTTTACAGAACCTGGTTAACTACAACAAAAATGACTGTGTAATTCTACACAAATTTTAGCACACTGCTGAATCCTCCCGTCAGCAGTAATTAGTAATCATCGCAAAGAGTGCCTATTGCCTTCCATGCACGAATGTCCCTGTTCATCATTTGAATTATTTTATTCTTAGTCTTTGCTGAGAATAAAATGACCAAGATGAATAAAATGAGAGGTTTCACGTCTTTAACTTTGCCTTTGATAATGCTAGTTTGAGCTGGCAAAATTTTGGTATGTTCATAATTAGTTAATAAATTATTTATTTTTATTCCAGTTCCCTGTAGTTTTTGTTCCAGAAACTTCAACATGAATCATGGATTTTTTGCTTGAAGAGTGGTGAATGAATTTATTGAAAAGTATGACTGTGTGAATAATGGTTATTATGGGTCTTCAGAATCCAAGATGTCCATATAATAATAATAATAATAATAATAATGAATCAACTAGATACTTACTTACTTAAAAAAACTATGCAAGCAGTAAAAAACTTTAAAACTTACTATACTGCAATGGCTGGCCCCACTGACTGAGATATTTTCCATCAGCAGAGAATCGTACAATTCGGCTATTGCAATACCTAAAAATAACAAAAAAAAAAGAAAAAAGAAAGAAATATTTTTTAAAAATTGGAATAACCTAATATACAAATATTATTATTATCATAATATCCCATGAACTGAAAGACTCATCTAGGAGGTCTCCTTTGTCAAATCATATCATACACACAGCTCATCATACCACACTTTAAACACATTCAAATTCTCTGCAGATACCACTCTCTCTCAGGCAATGCATTCCAATTATTCACAACTCTCCATGTAATAGCCCAATTTTTCCTCCACTTATTTTTCTGCCAGATTCTCTGCTCTGGTGGCTTTTCTTATTATGAAATAATAATGAAACAACAGAAAAATTCTAACGAGCACCACAACAATTACTACAGTAAGGTACCACCAATATGATGAAAAAATTTCTACTTATATTTTTTCTAATTATACACTTTTTCCTAGTAAATACTTTCGAGTTCTGTGGATCTTACTCCTGTAGCCCATTTGTCACTGGCTGTCCAGGAAGCCTAACATCCAGTGCAGTCCTTGGTAACCTGCGCGACGACCGATGCGGTATAGAGTTCTGATTTGTCTTCACCATTTTTAACTGGGGGTGGGCAGGTGCACAAGATAAAAAATAGGTAAATAGGACAGAATCACCCCTAGCTCTCGAATACTATAATAGCATTGGGGGAAAGGAGCAAGGTGAAAAGAAATACAGAGGGAAAGAAGAGTAGGGACCAGTCTACAGATAATATAACAGGTGTATATTACATGAAGTAAGGTGTGGTCCAGCTTCAGGTGCCTCGGGTTCGTCATGCCCGTATTCACTAGAGTGAGCCTTTGAGGATATATATATTTAAATACATAATTAAATAAACAAATCAGGAAAGGTTAATAGACTGAAAAAGTACTATCTCTCATATAAAAACAAACAATCAGATCTAATTAAGTTTCGACAATGAAGTAAGATTTCATAAGTTTCCTGATGAAGATGTTCCATAAGAAATCTATTCTTATTTAGGATTTTAGTACATTGAAGAACATCATGAAGAACATAAGGCTTATGTTCTTTATGATGGACAAAGGCAGATCTCTCAGATTGTTCATAATAAGAAAAGCCACAAGGGCAAAGAATCTGGCAAAAACCTGAAAAACTAAGTGGAGAAAAAATTGGGCTATTAAGCCATTATACATTGCATCCTTACTTTACATTTGACAGATTACTACTATATAATATTAAGCCAAACTTCTTGTCAAATGGTTCAGTGAACCCTTTTATTAACAGAGCTTTCATCAACTGCAGAATTCCTGCCTTTTCTGTTCAAGAAGAATTTGTATTCTACTGCCTTATGTGAAAGAAATATTTGAAAATATTGAGAAAAATTTTGTTTATTTGTCCTATCAGAATTATCTTCACCTCTCTCTTTCTCTTCACCAAAGGACAAACTTCCTCCTTAGTTTTCCAGGCATCTAAAAGATTCCCCTGTGGCTTCTCATTATGGAAAATCTGGATGATCTGCCTTTGTTCATCATGAAGAACATGTCTTATATCAAATATCTTCAGCCTGAACAATATGGCCTTGCTAAATATGCCAACTCTACTAAGCACATAGCTCTCTGGAATAAGACTAACATAAGGGCAGATTCTTATGGAATGTCATTAAAAGGAAACTTGAGACACTTTATTTCATTATCCAAACTTAAATAAATCTCTTTATGGTTTTCTCTTTGTAAATCTAATTAGGAATTTTTTTTCACCAATTTGTTACTTTACAGAAGCTAAGGCAGTACTCTTTGCAATCATTCTGTTATTTGTGTATTTTGCTGTTGTATTTCTGTACCGTAGATGCCTTTGACACTTAGGAGAAAATTTTATCATTAAAGATTAAGTTATTTGACATGAATTTTGTGTTCCTTTTATTTTTAGCAAAACCTTTGGAAAACATGAACTACCTGGTTATGATCACACAAATGTAACAAAAATAAATAAAATAAAAAAATATAGCAGGAAAACTAATTGCACATTATGACTATAATCTTAACACACACACACACACACACACACACACACACACACACACACATATATATACACTGCTTGAAAGCAGACAACAGACACCCTGATGGGCAAGTTGCATCATATCATGTAACGACTCACATATTTGTAGCCAGTATAAATTGGAGGAATATGATACTCCCAAGTCAGTGCAGCTGTGTCTAGATGAAATGGCTGAGAGAATGGAACTAATGGAGTTTGAAAGAGGTGTTATGATAGGATGCCATGTTGCAGGCCTATCTGTTCTGCAAATTGTTGAAAAAATGGGTCATCCCAGCTCAACATCCAATGATACCATACTAAGAAAGAAGCGTAGGAGTCAACTGCAAGTGCTACTACCTGCAGTGGGCGACTTACCACACTCACTGAATATGACTGTAGGGTGAAATGAAAGATAAAAACCGCCATTGGTTGACACATTGAATGAGGAGTTCCAGGCATTAACTGAAACATGAATGATTTGTCGCTCCATAACACAGTTTTCCAGGCTTCCTTGTCCTACTGTACATGCTCTTTTCACCACTGAAGACAACATGTTGGTTCAGGTAATATAGAAGCCACATTACCTAAACCAACATGTTGTCTTCAGTGGTGAAAAGAGCACGTACAATGGGACATGGAAGCCTGGAAAACTGTGTTATAGAGCGACAAATCATGCTACAACTTCTACTGAGCAGATGGATGGATGTGGGCATGGCAGACCCGTGAATGTCTCTTACCACAGTGCACCTAACCCCAACTATGAAATTTGGAGGTGGCGGTATGATGGTGTGGTCTTGTTTTACCTGGTTTGGCCCCAGATCTCTATTTTGTGGTGCCACGAACATTGAACTCCGAGAGGTATATGATCATTCTGGAAAATGCAATGCTTCCTACTTTGTTGGCTTTCTATGAAATTGACCATTGTCTCTTTCAGCAAGACAATGCAATGTGTCATAAGGTTGCTGCTGTAACTGATAGTTTGTGGACATGAACATGAATGTCATCATACTTGCCTGGCCTCCACAGAACCTAATCTCAACCCTATTGAACATCTATGAGATGAACTATAGTGTCAGGTGAGGTCAAGGGACGTCTGCGCTACAATGCTTCTGGACTGCGTTACAGCAGTCCAGAAGCTCATTACATGCCTACAGGAAGAATGGTCCAAAATTCCCACTGACTGCTATATGCTTGTGGAAAGTATGTCCTGTAGGAATGCTGCAGTCATCGCAATGAAAGGAGGTCCTATATGTTATTAAGGTTGGCACCATGGCTGTTTGCGCCCCACACTGTGGTGTCCTTGACGTCTTTCCAAGCAGTATTTATATATATATATATATATATATTCAGGTTTCATGCTTCAGACTGTATTCTGGATATAAATCCAGATACAGCTGGGTTGATTCTACTTTCATTAATCCAATAAATTAATCCAATAAATATAATTTAATTTCTGATTTCCATTTTTTAATACAGTGAGATGCAGAAATCATTTAATCATTATTTTAGCATGCTGTATTTGTCATATCTAATATACTGTTAGATGAGACTAGTTCTCTAGAAGTGGTTCTTGAAAAAAAAAATTTTTTTTTTGAGCTAGTTCTTATATATATATATATATATATATATATATATATATATATATATATATATATATATATATATACACATACACATACACATATATAATTTTCTTAACCTGTATGATTCACTCCCCTTCCAAATCATTTAGTTATATACATAATATACATATATAAAATTAGAGAAACAGTGTTTTCTTTAATTTTATATATAGAGTTTAAGGATACAGAGATGATACATTTGATAATTTTTATAACTGTAGAGAATTTATATTTTGCTAGAATGGATTCCTTGAGCCAAACAAAAGTTTATTATATACAAGCAAGCTTTGAGAAGTAAAAAAAAATATAAACACAAAGCATGACCACACTGGTGAAGAAGCAACATCAGTTTATGAAAGGCAATTAGATAACCCAAAGGAAATTTCACTGTGGTAAGTAAAGGAAAGAATGGTTTGAGAAAGGGATACTTCAGATGAATGTAAATAGTAGGAGAAGAAACAATCGAATTATTAACTAAATGCTTTGGAAGGGGAGTGAATCATACAGGTTAAGAAAATTCAGTGATGTGAATGAAAAAGATATGAGGATAAAGGCATAATAATTGAAAATACTGAGGATAATGCAAAATTTCAATGTGAATACAGCAGTGATGTCTAATGAGATCTTTCTGTATATTATGAGAGAATGTGAGAGAATTAGCTCTGCCTATGACCAGGATGTTTAATTTAAGCCTCAGCATTGGAGGTTTTCCAAAAGGAGTCCAAAAAGGCAAGACAGTTTCATTACAGAGAGAAGAATCCATGACAGAGTTAATCAGCAAATTAAATATTAATCAGTACCTTGAGATTGGTAGTCAAGGTAATGAAAATGTTGGTTATGCCAGGAATTCAGCAATGGGCAAATAGACATGATCCTCTATAATAGAGAGCAAGTAAAGAGAAATCTTGTCTTATAGTAACTGACTAATTTTTCATAAAGTGAAAGCTGAGTTAAATAAGGGGAATGGTTATAGTATGAAACTGGAACAAATGGGGAATAATAAATAGATATCAGATAACAGTACACACTGAAGAAACCAGTGACTAAGTGACTAATCTAAGAGAAACCAGTAACTTAGGATTATGTGTTTAGCCACTGATGCTTAATTTGTAGGTTCCATAATTTAAAAGGGAATATACAGTGTTTGTTGATGACAATAAGCTAAGAGTAAAAATAAACAAAGATGATGTACTCATCCTACAGAATGACTTCAATAAAATTATATTATGGCTAAGATGGTGACATTTAACAGTTCATCATCATCATCAAATTCCTGCCATGTACCCTCAAGGGGGTGTACAGGATATGACAGTACTACATGAAAAATTTACATCATTACTAACTTCCTATCTACAATTTTCCTCCAAATCAGTCTGTTACTTGTCAAGACTCCAACATTATCAGATCTTATTTCTATCGTCTAAGGCACTTTGTACCGTATCAATCCACCTATATCTTGGTCTTCCTCTGGGTCGTTTTCCTGCCAACCTGGCAGAGAACACTTCTTTTGCTAATCTTTCCTCTGCCATTCTATTTAAGTGACCATACCACCTGAGATTAAATCTGCTAACACATTCCTGGATGCTGACAATGTCAAGTTCTTTCCTAATATCCTCATTTTTAATATGATATTGCAATTGATGCCATCTGTTCACGCCTCTAATCTTTCTCAGGACTCTCATATCTGCAGTCTCTAGTGTTTGGTCAAGTGTTTTACTTCTGACTCAGATCCATAAGTTAAAACTGGTTTGAACACTGTCTTGTATACAGCTAATTTAGTGTTGCGACTAATTTCTCTCTCATTCCATATGAATTTATTCAATTGACTTCCCACCATACCAGCTTTGCTGATTCTGTTGTCTATTTCTATATTTAATTTACCACATTCAGTAAAAATCGTGCCTAAGTAGCTGAAATGTTTCACTTGTTCCACAGGTTCTCCATTCACAACACAGTTGACATTTTCAATGATTCTACCTATTTTCATTGTCTTTGTCTTTTTATTGCTGACTTTCATACCATACCTACTACAACAGTTATTCAATTTAGTCAGGGAATCTTGCAAACTTGTAGCTTATTTATTTAGAAGTATAACATCGTCTGCAATAAAGCAAAGAGCTGACATTAGCATCTCCAATTTTGATATCATGTTTAATACCACTCTCCTTCATAATGTGATCCATATAGATAATGAATAACAGAGGGGATAATGTACATCCTTGTCTCACACCAGATTTAACATTAGATCACCTTCCTGTACTTCCTTCAATTCTAACTACTGACTTACAACTCAAATAAAGACTAAGTATTGCTTGATATAATGCCCCATTGACACCATATAACTGCAGCGTATTGAATAGCTTCTCTCTTGGCACCTTGTCATATGCCTTTTCCAAATCGACAAAACTTAAATACAGATCTTTGTTATATTCCCATGCTTTCGCGACTATTTGTCGTAAAGTGAAGATCTGATCCTGACAGCCTCTATTTGGCCTGAAACCAGCTTGTTCTTCACCAAGCTTTTCTTCCACAATTCTTCTCAACCATTTCTCAAGTATACTTGCATAGATCTTGCCAGGAACACTCAGTAGGGAAATACCTCTGTAATTCTAACATTCAGTTTTATTTCCCTTTTTATATATGGGTACTATGAGAGCTCTACTCCAATCATCAGGAATTCGTCCCTCTGTTCAGGCTTTCTGAACTATGCAGTGCAGCAACTGTAAGACTTTTATATCACCATACTTCAGCATTTCTGGTCGAATATCTTCTACTCTTGCTGCCTTTCCACATTTCAAGCCGTTGATGGCTTTTTCTACTTCAAGTATGGATATGTATTCCTGACTGCATGCCTGGTCAGTGTTTTTTATCACTGTGTTGTCATCACTGCTTGTTTCATTTAGCAGTTTTTCAAAGTAATTACTCCATACTTCAAGGATATCTTTTTCTCCTGTTTTCATGTCACCTTTATCATCTCTAACTCCTTTTACAGCATTCTTTCCTCCATTCCTAAGCTTCTTCAACAACCTCCAGAATATTTTGCCACCTTCTTGATATTTATTTTCTATATTCTTGCCAAAGTCCTCCCATGACTTTTGTTTAGCTAGTTTTACACACTGTTTAGCTTTCTTACATTTGTCTCTGTATTCTGTAAGAGTAAAAGCTGACTTATTTGCTAGGAACTTTTGATATGCTTTCTTCTTTTCCTTCACTGCCACTTTAACTTCCTGTGTCCACCAGGGAGTTCTGATTTTTTTATCCTTGCACACAACCTCACCACATGCCTCTCTGGCAGAATCAATCAATGTTTTCTTCAGAGTTTGCCACTGAATCTCCAAGGTTTGATTCCTGTTCTCAAACTCTTTCATTTTCTTTTCAATAATCTTTCTGTATTTTAGTCTACAGTTCACATCTGAGAGCTGCTCAACTTTTATTTGCTTCAAAACTTTCTTGCATGTTATTCTTTTCAATATGAAATCCAATTTTATCTTGCTCAAAACTAAATAGCGATCACTTCCAATTTCAAATCCTCTGTACACTCTGGTGTCCTGCACCACGGAGAAAACATCACTATCAAAAATAACATAGTCAATGAGACTTTACTTATTCCTAGCCTCTTCTCTCCATGTGAATTTGTGCACATTTTTATGCTGGAACATGGTGTTAGTAATAACCAGTCCATGTCCTGAGAGAAATCCAACAGATATTTGCCATTATCATTAGCTTTGCTCTTTTCTCCAAATTTTCCCAAAATATTTGTATGTCTCACAATCATTTCCTACTCTGCTATTTAGATCCCCAACAAGGACCAACTTTTCCTTTTTCATTGTGTCAGTTGCTTTTTCTAAAGCGTCAAAAAATTCCTCCATTTCTACCTTAGTAGAACATTCTGTGGGACCATAGGCACAAATAAGTGTCATTTTTCCAGTTCCCCATTCTCATATTTGCCCACATTACTCTACTTGAGACTACGTGTGTAGAGGCTTAAGTGCTGTGAGGACATCATGTTGGATGCTTACTGGATTTTTTACAACACTCAAAAAGAATTAAAATAGAATTTAATACTTCTTATATTTCGTCCTAGTCATAGGACATCTATGGGGATTACAAAAACAATTAATGTAACATATACACAAATAACAAACAATACTAAGCCCAACCACGTGGGTGACACTAAAGTCCTATCTAGGTAGAGCGCCCTCTAAGGGCAGTAGTAGTTGGCCTGGAATGTAAGGTGGGAACTCTGGTGTTGAGTGTTTCCCAAATCTTCGGAAGCTTAATGCATCCGTATTTATTGAGTTTTGGTTGGTTTTTGAGAGCTGCTGCTGCTTCTAAGAAAAGTTTCTCTTTCTTGAATTTGCTGTGGTGGAGCATGGTGGTTTTCTTCCATGATATCCTGTGGGTGGTGTCCAAAATATGGTCAGCCAAGCCTGAATGGCAATAGTTGTGTTTGAAGATGTAAGACTTGTGTTCCTCTAGACGAATGGATGCTGATCTGCCTGTCTGTCCAAAGTACGCCAGCTTACAGGAACAGGGTACTTCGTAAACTCCAGGCAGAGAGAGAGAGGAGGAAGCTGATCTTTCGTAGAACGGATAAGGGTAGCAAGTTTGCGGTGGGGCTTATATGCTGTGTGTAGGTTGTACTGTTTTAGTATCTTGGCTATTTTTTCGGATGTGCCACGGATGTAAGGTATGGTGATGTCATTTTTAAAATCTTGTTGACGAGAAGGATGGGGAATGGGGGAGGAGTTGATTATTTTTTTGATACTGTGATCGCTGTAGCCATTGGAGAGGAAAGTGCTGTGTATGTGGTTAAGCTCAGTAGTGAGGGCGGTTCCGCTGGAACAAAGATTGTGGGTGCTCTTGGTAAGAGTTTTAATAATGCCATATTGTTGAGAGGGGTGGTGGTGGGAGAGTTTGTGAATGTATCTGCCTGTGTGTGTGTGGGTTTTCTGTATATGTGAAGGTAAGTGTATCATTAGGCAGGCGTGTGACTAAGGTGTCTAGGAAGGGTAAACAATTGTTCTTTTCCATAGTGAACTGGATTCTTGGATGTAGACTATTGAGATGACTGAGGAAGGAGTCTAACGTGTCTGGGCCATGAGGCCAAATAGAGAACACATCATCTACATATCTTAGCCAGATAGAAGGTTTGAGTGGGGCTGAGTCTATGGCTCGTTTTTCGAAATCTTCCATATAAAAATTGGCAATAGGGGTGAGGGGGGGAACCCATGGCGATTAACTCTATCTGCTTGTAGATTTTGTTGTTCCAAGAGAAATACCCAGAGTTAATGGCAAAGGAAAAGAGATCTAAGATGTCAGAGGGAAAAACGTTTTCTAAGAGAGATAAGGTGTCAATTAAGGGAATATTGGTAAACAAAGAGGAGATATCAAAGCTTACCAATATGTCTGTCTTATTCAAGGTTAAATTTTCTGTGAGGGCTTTAAAGTGGGTCGAGTTTTTTATATAGGAAGGGGACCTTCCGGTGAGGGGGATCAGAGAGTTGGCCAGCTGTTTAGATAGTCTATAGTAAGGTGCATTGGTGGCATCTACTATAGGCCTGAGTGGGGAATTGGGGTTGTGAATCTTTTGGTAAACCGTATATTCGGGGGGGGGGGGGAGCGGAAAAGTTTAAGTTTTTTCGTGACGTCAGGGGGCCAGGAAGATACTTTTTTGAGTAAGATTTTTAGTTTCTTAACTTGTGTTTTTGTAGCGGGATGTAGGTAGCGCGATTGCGGAGGATAATGTTCATTTTACGATTGTATTCACTGGTATTAAGAACGACTGTGGCATTACCCTTATCCGCTCTTTTGATGATGATACTTTTTTCTTTACGTAGTTTCAGGAGAGCTGTACGTTGGGCATATGATAAATTAATTTTTGGCGGCGAAGAATGCGCAAGGATGTTGGCTATGTCAAGTCTGATGTTGTTAGCTATCTCCGACGGTAAGTGACCGATTCCCCGTTTGATGTTTCCCATTACGTCAAGCATCAGCACTTCCTTCGGAGCGACGGCAAAATTACAGCCGAGGCAAAGGGCGCTGACGGCATCGTCGTTGAGCCTTTTGGAAGAGAGGTTTATTACTATCTGCAGCGGTTGAATTTGTGGTTGTGGTTTGTTTTTCACAAGATTGCTATATTTCTTGATGTGTTAATTTTTTATTTTTTGGAATTATCTCTGTGCAGAAGTTTCCGAAATGCCAGAGAAAATCGACCAAAGTTCAGGGTTAAGAATGGTGGAGAGCTCTGAATGTAAGGAGCCAATGGCGGCGTTCGTCACTGCGAGGGTAGCACATGTAGAGGCGATTTGCTCGCAGAGTAATGCCTGGCTGGCACGGTTATATATACAAAGTGCTTTTTTGGAAATACCATGGATTCCCCCCCTTCACCCCCCCTTGCCAATTTCTATATGGAAGATTTCGAAAAACGAGCCATAGACTCAGCCCCACTCAAACCTTCTATCTGGCTAAGATATGTAGATGATGTGTTCTCTATTTGGCCTCATGGCCCAGACATGTTAGACTCCTTCCTCAGTCATCTCAATAGTCTACATCCAAGAATCCAGTTCACTATGGAAAAGGAAAAGAACAATTGTTTACCCTTCCTAGACACCTTAGTCACACGCCTGCCTAATGATACACTTACCTTCAATGTATACAGAAAACCCACACACACAGGCAGATACATTCACAAAACTCTCCCACCACCACCCCTCTCAACAATATGGCATTATTAAAACTCTTACCAAGAGCACCCACAATCTTTGTTCCAGTGGAACCGCCCTCACTACTGAGCTTAACCACATATACAGCACTTTCCTCTCCAATGGCTACAGCGATCACAGTATCAAAAAAATAATCAACTCCTCCCCCATTCCCCATCCTTCTCGTCAACAAGATTTTAAAAATGCCATCACCATACCCTACATCCGTAGCACATCCGAAAAAATAGCCAAGATACTAAAACAGTACAACCTACACACAGCATATAAGCCCCACCGCAAACTTGCTACCCTTATCCGTTCTACGAAAGATCAGCTCCCTCCTCTCTCTCTGCCTGGAGTTTACGAAGTACCCTGTTCCTGTAAGCTGGCGTACTTTGGACAGACAGGCAGATCAGGATCCATCCATCTAGAGGAACACAAGTCTTACATCTTCAAACACAACTATGGCCATTCAGGCTTGGCTGACCATGTTTTGGACACCACCCACAAGGTATCATGGAAGAAAACCACCATGCTCCACCACAGCAAATTCAAGAAAGAGAAACTTTTCTTAGAAGCAGCAGCAGCTCTCAAAAAGCAATCAAATCTCAATAAATACGGTTGCATTAAGCTTCCGAAGATTTGGGAAACACTCATCACCAGAGTTCCCACCTTACATTCCAGGCCACCTACTATTCCCCTTAGAGGGAGCTCTGTTACCCACGTGTTTGGGCTATATTATTGTTTGTTATTTGTGTATATGTTACATTAATTGTTTTTGTAATCCCCGTAGATGTCCTAGTGACTAGGATGAAATATAGGAAGTATTAAATTCTATTTTAATTCTTTTTGAGTGTTGTAAAAAATCCATTAAGCCTCCAACATGATCTACTTGAGACTGACTGCCATTCAAGAAGATTAGCCTCATATTTTGTGTTGAATACTATGGCTACTCCTTCTTTTCCTTGATTGTCATTACCTGAATATAACATTTTGTATTTATTGCTCAGAAAGATCTCACCAGTTTTGGTCTTTTTTGTTTCAGTCACCCCTATTACGTCGATCTTGTACTTATCTAATTCCTCAGCTAGCTCCATTTCTTTGCCATTCATGCTTCTTATGTTGATAGTACCGATCTTTAACTCTGGTGATGTTGAGTTGGGGTTTGTTTTCAGATTTGTTTTCACATTTAACAGTTTAACATTGCAAAGTGCTGAATTACCCATTCTGGAGTGAGAAGAATACAAGCTAAATATTAAACCAATAAGAAGTCATTGCAAGAAACTTGTGAGGTTAGTTATCGGAAAATGATAGTGAACAAGGAGTTGAAGATCAACAGACAAACTGCAAAACTGGACAAATTCCCACAATGAAATACTTGGATGTTGAAAAACACATGGGCATAAGTTGTTACCTCTTTTATAATGCATCAATGTGACTACATCTAGACAATTTTTCTCAGATTTTGTCAACAGGATTAGGGATGAGAATGTGGTATGAATCCAGAGGCAACTGAACAAGATGACAACAAGTTCTGAGTTTCTAAGAAGAAGAACATATTAGAGTTGGTGGGCTGTAAAATTTGACTGAATGGTGGAAAGAGGGATTGATAGAAACATATCTTAAATACTAACAGAATTTGTTATACAGGACAGATTATTATTATAATTATCCCAAGATCCCATGGAATCAAAGACTCATTGCAGAAGGTCCCTTTGTCATACACACAAGCTCATCATACTGTGCCTTAAACACATTCAAATTCTCTGCAGACACCACACTCTCAGGCAACACATTCCAATCATTCAAAACTCTCCATGCAAAAAACCTGAATCTCGCATCCTTGCTCACATCCTTCTTATACCTCCAGGATGATCTCTTATTCTGCCTTCATCTCCCATCATTTTCTCAAATACATTCATCGTTAATCATATAACAACCACTTACCAACTTATACATCTCTATCATATCTCCTCTCTTCCTCTTATTCACCAGACTCTTCAAAAATTGCATCTTCTCAACCATTCATCATGATCAGTAAAACCTTAGTGAATCGCTTCTGGATCCTTTCCAATACCTTTTGAAAACCAGATGATCAAATCTCTGCACAGTAGTCCATATGTGGCTTAATCAGGGCCCGATACAATGGAACCAGAATCTCCTTACTTCTACAAGGCAATATCCCTCACATCACTGTCAGAATTCATTATGCTATCCTCACAATTTTGGCAATGTGTTCTCTAAATTTTAGATCCTTATTCACCACCATCACCCCAAGATTTCTTACTTCCTCTACCTCCAAGAATATATCCCTGCCAGTGACAAATCTACATCCCATCTTTGTTCTCCAAATTTTAAATCTTACATTGTCCAACACTGAAGTGGCATCCCCAGTCCAGTACCCATTCACTCAGTCTACTCAAATCTTCTGCAAAGACCACATCATCATCTGCAAACAGCTGGATATCTCCATTCAAGTCTTCCCCAATATCATTAACATACAGGTTAAACAGCAATGGTCCTAAAACAGACCTCTCTGGCACACCAATTAGTGACTTTCCTCTTTGCTGATATTTAACAGATGGCCAATCTCCAATTCAATGCACTAATCTAATATTCAACCTAATCCGCTTTAGTTTGACTATCAACTCAACATGAGGTAACTATCAAAAGTCTTTGCAAAATCTAAGTGAGATGGATACACAGTAGTGTACCCATCTCAATTGTCCAATGCAGGTGTCGTCTTATTGTAATAAGTAAGATTACTATTACGTGACTCTCTTTAGCAATTCTACGGTGTCCATCAAAGATAACACCACTGTTGTCAACCTGATTCTAGGTTCTGGTGCTCAATAACCTCTCTAAAACTTTAACCACAACCTGACACAGAGATTGGCCTATAATTTGATGCTGGAGTTCTGTTACTTCCCTTATGAAGTGGTACAATCTTGCCTTCCTTCCACTCCTTTGGAACTTGATCCAATGTAAGACTCATATTAAAGAAATATGCCATGGAATATGTCAACTCCCTGACACATTCCTTCAAAATACGTGGTCATATGATAGAGAGATATTAGACTAGTTAATTCATGAGTAGAGTCCAGAAGAAGGCCTGTGACTAGTGGCATGCTGCAAGGCTCTGTTCTTAGACTACTACTGTTTAATTTGCACATCAATGATATAGGAGAGGATCTGGGAGGAACTGTTCAGTTGTTTGCCGATGATGCAAAATTTGGTAGAATTTTGCAGGTTGATTTGGATAGACTGGCAGTCTGGTCAAAGGTGAATGGATGTTTAATGTGGCAAATTACAAACCATGTTATGCATTTTTGAGTGAAAAGATCACCAACTGTATAGCACATTTGTGAAACTGTACTCCAGGAAATGAAATTGATGAAGCCAGAGATTTGGGAGTGTTAGTGGATAGGGAGTTAAAGTTTATCGGGCACATAGCAAAAGAAAATATGAAAGAATTAAACCAGGAATCAGTAAGTAATAGAAAAAATTAAAAAATATAAACATAAATAGATGGAACACATTGAAAGAATGAAAACAGAAAGATTACCAAAACAAGACTTAGATTACAAACCATTAGGAAGAAGAAAACCAGGGTATCCTCTAAAGAGATTTAACGATGATTTTAATACTAAAACAGCCACTCTAGGACTAAATCCTTGAAAAGCATGATGATGACAGCAAAAGTGGCTAAAACAGCTCATCGGATTACTTGGTTACTGAAGAATACTTTGACAAGCAGAGACAAAGCAGGTTACTGTTCCTGTTTAATGAGCCTTGATAAGACCCTGTCTTGCCTTCTGAGTATTTTGGTGATGAGGAAGAAGTGCAAAGGATTCATAGTCGAGTGACCAAGATGGTAGTAGATTTATGGAATGAACCTTATGAGAACTGGTTGAAGATATGATTGAGAAATACAAATTACTGAAGGGTTTTTACAAGATTAATTCAGAGGAAATTTTTCAGAAAGGTCGTGGTGGGAGAACTACGGGCCAATCTTGGAAACTGAATAAGAGTGTAGTTAGCAAGGATGTTAGAACAGGGTTTTTTGCTCGGAGAGTAGCAAATGAGTGGAATAGATTGCAGAGTCTGTTTTGGGTGCCATGACTGTGAATGTGTTCAAAGCAAAGCATGATAGATACTCAGAAATGTTGAATAGTACTTGACATGATGTTTAGGGCCTCCCTTGGTAAGTCTAAGTAATAATAATAATATATCATCAAGTTCCACAGTCTTATTAAGTTCTTTTACTTAGTTCCACATATAGTTGGAAGTTTATTTTTCACTTGGTTAGACTAAAATAAATTTAGTTTAATCCTTTTATCCAAGTGTAAGCAAACTTTGTTTGCACCTGAAAATATCTTCAGGACTGAGGTAAGGTAGTGCAACACCAGGCAACTCTGAGCAAAGGTGGACCAAGCTCTCATCACTCCTTGTCTCAGTATCTCCCATAATGCAAAGCACATCTCCTTGCGGACATGTATACTGCAATGCATTAAGGGGAGGGCCACTATCCAGACCTGTATTGCTTGGATTTAGCACGTAAATCCAAGCAATACGGTGGGCTTAGTATTGTAAGTTTTTGTGTGCATGTTACATTAATTGTTTTTTGTAATCCCCGTAGATGTCCTAGTGACTGGGACGAAATATAGGAAGTATTAAATTCTAATTTAATTCTTTTTGAGTGTTGTAAAAAATCCATTAAACCTCCAACATAATGTCCTCACAGCACTTAAGCCTCTACACAAGAATCATCCAGTATTGTTCAACGTGAATAACGTTATATATCTGCATTCTGTTATTTGAGTTTTATGAATAGCCAGATGGTTATGATTTGTATTTATTAATTCTCTTGTTTAAACTTTAAGTTATACTATTTACCCCCTGAAGATGTAAATCCTACGATTTACGAAACTTGTCGGGAACTATTATTTCAGTGTTTTATAGAACTGAATAATAAAAAAAACTGTGGTGTAATCACCGAAATATGTCTTTTGATTTTGACTTAGTGTTTGTCCAGTTCGAACCCATCAAACATGTGCAAAGATGTCTACATGTTTACATAATCTAGATGTCTATATAAGGCACTACAGAAGAATTGAGATCTGCAAGTTGTCCAACTGTGTCATGCAGATTGGACATGAGTATAAAACAAGAACATGCAGGTAAATTATTATGTCTGTACACGAATGCTAAAAGTATCAGAAACAAATGGGTAGAGTTTATTGCCCTGGTAAATAGGTTGGGACTCAGACTGTAGATATTAGTGAGACCTAGCTGTCAGAATTAGACATACTAACTGGTATTGAGTGTAACGGGTACAGTATTTTTAGGAAGGATAGAGAGGGTAGGAAAGGTGGGGCATGCTGCAAATGATATAGGATGACTTGAATCCAGTTAGTGTTGAGACCTATGATTGTAGTTAGTACTACTACTACTAACAGTATTCCATGTGGCAGTGAGTTTGAGGCTATCTGGTGAGAGGTGGAATCTAACAAGATTAGTTACATAGTGAGGGTGTTTTTACAGACCTGGTGGATCGCTTGCTAATAATGAAGAAATGCATTACTAAATAGAAAAGATGAGTGTGAAAAGAGTAATCATAATGGGAGACTTTAATTATCCAATTGATTGGGCAGCAGCAAAATCTTATGAGAAAAATGAAAATGAATTTATTGAGCTGTTGCAGGACAACTTCCTAATGCAGAATGTGACATAAGGAACTCAAGGTCAAAGAGTGTAAGATTTGATTATGGTGTCAGAGAGCGTTTCAGTTAAAAGACATAACTATTCTAACTCCAGTTGGTGACAGTGATCATGCGATACTCACTTCGGAAATGACTAAGTTTATGAATGTTCTATTTAGAAAAGGTTATATGCTGAACTATAAAGCAGTGAATTATGACCAACTGAGGAGTATACAGTGCTTCAACAGAATGGTATCGGTTGTTGGATGGAAAGAATATTGTCAGTGCATGGGAAGCATTTAAAAAATACTTAAATGATGCGATATCAGAATGTGTCCTGAGAGTTTGAAGAATAAATAGGGAAGGAGTCAAATGGATGTGTAATCTTATTAAGCAAGAGATTCGTAAGAAATGGACGATGTGGAAGGAATACTGTGTGCATAAGGATGATGTCTGTTATGAAAATTATAAGCAGCAGTCTAGAATGGTCACAACTGTTGTATGGAAAGCTAAGTCTGAGTATGAAAAGAAACTGGCTCTGCAAGATAAAGACAACACACAAGAATTCGATCGATATGCTGCAAGTAAAAGAATGAATGAATATGAAAGAATAACTCTTCTGAATGCAGATGGTGTGAGGGTGACAGATGCAGAAGAACTTATTTCAATTAATGAGTACCAATTTTGCTAAAAGCTATCAACCTGGTGTATGCAACATTGAGTTTCCTAATACCTCTTCACTGAATAAAGAAACCCAGGTGTATGAAGAGGAGGTATCACAGCTGTTGCACAAACTGAATAACAATTCAGCAATAGCTAAAATTTTGCTAAAATCTATCAATCTGGTGTATGCAACATTGAGTTTCCTACTAGCTCTTCACCGAATAAAGAAACCCAGGTGTATGAAGAGGAGGTAATAGAGCTGTTGCACAAACTGAATAACAATTCAGCAATAGCGGCTGAGGAGAATTCACTAGAGAAGACTAGCGATCTGCAAGTTGTCCAATTGTGTCATGCAGATTGAAGACAAGAGTATAAAAAAAGAACATGCAGGTAAATTATTGTCTGTACATGAATGCTAGGAGTATCAGAAACAAACGGGTAGAGTTTATTGCTCTGTTAATATGTTGGGATCTCAAATTGTAGGCATTATTGAGACATTAATAATTGGATATACCATGATACTTTTAGATTTTGCAAAGTCTTTTGATAGAATATAGCATGGAAGACTTGCATAAATTGGAGAACATGGGTTTGGATTATAAAATATTAGCGTGGATAATAGTGGGGTGTTGCTACAAACCAAAGAGCACAGAAGGTGGGGAGCAGATGTTTAGGCAGTTGAGCTCGGCAAGTGTAAGAAGAATGATTCTTATGGGAGATTTTAACTACAACAGTATAAACTGTTGTAGTTAAAATCTCCTCTTCAACTACAACAGTATAAACTGTTGTAGTTGAAGAGGAAAATGCATGCAGTAATAAGAGGATGGAATTTCTAGAATTCTTGAGGGATAAATGTCTTAGGCAACATGTACTAGAGGGAACAAGAAGTTCAAGTGTTCTGGATTTGGTCATAGTGTCAGAAGAGCTGATAATAAGTGAGATGACATCTCACTTATTATCAGTTGGAGAGAGTGACCATGTGGTTTTGACTTGGAAGATGAATAGACATGCAGGTGTATCAAAGAAAAGGGAAGGTATGTGGAATTATAATGCAGGTGATTATAATAGTCAATTAATGAGTACCAATTTTGCTAAAAGCTATCAACCTGGTGTATGCAACATTGAGTCTGCTACTACCTCTTCACTGAATAAAGGTGAAGAGGTAGCAGCAAAGGTGTATGAAGAGAAGGTATTAGAGCTGTTGCACAAACTGAATAACAATTCAGCAACTAGGGGCAGTTCCATATAGGGCAGAATTGGAAGGCCAGGATATCGTTAGTGCATAGGAAATTGTGAAGGAATATTTGTTAGCAGCAATAGTAAGCTGTATTCCACGAGTGAAGAAGCAGACATAATTTGGTGTAAAGTTGATGCCAAGCAATATCAAACAGGAATTGCAGTTGAAAAAGAGATTATGGAAGAGATATAAGGAGAGGGGTGGAGGGAAGATAAATGAAGAATATAGATGCAGGCCAGGAGAGTGACCAGTATGGTGAGGAAAGCAAAACTGGAATATGAGAAGAGATTAGCACTAAGATCCAAAGAAAATTCCAGGGAATTTTTTAGCTATGTGGCCAGTAGGAGAAGAAATGATTGTGGAAGAATGACATTGCAGGATAAAAATGGGAATAGAGTGACTGATGCAGAGGACATAGTGGAGTTCTCAATTAGCACTTTATTGGAGTATTTCATCCTGGAGAATGTTTTAATACTAGAGGGATAGGGAAGGTTCAGGGTTTAGAGGAGAGAGTGTTCCAAATACTGAGTACTCTGGATACTAGCAAAGCTGTGGGACTGGATGGTATTTCACCACAGGTTTGAGAGAATGTGCTAAAGAACTGACAGCTCCATTGACCTGGCTCTTCAATAAAAGTCTGGCTGTGGGAAAGGTACCCAAGGAATGGAAGGAAGGTAAGATAGTGCCACTGCACAAGGGCAGTAGCAGACTGGAAGTATCTAATTATAGGCCAGTTTGTGTGTCATCAGTAGTTGTTAAGGTCTTGGGAAAATTAGTGAGGGACTATATACAGCATTGGGCAGATGAGGGTAATATTATCTGTGAGAATCAACATGGATTTGTTAAAGGATGCTCTTGCTTTAGTAATATGATTGTCTTTTATAATAAAGTGACAAGAGCAGTTGATGAGGGAAAGGCATATACTGCCATTTTTTTGGATTTTGAAAAAGCGTTTGACAGGGTGGCACATAAGCTAATATTTAAGTTGCAGCACATGGGTCGAAATGTCAGGTTAGTCAAATGGATTCAGAATTGGCGAAGCAGAAGGTTACAAGCGGGGTTCCATAGGGTTCAGTATTGGGACCAGTTTTGTTCAACCTTTACATCAATGGCATTGTCAATGGATTGCAAGGGGATATTCAGTTGTTTGCAGATAATGTGCAGCTGGGAAGGGTTACCAGTAATAGTGCAGATGTGGCAGCCCTGGAAGAGGATTTGAATAAACTAGACAGATGGGCAAATGAATGGAGATATTGGTTTAATGCAGCAAAATGTAAAGTCTTGAAGTTTGGGATACATCGATGGGAGGATGCATACTCGATTGGAAGAAGTAGGGAAGACAAGAGATCTGGGGGTTGATGATTGATAGAAAACTGAAATTCAGAGAGCATATTGCAAAGGTGGTGAAGGTAGCCCAGAGGATTGCTGCAATACTGAGAAGGATGCTGACCTGCAGAGATAAAAGCGTTATCATTCCATTGTATATGACCCTGATCAGACCACACTTAAGACCACTTAGCAGTTACAGGGTAGACATTGGGAGTTCTTTCACTTGGTGGAATGCCGGGAAGTTTCCCAGCGCTCCTGGAAGTTATGAAGGGAAGCTGTGAGCAAAAGGGTGAGGAGTGGTTTCGTTGCGTGGAGGGTGGTTAAACCGTGAAATGCATTGCCTGAAAGAGTGGTTAGAGCAAGAACGGTCAATGAGTTCAAGGAGTGGTATGATAAACTTTGTGTTTCCTAAGAACGACCTCCCACGATGAGTCTTCTGACTCCACGGAGGCCTGGATAATAATAATAATAAAAGGATGGCCGGCTGACTGACTGATATCAAAAAGTGGTATACAAAGGATGTGAGTCTGCAAGATTTAAGATAACTAGTGGTGTACCACAAGGATCAGTGCTTGGTCCACTGTTATTCAATCTGTACATTAATGATATTGGAAAGGATCTCACAAGCGACATACAGCTATTTGCTGATGATGCAAAGATAGGTAGGGTAATCAGGAATGCTGCTGATATGCAGTACTTGCAGAATGATTTGAATAGGCTGGATTGTGGGCATGGAAAAATGGATGTCAGTAAATGCAAAGTCATGCAATTTGGCATGATCAGATATCCCGTGTTGTATTATATTGGTGGGATTATGCTAGAAGAAACTAATCAGGTTAGTGATCTTGGAGTGTTAGTAGATAGCAAGTTGAAGTTCAGGGACCATGTAGCAAAGATTGCAAATACAACTTAAAAGATATTTGCAATGCTGAAAAGAACTTTCTCATGTAAAGATAAGGATGTCATTTTGTCTCTTTACAAGGTATTGATAAGATCTGACTTGGACCACTGTGCTCAAGTCTGGTCTGGTGGTTTCCATTGTGATTTTTGATATAGTGGGGGGAGAGAGAGAGAGAGAGAGAGGGTGCAAAATGGAGTGTTAAAAACTGCCATTGTTGGTAAATGTGTTGGATGCAGAGTTCTGAGCATCGACTGGAACACGAATCTGCAAGAAAACATTCAGAACTGAGGCTCACAACATGGGTTTCCATGGTAGGACTGCAATATACAAGTCACACATTACCCGGACCAAAGATGTTTTGACATAATAGTCGTCTTCAGTGAGAAAACAGCATGTATAGTGGATTTGGAAGCTTGGAAAGCTATGTTATGGAGTTACAAATCATGCTACACCTACTTCCAAGCAGATATCATAAAATGATATTATTCTGATATCATTTTATCAGGATTGTGGAATACTGATTATGAAGACAGATTGAAAATTTGTAGTCTGCAGACACCTGCAAACAAAAGAGAGATATGATTGAGACTTACAGACTTCTCAAAGGTCCTACAGGATTTCAGTTGATGGAATTTTTCATTTTACAGAGGGTGGGGAAAGGACAAGAAGGCATCCTTGCATGCTGTGAATGAATGCCACTAAGAAGGGGGTGAGGGCTAGATTTTTATCTCATAATGTGGGTGGAGTGTGATGCCCTTCACTGGGAAGCTGTCACACCCTCACCTGCCCATCTGCTCAGAAGTAGGTGAAGCATGATTTGTCACTCCATAACACAGCTTTCCAAGCTTCTAAATCCACTGTACATGCTGTTTTCTCACTGCAGATGACTCTTATGTTGGTCCAGGTAATGTATGACTTGCATATTGCAGCCCTACCATGGAAACCCTTGTTCTGATCCTCAGTTCTGAATGTTTTCGTGCAGATTCATGTTCCAGTTGATACTCAGAACTCTGCATCCAACACATTTGCCAACAATGGCAGTTTTTACATAATATCTTAAATTTAGTTAAATCCTTTATCCAAGTGTAAGCAAACAAAGTTTGCACCTGAAAATATCTTCAGGACTGAGGTAAGGTGGTACATCCCTTGGCAACTCATAGCAAAGGTGGACCAAGTTCTCATCACTCATTGTCTCAGTACCTCCCATAATGCAAAGCACATCTCCTTGTGGACATGTAAACTGCTATGCATTAAGGGAAGGGCCACTACTCAGACTGGTTTCAACCTTTATTGAGGTCTCGTCAGTGGGAAGCATACCCAGAGTGGTGAAACTAAGGCAGAAGCAATGGAGAGGTCATATTTAACTGTACAAGTTGCCAACCAGTGTACCACCTTATTATTAAATTACTCTGGATTTAGAGAAAGATGTTGAAAGTTCATTTTGCACTTGGTTAGACTATATTAAATTTAGTTTAATCCTTTATCCAAGTGTAAGCAAACAAAGTTTGCACCTGAAAATATCTTCAGGACTGAGCTAAGGTGGTACATCCCTTGGAAACTCATAGCAAAAATGGATCAAGCTCTCATCACTCCTTGTCTCAGTATCTCCCATAATGCAAAGCACATCTCCTGTCTGGGTAGTGGCCCTTCCCTTAATGCATAGCAGTATACATGTCTGCAAGGAGATGTACTTTGCATTATGGGAGATGCTGAAGCAAGGAGTGATGAGAGCTGGTCCACCTTCGCTACGAGTTGCCAAGGGATGTACCACCTTAACTCAGTCCTGAAGATATTTTCAGGTGCAAACTTTGTTTGCTTACACTTGGATAAAAGATTAAACTAAATTTAATATAGTCTAACCAAGTGCAACATAAACTTCCAACATCTTTCTCTAAATCCAGAGTAATTTAATAATAAGGTGGTACACTGGTAGGCAACTTGTATAGGTAAATATGACTTCTCCATTGCTTCTGCCTTAGTATCACCATTCTGGGTCTGCCTCCCACTGACAAGACCTCAATAAAGGTCGAAACCAGTCTGGGTAGTGGCCCTTTCTTAATGCATAGCAGTATATATGTCCCCGAGGAGATCCGCTTTGCATTATGGGAGATACTGAGACAAGGAGTGATGAGAGCTTGGTCCCACCTTTGCTACGAGTTGCCAAGGGATGTACCACCTTACCTCAGTCCTGAAGATATTTTCAGCCACAAACTTTGTTTGCTTACACTTGGATAAAAGATTAAACTAAATTTAATATAGTCTAACCATGTGCAAAATAAACTTCCAACATCTTTCTCTAAATCCAGAGTAATTTAATAATAAGGTGGTACACTGGTAGGCAACTCGTATAGGTAAATATGACTTCTCCATTGCTTCTGCCTTAGTATCACCATTCTGGGTCTGCCTCCCACTGACGAGACCTCAATAAAGGTCGAAACCGGTCAGGGTAGTGGCCCTTTCTTAATGCATAGCAGTATATATGTCCCCAAGGAGATCCGCTTTGCATTATGGGAGATACTGAGACAAGGAGTGATGAGAGCTTGGTCCACCTTTGCTACGAGTTGCCAAGGGATGTACCACCTTACCTCAGTCCTGAAGATATTTTCAGCCACAAACTTTGTTTGGTTACACTTGGATAAAGGATTAAACTAAATTTAATATAGTCTAACCAAGTGCAAAATAAACTTCCAACATTTACATATTATCCTTTGTAGCATCCTACGGTTAGGTTCGATGAGTGTGGTGGGTCATCCACTGTGGGTAGCATTTTTGCTGTCGATTCTCTGGGCTTCCATCTCAGTATGGATTTCCGTTGACCATGAGTAAGAAGAAAAGAAATGGCTCTAAGAAGATATGGAGAGGTCACATCTAATAAGTAGTATCATTGAAACTTGTTAGAGATTAAGAAATGAACTGTTATGTTTGCATACAAATGCTAGAAGTATCAGAAACAAGGGAAACAAAATAGTTGCATTGTTTGAGTTCATTTACCCATAATTGTCTGAATAAATCAGATATCGTTGGATGAGGATGACATCCTCACAGGAATAGAGATGGATGGAATGGTATGATATATTTTGTGAAGACAGAAAGGGTAAAAAGGGAAATGGAGTGCTATTGATAGAAAAAGGGTTACATCCATAATACAAGGTAGAGATGAAAGGGGGAAAAAAGGACAATGGTTTTGAGGTAGTTATGGTGTGAGATAGAGGTGAAGAGAATGAAGTACTTAAAATCAGATGTTGCTATAAACCTGATAATGTGGAGGATAGTGACAATGAAATGTATAAGCAAATTATCAAAGCAAATATGAATAAGATGATTATTATGGGTGATTTTAATTATGGCAGCATAAACTGAAATGAGGATTTAGCAGCAGAAGTAAAGAAAATGAGCTTCTTGAGTTTTTGAGGAACAACAACAGGCAGTATGTAACAGAGGGCACACAAGGATTGAGGGTATTGGATTTGATCATAATCTCATCAGAGGACGTTATTATAAATGAGGTGCCAAATATCCCTCCAGTTGGTGAGAGTGACTATGAAGTGATTACCTGGATGGTTGCCAGACATGCGAGGATTTCTGTAAGGACAGAGTATATGTGGAACTACAAAGCTGGTGATTATTACAAGTTCAGGAAACAGTTTGCAGCTGTAGCATGGAATAAGGAGTTGGGTGGAAAGGAGATCAATGCTGCTTGGATGATATTCAAGAACTATCTGGAAGAAGCTATATCTAAATGTATTCCAAGTGTCAAAAGGTTACGTAAGGTTGGTGTGAAATGTATGAATTAAGAGATTAAGCATCAATTTAATGCTTACTCTATGTTTAATTATATTTTATTTAATGCTTAATGCAAATTAAAGAGATTAATGATTAGGTGGTCATAATGAGAGAAACAGTGACTTTTGTGGTCTTTTTCACAATCAATATATGAGCAAAAGCAAATGAAAAGGTGTCTGAGCGCTACAGAAGAGAACAGAAACAAAGAAGAACTCGAAAGGAAAAGAAAGAAGGGTTTGAGGAAGTGAAGAGAGTAAGGGGATAATATGAATCCATAATAAGAGGTGTGTGATAAGAGAAATAGAGAACATAACAAAATTGTGTTTTCCATTGTGAAAAGATTAAGGTTGTTAATGATGCTATTAGAATGAACAAAAAAGGAGAGAGGAGAGGGACTGCTGCGAGAAAAGAGGATTGTAGTGGGTATTCCATGTTTATCACCTTTCAAATCAAATGATTTTAACAGGCATGTGAGAATATGTTACAGAAAAACAAATAGTCAGGAAGTAAAGATTGAAAATCTCTTGCTATGGAATGAGAAGGGTTATGAACCAATGCACAGAGTGAAACTGGATAAAAGGAATTATATAACAGCTGGATTTAATTTTTTTTTAAAAATTGTATATCAATCTCATCAATGAGAAGTGAAAGTGTAAAATTGTATATCTTTATTTTTTGTAATATACGACTATACAGAGCTAAAGTTTTTCCTTTATGTTTTTAACTCATTTACACTAAATTGACATCCCCCCCCCTTCTGCCTTGCCTTAATCTTTATCGTACGTATGACTAGCTTTAATTCCAATTGCTGCCAGCCATATGTCTACGACTTATTCAGTCTCTTATGCTCTTCAGTCTGGCAAAATTTATTTGTTTTTCGATTGCGCTAGCCAGACTGTACTTCCGAGAGTCATCATCAAATTCCTGCCATGTACCCTCAAGGAGTGTACAGGATATAATAGTACTACATGAAAAAATTACATCATTACTAACTTCCTATCTACAATTTTCCTCCAAATCAGTCTGTTACTCGTCAAGACTCCAACATTATCAGATCTTATATTTCTATCATCTAAGGCACTTTGCACCGTATCAATCCACCTATATCTTGGTCTTCCTCTGGGTCTTTTTCCTGCCAACCTGGCAGAGAACACTTGTTTTGCTAATCTTTTGTCTCCCGTTCTATTTAAGTGACCATACCACATGAGATTAGCTTTGCTAACGCATTCCTGGATGCTGACAATGTCAAGTTCTTTCCTAATATCCTCGTTTTTAATATGATATTGCCAATGATGCCATCTGTTCACGCCTCTAATCTTTCTCAGGACTCTCATATCTGCGGTCTCTAGTCTCTGGTCAAGTGTTTTACTTCTAACATAGCTCTCAGATCCATAAGTTAAAAGTGGTTTGAACACTCTTGTATATAGCTAATTTAGTGTTCTGACTAATTTCTCTCTTATTCCATATGAATTTATTCAATTGACTTCCCACCATACCAGCTTTGTTGATTCTGTTGTCTATTTCCATATTTAATTTACCATCTTCACTAAAAATGTGCCTAAGTAGCTGAAATGCTTTACTTGTTCCACAGGTTCTCCATTCACAACACAGTTGACATTTTCAATGATTTTGCCTATTTTCATTGTCTTTGTCTTTTTATTGCTGACCTTCATACCATATCTATTACAACAGTTATTCAATTTAGTCAGAGAATCTTGCAGACTTGTAGCGGATTTATTTAGAAGTATAACATCGTTTGCAATAAAGCAAAGAGCTGACATTAGCTTCTCCAATTTTAATATCATGTTTAATACCACTCTCCTTCATAATGTGATCCATATAGATAATGAATAACAGAGGGGATAATGTACATCCTTGTCTCACACCAGATTTAACATTAAACCATCTTCCTGTACTTCCTTCAATTCTAACTGCTGACTTACAACTCAAATAAAGACTGTAAGTATTGCTTGATATAATGCCCCATTGACACCATATAACTGCAGCGCATTGAATAGCTTCTCTCTTGGCACCTTGTCATATGCCTTTTCCAAATCGACAAAACTTAAATACAGATCTTTGTTATATTCCCATGCTTTCTTGACTATTTGTCACAAAGTGAAGATCTGATACTGACAGCCTCTATTTGGCACGAATCCAGCTTGTTCTTCCCTAAGCTTTTCTTCCACAATTCTTCTCAACCGTTTCTCAAGTACACTTGCATAGATTCAATGATCTTGACAGGAACACTCAGTAGGGAAATACCTCTGTAATTCTCACATTCAGTTTTATTTCCCTTTTTATATATGGGTACTATGAGAGCTCTACTCCAATCATCAGGAATTCGTCCCTCTGTCCAGGCTTTCTGAACTATGCAGTGCAGCCACTGTAAGACTCTTATACCACCATACTTCAGCATTTCTGGTCGAATATCATCTACTCCTGCTGCCTTTCCACATTTCAAGCCTTTGATGGTTTTTTCTACTTCAAGTATGGATATCTATTCCTGACTGCATGCGTGGTCAGTGTTTGTTACCCACTGTGCTGTCATTACTGCTTGTTTCATTTAACAGTTTTTCAAAGAGTACTTACTCCATACTTCAAGGATATCTTTTTCTCCTGTTTTCATGTCACCTTTATCATCTCTAACTCCTTTTACAGCACTCTTTCCTCCATTCCTAAGCTTCTTCAACAACCTCCAGAATATTTTGCCACCTTCTTGATATTTATTTTCTATATTCTTCCCAAAGTCCTCCCATGACTTTTGTTTAGCTAGTTTTACACAGTGTTTAGCATTCTTGCATTTATCTCTATATTCTCTAAGAGCACAAGCTGACTTATTTGCCAGGAACTTTTGATATGCTTTCTTCTTTTTCTTCACTGCCTCTTTAACTTCCTGTGTCCACCAGGGAGTTCTGATTTTTTTATCTTTGCACACAACCTCACCACATGCCTCTCTGACAGAATCAATCAATGTTTCCTTCAGAGTTTGCCACTGAATCTCCAAGGTTTGATTCCTGTTCTCAAACTCTTTCATTTTCTTTTCAATAATATTTCTGTATTTTAGTCTACAGTTTACATCTGAGAGCTGCTCAACTTTTATTCGCTTTAAAACTTTCTTACATGTTATTCTTTTCAATATGAAATTCAATTTTATCCTGCTCAAGACTAAATAGTGATCATTTCCAATTTCAAATCCTCTGTACACTCTGGTGTCCTGCACCAGGGAGAAAACATCACTATCAACAATAACATAGTCAATGAGACTTTTCTTATTCCTAGCCTCTTCTCTCCATGTGAATTTGTGCACATTTTTATGTTGGAACATGGTGTTAGTAATAACCAGTCCATGTCCTGAGCAGAAATCCAACAGATATTTGCCATTATTATTAGCTTTGCTCTTTTCTCCAAATTTTCCCAAAATATTTTTGTATGTCTCACAATCATATCCTACTCTGCTATTTAGATCCCCAACAAGGACTAACTTTTCCTTTTTCATTGTGTCAGTTGCTTTTTCTAAAGCGTCAAAAAATTCCTCCACTTCTACCTTAGTAGAACCTTCTGTGGGACCATAGGCACAAATAAGTCTCATTGTCCAGTTCCCCATTCTCATATTTGCTCACATTACTCTACTTGAGACTGACTGCCATTCAAGAAGATTAGTCTCGTATTTTGTGTTGAATACTATGGCTACTCCTTCTTTTCCTCGATTGTCATTGCCTGAATATTACATTTTGTATTTATTGCTCAGAAAGATCTCACCAGTTTTGGTCTTTTTGGTTTCAGTCACTCCTATTATGTTGATCTGGTACTCATCTAGTTCCTCAGCTAGCTCCGTTTCTTTGCCATTCAGGCTTGTTACGTTGATAGTACCAATCTTTAACTCTGGTAATGTTGAGTTGGGGTTTGTTTTCGGATTTGTTCCAGTAGCTGACTTTTCGCTGTTCGCCCTGGTTCCCTGGCGAAAACAACAGGGGGCCTTATTTAACCGGGTGACGCCCCAGCTGGCATGAAATTTTGTCATGTTGTACCATCATTTTTTATTTTGGTTTAACCAATAAGAATACAATTTGATCAGCTAAACCTCAAATTGCCAGCCCATCCTCGTTCGTTCAGTATCCAAGTAGATACCCAACAGGGTGCACCACGAGAAGGTGAGGATTGGACGTTAGGTCAGAAGCCCTGGTCGGTTCTCCGCATTCCTTTAAAGGCTATGTGGAGGTCTCCTCTCAGTTATACAGCTTTGACCCTTAAGCACCCCTCTTCCGAGAGTGAATAATTGAAATGTGGAATAATGGCAATGCAGGGGCTCATAATCTTAACAGAAATTCCTCATTATCTTACTTAACACTTAGGTTAGTTGTGGCAATTTCCTACTAGCACACAGGTTCGTAAAATTTTTTGGAGATAGTGCATTGACAAGTATCAGATCAGCTTGTTGTTCACAAGTCTTTTGTTTAACTAAGAAATGCCTTTACAGTTAATGCAATAATTAGTTATAGCTACACTTTCCTAGCTTATCATGCTCAGTTTTATAAGGGTCTTAAGTCAGAATAACACATAAGATATAATGTAAAGTTGATGTAAAGTATATATGAGAAATTAGTTATAATGTATAATATATGTATGATTTTGATACTACCTGTAAAAAATAGTGCTCAATACAAAGGAAAAGAATTATTCTTTGTTAAAGTAATGAGTCAACAGAAAAGTTGCCTAAATTAGTAAAGAACAATAGAAAAGCCCTGAAGTCACAGAGACTTGCGAAGCTTAAAAATCATCTAGAACAAAGACTTTGGTAAAAGCGCATGAAAGTAACATTGACACACTTGAGGATAAGTACAAAAACTGCAGAAGTAATGACAAAGAAAGGAAAGGATATTTAAGCAAAAATTGCTATGCTTTCAGCAGCCACCAGTACCTGTTGCCGAAAACCGAAGGAAGGTCTTGCAGATGGAGTCCAGATCTCCCAAATATTTTCCAGATAGAAAAGCTTCCAGTCGTCGACAACAGAGAAAAAAGGAAAGGGAGGACACCATTCATAATTTGTATCGGGCCACCACAAGGATTAAATGCATTGCAGCGACATCCTAGTGAGAAATAGAAACATCATAATCAAGACAGAAGAATGAGGTTTCCTGATGGAACTTTCACTGAATACAAAGAGCAGTTTGTAAAGGAAGATCTGCAAGTGGTTGTGATAAATTGATACTCTTGTGTTAGGGATACATGCAACTGTGAGAAGGTATGCAATAAGTTGTTACCCTAATTGTATAATACTGTATTGTATAATAGTGTATGATAATCAAGATTTAGATAGGCTAGGGAAGTCAAGCCATAAGCAATTGTTGTTTCAAATGTACAAGCGTTTTTTAGAATAAATGACCTGTAAACAACATGATGATCTGATACTTGTCAATGCACTATCTCTAACAACAACAAAAAAAAAAACGAACCTGTGTGCTAGTAGGAAATTGACACGACTAACCTAGGTGTTGAGTAAGATAATGAGAAATTTCTGTTAAAGTTATGAGCCCTGCATTGCCATTACTCCACAATTTAATCCCTCACTCTCGGAAATACAGTCTGGTTGGGCAGTTCGAAAAACAAATAAATTTTTCCAGACTGAAGAGCATAAGGGACTGAATAAGTCGTGGACATATGGCTGATGGCAATCGGAATTATAGCCGGCTGTAAGTACAATAAAGATTAAGGCAAGGCAAAAAGGGGGGGGGGGGTAGGAACATCAATTCAGCGTAATTGAGTTATAAAACATAAAACAATATGTAGACTTCTAGTGTTGAAGTTATATATGATTCTTCTAATGTTTTTTCTGTCCAAAGACCACAGGAGGCATGTAATGTGTGGTTTTTGTGAAATATTACACTACAAAAAACTGTGGAGGGAATATACAGCAAGGTAATCAACATGGTCAGAGTGGCAAAATTAGAATATGAGAGGAAATCTGTCAAGCAGGCCAAAGCAAATATCAACAAATTCATTTGCCATGTAGTAAGTAAAAAGCAGAATGATTATGAAAGTGCAGTACAAATCCAATAATAAAAATAAACATGAAAAATAATTATACAAAAGAACTTACAAGTACAGGGTGACCATAAAATAACTTTCCCTCTTTGGAGGCATCTGTATCTAAAACCAATAAACAGAATGAGACCAAATTTTATATTGAGACTTTTGAAGGAAGATGATTTCTGCAAAAAAAAGATTTTGTACCAAAAGTTGCTGATGGGGGAAATTTCGGTGCTGGTGGAGCTGAAAGCATTCAAATATTTGCAGTAAACCCAAGTAAAAAGGATTATGCAAATTTTACTGTGCATATGTGACAGCAGCACCACCAATTCCACTTAAAAAGGTATTGGGAACGTTCAGGCAGTTATTCGAATGACTGTCGGGTTATCAGTCAGTTCTTTTTGAAGGCATGGCCGCCTCAATTCCCAGACATCATTCCATGTGAATTTTGGCTGTTTGGTGGTGGTGGTGGTGGTGGGGGGGGGTATTTGAAATCTGTTGTGTATGCTGATGGTGTTCCCAACTTGCATGTCTAGAAAGAGAACATAAAATGGGCAGTTATGAAGATCCAATCTGACTCCTTATGCTCAGCTGTAGAGCATGTCGCACACCAGATGCAATTTGTTGTACACAAGAAAGGTCAGCACATTGAAAATCGTGTATGTAGTCCAGGGACTGATTCTGATGAATAAAACATTATTTCCTGTGAGTTCAATCACTACATTAATTTCTGTGTCTTCGCAAGTTGTTGTTTTAGTTTAATTATTATTATCATCATTGTAACATGCCACATATCCAACTAGAATGAGTGATGCGGCTGTCGCTTACACAGTTGAAATCTTATTATTCTATTCTATTCTATCTGCCTTTAATGTAATTATCTGCATCTTTTCGGCTCTGCCAGCTCCAAAATTTCCCCTATCGGTGACTTTTGGTATCAAATCTTTTTTTCATGTAAATCATCTCCCCATGCCTTGAAAAGTCTCAATATAAAATTTGGTCTCATTCTGTTTATCGGTTTTAGCTACAGATGCCTCCAAAGAGGGAAAGTTATTTTATGGCCACCCTGTACATTAATGTCATGCATAGGGTGTAAGTGAAGGTTTCTTTCACATTTTTATTTTTGAGAAAAATGTGAAAGGAAGACTGCATTTTGGTAGCATTTGAAGGTAACCAGGATATCCTTACCACCACAAAAAAATGGTATGGAGAGCAATGTTTAAAACACTGGTTACAGAAGATCTTGAAGCTTGGAATTATTGTGCACTGCATGATTTATCAAATGAGTAAGAGGAATGGTGTATACTCTCATCAGCAAAACTATGGATAGAATTATAGATTAGTCGGAAAGGTCATTTGTCTTTCTGACTAAAAATTTCCAACCATAGAAGAGGACAGAGCAAAACAGAGCCTTAAGTCACTCTTGTATTGTTGGAGAAGTTCAAAGCACCATCTAACCATCCATCATGATAAAGTGACTGATCAGAGAGAAAGAGCTTGCTATTCAGTCATTATAAAGTTGAGAAGTAGATCTCAATGACAGCTCTAGAAATATCAAGAACAGTCCAGTTTGCTCTAAACCTTTCCACATGTGTCCAGAGGTGAGTGATGTAAACTAGAAGATCAGTTGAGGATCTAGAGTGGCAGAATTCATACTCATGGTTACAGATTAACTGGAGGACCTTTAGGTAGTGGGCGAGTTAACTGTTGATGAATTTCTCCATTATTCTGACTTGGACTGAGGTGAGTACAATGGATCACTAGTTTGATAGCAGACTTTTATTTCTTTATTTCATTTTTTGAATTGGCTGAATATAGGCTTGCTTCTGTGAAGTGGGGGATTGACTGAGATAGATATAAAAGAGTATAAGAGACAATATAAAATACAACAGGACAGGTGTGAATGCTGGGGCACAATTATGAGTTCACAAATACGGAGATAACATCAAAACCAGAAGACTGCTTAGTGTTAAAGTTATTTATGATTCTTCTAATGTTTTTCTGTCCAAAGACCACAGAAGGCATGTAATGTATGGTTTCTGGTATGAAACAGCACACTACAAAACACCGTGGCAGGAATATACAGAACAAGGTAATCAACATGGTCAGAGTGGCAAAATTAGAATATGAGAGGAAATCTGTCAAGCAGGCTAGAGAAAATATCAACAGGTTCATTTGCTGTGTAGTAAGTAAAAGGAAGAATGATTACAAAGAATAACTTTAATGACTGCATAGGGTAGAGACAATGGAAGAAATAGTTGATTTACAGAGTGATTACCTTATCAAGGTATAACATCCAGGTGGAGATGATGCAGTATAGATGTGAAAGTAGAGGCAGATTAACTGAAGATGTATAGGTATTCCATTGTACTTATGTTCTGCGGGGGACAGTACAAATTTCTCTACCATGAGAATTTGAGGATTGGACATTAGTCCAGGGGGTGCTTAAGGATCAAAGCTGTATAACTGAGAGGAAACCTCCACATAGCATTTAAAATAATGTAGACCAACCAGGGATTCTGACCTAATGTCCAATCCTCAAATTCTCATGGTACACCCTGTTAGGTATCTACCTGGATACTGAAAAAATGAACGAGGATGGGCTGGAAATTTGGGATTTAGCTGACCAAATTGTATTCTTATTGGCTTAAACCAAAATATAAAATTATGGTACAACATGACAGAATTTCATGATGGCTGGGGCATTGCCCAGTAAAACAAGGGTCCCCGTTGTTTTTGACAGGGAACCAGGGCAAACAGCAAAAAGTCAGCTACTGGAACAAATCTTGAAACACACCCCAACTCAACATTACCATTCAAAATCAGTGCTATCAACATAACAAGCCTGAATGGCAAAGAAATGGAGCTAGCTGAGGAATTGAATAAGTATCAGATCGACATAATAAGGGTGACTGAAACAAAAAAGACAAAATCTGGTGAGATTTTTCTGAGCAATAAATACAAAATGTTATATCAGGCAATGGCAATCAGGGAAAAGAAGGTGTAGCCATAGTATTGAACACAAAATACAAGACTAATCTTCTTGAATGGCAAGAGATATCAATTAGAGTGATATGGGCAAATATCACAATGGGGAACTGGACAACTGGTCAAACAGAAGGTTCTACTAAGGTAGAATTAGAGGAATTTTTCAGAGAAAGCAACTGACACAATGAAAAGGGAAAAGTTGGTCCTTGTTGGAGATCTAAATAGCAGAGTAGGAAATGATTGTCAAACATACAAAAATATATTAGAAAAATTTGGAGAAAAGAGCAAAGCTAATAATAATGGCAAACACCTGTTGGATTTCTGCTCAGGACATGGACTGGTTATTACTAACACAATGTTCTAACATAAAAATGGGGAGAAATTAACATGGACAGAAGAGGCAAGGAATAAGAAAAGTCTCATTGACTTTTCTTAGATGAGTCTTTGACTCCATAGGGTCTTGGGTAATAATAATAATATGAAATTCAATTTTATCCTGCTCAAGACTAAATGGTGATCACTTTCAATTTCAAATCCTCTGTACACTCTAGTGTCTTGCACCATAAAAGCAAGATAAAATTGAATTTCATATTATTATTATTACCCAAGTTCCCATTTATCATACACACAGCTCATTATACAGTGATTTAAGCACATTCAAATCCTCTGTAGACACCACACTCTCAGACAAGGCATTCCAATCATTCACAATTCTGCATGAAAATAACTTGCTTCTCACTCCCCTACTCACACCCTCTTTATACAGTTTCCAGGTATGACCTCAGGTTCTATCCTGATCTCCCACTATTTTCTGTAGAACCTCTCCAGTACTGATCCTATAACAACCCTTTACTACTTGTAGGTCGCTATCATATCTTCCCTCTTCCTCATGTCCACCAAACTCTGCAAGTTGCATCTTCTCAATCTTTCCTCATACTTGACATTCCAGAGGTTAGAAACTACTTTAGCGAGTCGCCTCTGGACCCTTTACATCTCTTCGTCCTTCTGAAAACAGGTGACCAAATCTGGGCACAATAGTCGATGTGTGGCCTAATCAAAGCCTTATACAATGGAACAAGAATCTCCCTATTTCTACAAGTCAGTGTCTTTTGCATCATTCCCAGAAGCCTTTGTGTTGTCTTCACAATTTTGGCTATGTGTCCCCTAAATTTCAGATCCTTATCCACTATCACCCCCTAGATCTCTTATTTCCTCCACCTCCAGCAACATATCCTCACCAAGCATAAATTCTGCATTCCATTTTTGTTTTCCAAATTTTAAAACCTTACATTTTGCAACATCTCTACTCTTCATGGTTTGTCCCAACTTTGCATCATCTGCAAGCAACTGAATATCTCCATCCAAATCTTCACCAATATCATTAATATACATGCTAAACAGCAATGGCCCTAAAACAGACTCCTGAGGCACACCACTAGTAACTTTCCTTTTCCTGGATATTGTTCCCCCCCCATACACAACTTGTCGATACCTATCAGATAGTCAGTCTCCAATCCAATGCACCAATCTAATATCCAACCCCATCCGCTCTAGTTTGACTATCAACTTATCATGCGGTAATCTACCAAAAGCCTTTGCAAAATCTAAGTATATTACTGTGTATCCTTCTCCTCTGTCCATGGAAGCAATCACTTTATTGTAATAAGTAAGCAGATTACTAAAACATGACCTCCCTTTAGCAAATCCACGCTGTCATCAAAGATAATACCATTGTTGTCAACCCAATTCTGGATCCTAGTTCTCACAAGCTTCTCCAACAACACCCGACACACAGATAGGCCTATAGTTTGATGCTTGAGTTTCTATCACCTCCTTTATGAAGTGACACAATCTTGCCCTCCTTCCACTCCTTAGGAACTCGACCCAGTGCAAGACTCATATTAAAAAAAAAAATATGTCAAGGCCAGCATTAACACCCTGGCGCATTCCTTCAGAATATATGGTGATATATTATCAAGTCTTTGAAAGAAAGTTTTAAATGGAATAACAGTTGAACAGCTCTCAGATTGTGAACCTTAGACTAAAATACACGAACAGTATTCAAGAAAAAAATGAAAGAGTTTGAGAAGTGGAACCAAACCTTGGAGATTCAGTGGTAAGATCTGAAGAAAACACTGGTTGATTCAGCCAGAGAGGCATGTGGTGAGGTTTTCTGCAAAGATGGAAAAATCAGAACTCCATGGTGGATACAGGAAGTTAAAGAGGCAGTGAAGGAAAAGAAAAAAGGATACCAGAGGTTCCTGGCATATAAGTCAGCTTGTGCTCTTAACTGAGACAAATGCAAGAAAGCTAAACACTGGGTAAAACTAGCTAAACAAAAGTCATGGGAAGACGTGGGTAAGAACATAGAAAATAAATCTCAAGAAGGTTGCAAAATATTCTGGAGGCTGTTAAAAAAGCTCAGAAATGGAGGAAAGAGTGCTGTAAAAGGAATTAGAGATGAGATATGTGAAATGATAACTGGTGAAAAAGATATTCTTGATGTATGGAGTAATTATTTCGAAAAATTGCTAAATGAAACAATCAGTGACAACACAGTAGTAAAAATCACTCAACAGGCATGCAATTAGGAATACATTTTCATACTTGACATAGAAACAGCCATCAAAAGCTGCCTGAAATGTGAAAAGGCAGGGGGAGTAGATGATATTCGACCAGAAATGCTCAATTATGGAGGTATAATAAATTTAGTTTAATCCTTTATCCAAGTGTAAGCAAACAATGTCTGACCCTTAAGTATCTTCAGGACTGAGGCAACTCGTGGTAAAGATTGACTAAGCTTTCATTACTTGGATTAGTATCTCCCATAATGCAAAGTACATCTCCTTGCAGAGATGTATAATGCTATACATTAAGGGAAGGGCCACAACCCAGAACGGTTGCAACCTTTAATGAGGTCTCGTCAGTGGGAGTCAGACCCAGAGGTGGTGATACTAAGGTGGAAGTAACGGAGAAGTCATTTATATATGTCTGCAAGGAGATGTGCTTTGCATTATGGGAGATACTAAGACAAGTGATGAGAGCTTGGTCTACCCTTACCGTGAGTTGCCTCAGAGTCCTGAAGATACTTCAGGCATAAACTTTGTTTGCTTATACTTGGATAAAGGATTAAACTAAATTTATTACAGTCTAACCAAGTAGGAAATAACTTCCAACATATGGAGGTATTAAAGTCTTACTGTGGCTGCACTGCATAGTTCAGAAGGCCTGAACAGAGGGACGAATTCCAGATGATTGGAGTAGAGCTCTCATAGTACTCACATATAACAAGGAAAATAAAACTGAATGTGAGAATTACAGAGGTATTTTCTACTGAGTGTTCCTGGTAAGATTTATGCAAGTATACTTGAGAAATGGTTGAGAAGGATTGTGGAAGGTAAGCTTGGTGAAGAATAAACTGGATTCAGGCCAAATAGATGCTGTCAGGATCAGATTTTCACTTCATGACAAATAACTGAGAAATCCTGAGAATATAACAAAAATCCGTATTTAAGTTTTGTAGATCTGAAAAAGACATATGACGAGGTGACAAGAGAGAAGCTATTCAAAACGCTACAGTTGTATGGTGTCAATGGGATATTATATCAAGCAATACTTAGTCTTTATTTGAGTTGTAAATCAGCAGTTAGAATTGAAGTACAGGAATATGGTTTAATGTTAAATCTGGCATCAAACATGGATATACATTATCCCCTCTGTTATTCATGGATGTACATTATCCCCTTTGTTATTCATTATCTATATTGATCACATTATGAAGGAAAGTGGCATTAAATATGATATCAAAACTGGGGATCTTAATGTCAGCTCTTCTTTATGCGGATGATGTTATACTTCTAAATAAATCCGCTGCTTTAAGTATACAAGATTCCCTGAATAAATTGAATAACTGTTGTCATAGATATGGTATGAAGGTCAGCAATAACAAGACAAAGTCAATGAAAGGTAGAAGGTAGAAGCACTGAAAATATCAACTGCATTGTGAATGGAGAACCTATAGAACAAGTAAAACATTTCAGCTACTTAGGCACAATTTTTAGTGATGACGGTAAATTAAATATGGAAATCGACAACTGAATCAACAAAGCTGGTATGGTAGGAAGTCAACGGAATAAATTTATATGGAATAAGAGAGAAATTAGTGAAAACACTAAATTAGCTGTATACAAGACAGTGTTCAAACCAATTTTAACTTATGAATCTCAGTACTGGGTTGGAAGTAAAACACTTGACCAAAGACTAGAGACTGCAGATATGAGAGTCCTGAGAAAGATTAGGGGTATGAACAGATGGCATCAATGGCAATATCACTTTAAAAATTAGGATATTAGGAAACATTGTTAGCATCTAGGAATGTGTTAGCAGAGCTAATCTCAGGTGGTATATTCACTTAAACAGAATGGGAAAGGAAAGTTAGCAAAACAAGTGTTCTCTGCCAGGTTAGCAGGAAAAAGACCCAGAAGACCAAGATATAGGTGGATTGATACAGTAAAAAGTGCCTTAGAAGATAGAAATAAGATCTGATAATGTTAGAGTCTTGACAGGTAACAGATTGATTTGGAGGAAAATTGTAGATAGGAAGTTAGTAATGATGTAAATTTTTCATGTAATACTATCATATCCTGTACACCCCTTGAGCGTACATAGCTGGTATGGTAGGAAGTTGGATAAATTGAAAATGGCTGCTGGATTTTGCAAAGGCATATAACTGTAACTATAAGAAACCCTGGAACCCTAATACAACAAATTCTGCCCTCTAAACTGGATCACTTTTAGGGGTTGGGTGTGAATATGGTAATGTGGCTGATGGAAATAAGTCAGAGAGTAGAATGTGGTAGAGTAGAAACTAGGAAAATGCAGGTGATCAGCAGTGTCTTATAGAGCTCTGTAATTAGATAGCAGCTAATTTCCCTCTTTGTTAATGATATAGAGAATAATACGAGTAGTATCTAAATGTTTTCTAATGATGTGTATAGCAGAGAGGGTAATAGTTAAAAAGGTGATGCAGAGATTGATGAAGCAATGGATTTGGGAGTGATGGCAAACAGTGAGTTGAAATTCAGGTACAATCATTATCTAAGAAAACATAACTGATAAGTAGAGATAAGGACGTTATTATCTCTATAATGCTTTGATATGATTACACCTGGAATAATGTGCATGGATCTCTGATTACTATAGTTCTTGGAGATGAAGAAGTGGTGGAGAGTCCGGAGACAACTGACGAAAATGATGTCAGATCTGTAGGTTACAAAATTTGGTTAATAGGAAAAAAGAAAAAAAAAGGGGGGGGGAGGAGCAAGAAAGTTTTCTTGCAATACTAAGGCAACCCCCGCCCACACACACTCATGCCTACTAGGGTTGTATTTCCATAAGTGCTTGGTTACATTTGAAAGTAAAGTTCCAAAGGTATAGTGTTTTGCTACTTAGCTGTAATGTAATAATGAGTACTAACTATTCTTTGTTTTATAACTATATGTAATTCTAAAATAATGTTAAAATTATATTTTACTTCTGCAAAAAGCCTCACTGAAACAAAAATCGAGATAGCTAAACAAACTTTTACACTGATTCCAAATATCAAACTTCAACAAATTCTGCCCAACAGAGCTCAGGAATAACTTATTATTATTATTGCACGGGAACAACCATGAAGTCCTAAGACTCATTGTGGGAAATCCAAACTATCAACACAATATCTATCATACTGCTCCTTGAATTCATTAATAGAATCCACACAAATGACTCAGGCAAACCATTCCATTCCTTTACCATTCTTCAAGCAAAAAATCTAATCCTCAGGTACTTTCTAACCACACTCTGACCCAACTTCCATTGATGACCTCTTGATCTGCATCCAATAGCCAAGTGATGAAACATTTCCTCTGCTTCAATCCTATAAACTCCTTTAAGTAACTTAAATGTTTCTATCAATACCCACCCTTTTTTGCCTATTAATCAACTTTTGCAATCTACAAACACACTTAATCTATCCTTATATTTAGCATCCCACAGGCCACTCCATCATAGTCACTCACCTCTCCACCACTTCATCTGCAAGAAACCCAGGACTAGTAATCCAGATGTGGTCGTATCAGGGCTTAATAAAGAGGAATGATAACTCTCTTATCTCTGCTTGTTAGTGTATTCTTCAATAACCAATTAATCCTGTGAACTAGCCTGGTTATTGAAGAATATGCCCTATAAACTTCAGCTATCTATTACTACTATCCCCAGATCCATGGCTTCATCAATTTCCTGGAGTACAGTCCTCAATGTGGTACACAGCTTGTAATCTATGCATTCCAAAATGCACAACGTTACACTTTTCCACATTAAATCGACATCCATTATGTTTTGCTCATACTGTTAGTCTATTTAAATCATCCTGCAAGTTCTCTACATCCCTTTTATTAACTATTACATTACCCAACTCTGCATCATCAGCAAACAACTGAATATCTCCCTTCAAATAATTTCATATATCATTTATGCAAAAAATTAAACAGAAGTGGTCCAAGCACACAGCTCTGTGACACACTATTAGTCATCTGCTTTCTTCTGGATTCTGCTCCTCCATATACTACTTTTTTTGGTATCAGTCCATTAGCCATCCTTTTATCCATATGTGACAGCATTTTATGACAGCAATACTTCTGTCATAACACAATACACTATTCCCATTTGTTGCAGTTTGCATAACAGAATTCCATGTAGATTGTAAAATCCAGCAGTATCACAGTGTAGCCAATCCCTTCATCCAATTCAGTTGTCACTGAATTCTTTTTTTTTGGCCAACTTTTCCAGTACTTTTACCACTACATCCGAGATAATAATTGGTCTATAATTTGCTATCACAGACTTAGATCCTCCTTTATGCAATGGAATTATTTTGCCCTCCTTCCACTCTTTTGGGACTTTGCCAGAGCTGAGACTTAAATTACACAGCCTAGTCAAAGGCATCACCAATTCCCCTACCCATTCTTGTAAAATGCAAGCCAATATCGCATCCAACCCTGCAGCTCTATTTGCATTCAGATTCTGCAATATACTAAATACCTCCGATTCTTCAACCTCTGTTCTCACAGTAGTCCCTGTCACTTCTGTCATAACACAATACCTTCACTTAGATGATATTATTATTATTATTACATGCAGTAGCACACTCAGGATTTAATCTTGGGGGGGGGGGCAAGTTGAGTAGACGATTTGAGAATACACACTATGCATTGCATACGACCTATGACTGAGCATCTGCAATGATCGCTAATTCATAAGTAGTATAGAAATAGAAGACATGACACAACATAAATAAAAAAATGAATTTTAATTAGGAAAAGATTTTTGGAAAATTTTCTAGTTTTTTTCCCTTTTTCTTTGGGGGGGGAAGGCCAGGGCCCCTTTGCCCCCTCTGGGTGCGCCACTGATTACATGACACCTCCAAGGAGTCCAAAGACTCATCGAGGGAGGACATCTACTCTACAACTCTCCATCTCCACCACTTAATCCACCAACTACAGCAAACTACCACTACCATCCTCACCTACACCAATGCCATCTGCTGCCCACCACCACGACATCACTATTTTTTGTCTGTTAATTGAATGTGTTCTCAAGGCTGATTTGTATATATGCGAGATGAAAAAAACCTGAGTTTCCACAAGAAAAAACCTTGGTACCTCTGCATGAGATTGGCAAACTCATCTTCAATTGAAAAAAAAAAAATAATAATAAAGATTACTCTTGTCACAATGAAAATTGAACTTAGGCCTTTTCCAATCAAAGGGCACAATGTACTATCATTCTGATTGCACTACAGAGGAGCTAATAAATACATTGTCACTATAACACCCTAGGGTGAGCTCGAGTCATCAATCTTTTGGTTAACAGCCAAATGTGGTAACTGATTGAGTCACAGAGGCATCATATACCCTAGCAAAATGATTAAATACTAGCTTCTTTAGTTTCCCTGACTTTGCGCTTGAATGTATGAATTCTGTATGAATGTATGTATGAAAATGGATGAATATTTACTACATACTAATCATGACAAGAATCACTCAGTTATTTTCAAACTGAAGGCACATTATCCTATCATTCTTCTAACTGTACTATGCGAGTGCTCAGATATTATTTTAAAACTTCAAAAGTCAAAAAAAAAAAAGTACTAGTTTTTTTCCCCATTTTTTTAATATCCTAAATACATATATATACATATATTTTTAAAAAGAATTAATGACAAAAACCGAGAAAAAAGAAAAAGGTTTAATAGTATCACACGACTAGTTTTGGCTTTTTTACAGCCTTCTTCAGGTGTTTTTATAAAAGTAAAAACCTTAAACACTGAAGATAAAAAAACTGCGAACAGGAAAGTCACTATATATATTTAACGTGAAAATGTTGTAGTTAACATATTCAAAGTAGTTCCTTTGTTGATCACATTGTTGGGTGAGTGCAGAGGTATAGCTAGAGGGGGGGGGATGATCTGTCCCGGCCGACACTTTGAACGTTTGTAGTTAATTCTAAAATACAGTCTCGAGAACTCAGTTCCAACTATTGTAATAGTACAGCGAATCTTCCTCACAATTGCTGCAAGTGTTGTTAGTTGTGAGAGGAGCTTTTCTAAATAAAATTGATTAAGAATTGCCTACATTGCTATGAAATAGACTTCAACAATGTCATCAACGATTTTGCTAACAAAAACAAGCAAGAAAAATAACATTTTAGAATGTTGAAATTAAAGTTTTGCTTCAAAAATAAACATAGAGTTTTAGTTTATTTCCCTATACGTCATTTTGACTTATTGAAGTATTTTTGGTGTGTATTGAGAGGGGCGGCAAAAGCTCTAGCTACACCACTGGGTGAGTGCGAGCATATGGCATCTCGTGAGTGCCAGTATTTGATCATGGTATAATGACAGTCTGGGAGGTTATAGCTTAAATTATTATTTAAACGTACAGGGTTGAGGATGATTTCTCTAGATTCTACAATTTTTCTCTCCAATTTGTCATGGCAACGTAAAATGTTGTTAGATCTATCCCAAAGGATTGTATGACCATGGTTTTCATCATTAAAATCGGCCAAAAAAAGGACATGGCTGGATAAAGCACTGGCACGTGTTCTCTAGTAAGCAACGTCCCTCCTGTGCTCCTCCATATGCAATTCAATAGACTTATCCGTCTGGCCAAAGTAAGGGATGTTGCAGTCACACCATATCTTATACACACCTGGATATTTTAGATTGTGATGGCTAGTCTTTGGATGGCTCACTAGGGAGCAGATCTTAGGAAGCAAAGTAAATAAAGTTCTAATGGTATATTTTTTGAGAACCTTGGCTTATTTTTGAGAAACTGTGCTTATGAAAGAATAGATATATATTTCCTTTAACATTACTCATTTCTTGAGTATGGTGACTAGGAGGATTAAAAAGGAATTTTTTAGTAATTTTTTGAGAATAACCATTCAGTCTGAAGGTAGATGTAAGAAAATTGATTTCTTTATGAAATTTGTCAGGATCATCAAGAAGAGAGCGAGCTCTATGTGCCAAAGTAGAAATAATTCCAAGTTTCTGAGGAGAGAAATGATGGGACTGACTATGGAGATATCTATTGGTGTGTGTAGGTTTTCTGTAAATCGAAATTTTAAGTTTTTCAGAAGAACGGGTTAGTTTCATGTCTAAGAAAGGCAGGGAGCAATTAGTTTCAAACTCAGCCGTGAATTTGATATTTGGATGTTGACTATTGAGATGTTCAAGGAAATCCACGAGAGAATCACGTCCGTGGCTCCAAATGAGGAAAATGTCGTCCACATATCGTTTCCAAATTCTAAGTGCTAAGAAATAGGAAGAGATAGCTTTGACTTCAAAATCTTTCAGATAAATGTTGGCAAGTACAGGAGATAAAGGATTACCCGTTGCTAGACCATGATTTTGCTTGTAAATGGTGTCTTCAAATCTGAAGTATTCAGACTTGACGCAATGAGTAAGTAAGGCTAACACTTTTTTTGGATAACTTGTCTTTGAGAAGTGTCAGGACTTCGTCTGTAGGAACATTTGTAAACAAGGATACAATGTCAAAGCTAGCCATGATTTAATTTTCTTTAACAGTAATATCCTTAATGTATGATACAAAATCCATAGAGTTATTAATAAAAGATGAAGATTTGCCCAAAAAACATTTGAGGTATTTTGCGAGATGTTTTGAAAGGTTGTATGTTGGTGAATCAATGCCTTCAATGATGGGATGAAGTCTTTTATTAATTTCACATAAATCAAGGAATAAGGCAAGGACACACCATTTCTTCCAAACTCTTCACATTAACACTGGAACATATGATGAGCAATTTAGAATGGTTCGATAAAGGAGTCAATATTAATGGAATTAAATTAAACAACCTAGGATTTGCTGATGATATTCTTGTTATTGCAAACAATATGAAATATTTAAAAGAAACGATAGAGGATCTAACTGGAAATTAGCTTACGGAATTAACAACGCATAAAAAAGGATATTAATTAAAGGCAACTTTAATGAATAACTTCAATATTTCGACAACGTTACGTTACCATTAATATTGTTCCTAAAGTCCTAATGGTGCCCTTTGGCAGGCTAATTTGGTTGTCTTGGCCGCTGGGCTGAAGTTCTCATAATGCATGTCTCCCAAATTTGGCGTAGTTTCACCCAAATTTGTTGAGGTTTGGAACGTTTTTTAGAACTGCTGATGATTCCTTGAATAATCTTTCGTACTTAAACTGTTGCGGTGTATTATTTTAGTTTTCTTCCAACGAATTCTATGGTGGGTATCTAAGGCATGGTCTGCCAGCCCAGAGTGGTTGTACTGGTGAAACCGGATGTAGTCTTTGTGTTCTGAAATCCTGATATTTGCTGTCCTGCCTGTTTGGCCAAAGTAGGACAATTTGCAGCTGCAAGGGACCTGGTATACACTAGTTAGGTCTAGGGGAAGTGGTTGGTCTTTGGTAGAGCGGATAAGGGATGCCAACTTTTTATATGGTCTATAACAAGAAGTCAGGTCATATTTTTTGAGGATATTGGTTATTTTTTCAGAAGTGCCTTGGATGTAGGGGATGGTAATAGATTTGTAATAAATTTAGTTTAATCCTTTATCCAAGTGTGAGCAAACAAAGTTTGTGCCTGGTGTTGTACCACCTTACCCCCAGGACTGGGGGTAAAGTGGTACAACACCAGGACACCAATTGGCAACTCCTATAGGTAGAGATGACCTGTTAATGCTTCTGGCTGGTATCTCCACTTGGGCCTGGCTCCCACTGAAGAGACCTCAATAAAGGTTGAAACTAGTCTGGGTAGAGGCCCTTCCCTTAATGCATAACATTAGACATATCCGCAAGGAGATGTGGTTAGCATTATGCGAGATACTGAGACAGGAGTGTTGGTAGCTTGCTCCACCTTTGCAACGCGTTTCTCTGGAGTTGTACCACCTTACCCCCAGTCCTGAAGATACTTTCAGGTGCAAACTTTCGTTGCTCACACTTGGATAAAGGATTAAACTAAATTTATTATATTCTAACCAAGTGAAAAATAAACTTTCGGTAATAGATTTGGTGTAATCTTTATTGTGGAGGGAGGGGGGTTATGGTTTGCTGGTTTTAGTATTTTTTGGGGGTTATTATAGCCATTGGCTAAGAAAGTGTTGAGGATGTGGTTTAGTTCAGTGGTTAGGGCATCCGCTCTACCAAAGACCAACCACTTCTCCTAGACCTACCTGGTATATACCAGGTCCCTTGCAGCTGCAAATTGTCCAAGGAGATGTGGTTAGCATTATGCGAGATACTGAGACAGGAGTGTTGGTTGCTTGCTCCACCTTTGCAACGCGTTTCTCTGGTGTTGTACCACCTTACCCCCAGTCCTGAAGATACTTTCAGGTGCAAACTTTCGTTGCTCACACTTGGATAAAGGATTAAACTAAATTTATTATATTCTAACCAAGTGAAAAATAAACTTTCGGTAATAGATTTAGTGTAATCTTTATTGTGGAGGGAGGGGGGGTTATGGTTTGCTGGTTTTAGTATTTTTTGGGGGTTATTATAGCCATTGGCTAAGAAAGTGTTGAGGATGTGGTTTAGTTCAGTGGTTAGGGCATCCGCTCTACCAAAGACCAACCACTTCTCCTAGACCTACCTGGTATATACCAGGTCCCTTGCAGCTGCAAATTGTCCTACTTTGGCCAAACAGGCAGGACAGCAAATATCAGGATTTCAGAACACAAAGATTACATCCGGTTTCACCAGTACAGCCACTCTGGGCTGGCAGACCATGCCTTAGATACCCACCATAGAATTTGTTGAAAGAAAACTAAAATAATACACCACAGCAAGTTTAAGTACGAAAGATTATTCAAGGAATCATCAGCAGCTCTAAAAAACGTTCCAAACCTCAACAAATTTGGGGGCATGAAACTACCCCAAATTTGGGAGACTTACATTATGAGAACTTCAGCCCAACGGCCAAGACAACCAAATTAGCCTGCCAGAGGGCACCATTAGGACTTTAGGAACAATATTAGTTTCTTGTCTTCTTCCTCATTTGCTTTTGTTAGTGCCTGTGTGCACATACCATATTTTTATGTTCCTGAAGATGGCAACGTGACGTTGCTGAAATATTGAAGTTATTCATTAAAGTTGCCTTTAATTAGTATCCTTTTTATGCGTTCTTAATTCCGTAAACTAATTACCAGTTATGTATGACCAACGTATAAGCCTTGCTACTAGAATTACGATAGAGGATCTAACAACTAAATCACTAGAAATTGGATTAGACATTAATTCTGAGAAAACCAAAATAATGACAAACCGAAAAGGATATGATGAAAGACAGCATTATTAAGGTAAACAATAAAGAAATTGAAACAGTAGATGAGTATACATACTTAGGAAAATTATTAACAATGAAGAAACAAGGAGTCATGGAAAAAGTGAAAAGAAAAATAGGAATGGGATAGTCAGCGTTTGGAAAATTGAAGAGATTTTTGAACAGCAAAATGAAACATGAGAATAGAGCAAGACTGTTCAAACCAATGTGTATTGCCTGTTATGGCATATGGAGCAGAAACCTGGTCAATCAAAAAGGAAATAATACATAAAATGCAAAAAAAAAAACAGAAAGAAGAATGGAAAGATACCTACTAAACATAAGACTCAAAGATCAAATCAAAAATGAAGGAAAAAAAGAGCTAAAACAACATTTTTACATATTGGAGAAAACATATTTCAAAAGAAATGAAAATGGGAGGGACATATTGCAAGACTCAAGGACAATAGATGGACAAATGGTTTACTGGAGTGGCAGCCATATGAAGGTAAAAGATTTTTGGGGAAGAACTTGAAAGAAGATGGTCTGGAAAGAAGAAGAGGGATAGCTATAGCCAGAAGTAGCTATAAAAAGGGTTAAAAGAAGAAGACGTATGTTCTTTCTTGTGGTTATATCATGTGCTTTAATATCATTTTGTTCTATGTTTATAAGAACCCATATATACATATATAATTTTCTTATATTTACTCTAAAACATAACCTAAATTAACTGTTTTCTTGGCTCTGTTTACCTCTATATCATATATCATCACTGGGCATGTAAATATTTTTATTAATTCTTTATTCTATAATATATATTTGTATACACATTTCTATTTTATGAATTGAATGAACCTGTCTACTGCTCATGGTCATGTATCATAGACAAAAAATGTATGAATTTTTGCTTCATTTCTCATATACTAATAATATACAAGTATGCTAATAATATATAATCCTCCCCCCCCCATACAAATATATATATGTAGTTAATATACATTAACATACACTTAGTCACTGGTAGTTGCATGCAACTAGTGAGATATCTGCCTGACTGGTGAGTCACCAAAATTTTAAGCCCTGAGCATATGCCATGACTGTATATTTTAAGAAACTTGCATACAAATTAATTTGATTTACTAAAGTTTTCAGTGTGAAGTCAATTACTGTATTTGTATGCCCTCCATGTGAAAAAAAGTTATACATACAGAGATAAATACAGGTAACTAACCCATCAGCAACATAGACATCTCCAATTCCACTGACAGCTACACTGGTAGGCTTACAAAAATGATGACTATCACTACCAGGTACAAATCGTTCTCCAAGTGTCATAAGATTCTGAATGACTACTGTAGAAGAAAACTTAAAAACCTGTTAATCAAATTATATCAATTAGTTACATATCCCTAAAAATTAGCAAAAATAATACTTCTTAAGTAAAAATTTTCACATACATAATAAATATTTTATTCATAATGATTTAAATAGAGATAAACTTTCATGTCTAAGGACAGCTGCAGTTATCTATGTTCTTTTAATTTATTTCATTACTATTTCTCATTTGAAAATCTTTTCAACTAATATACAATAAGATTTATAACAATATTCATACTTAATATCATAATATACTTCTTAGCTCTATTATCCATACTGAAATTCAACCGATTATTCCTTGAGCTACCATACCTTTCAACAATTCACATCTATCATCACTGTCATCAGTGCATCTGATATATTTAATGTGAAAAGCATTCTGAATATTAGATTCAGTTACAATAATATCCCATTATCTTACCTTTGAATCAGAGCCAGGTTGTAAAACTGGCATAAATATTATGATGGGGGTGGGGGGGAAGGAATGGTGGAGTCAAAGTACGATTCTGTGATAACTACTATAAGTCAAGTAACAAGTCAGGGAGAACACCTGGCTGAAGAAGTGTAGAAGGCTAGTGATGTCTTTCTCCATTATTCTGGAGGGAACTGAGGTGATGGCAGTTGGCCAGTAGTTTGATGGTACCTCCTTTTCTTGGAATAGGTTGGATATGACATTGCTTCCACATGTTAGGATATGTACCAGCTATGCATAATAGATTGTAGACATGATACAGGACAGGTGTTAGCTCTGGAGTTAACACCTGTCCTGTATTTGAAAACAAATGGAGGAATGCCATCAGGACTAGGAAACTTTGTAGTGTACAAAGTTATTTAATAATTTTCTGATGTTGTTTTGTCGAAAAACTACAGATGGTGTGTGGATTCCAGTATGTTAGGTGGCAATTTACCTTGGTCATCAATACAGGAGTTTGAGGAAAGGAGTGATGCTAGGAGGTCAGTTTTATCTTTGGGTGAAGATGTGTGTGTATGTGTACATGAGAGAGGTGGAGGTGCAAGTGAACAGAAGTTGTATCCAATGGCCTTACCAAGGGAATAGAGGCATGGCTTCCATTTGGACAGGAGGCAGGTTTTCTGCTGTTGGCCTTTATAAAATTGGATTTGAATTTGCTGTTAACTGCTTTGCATTTATTGTATATTTTGATATAGGCAAAGCATGAAGCTGGAGTTCTTGATGCAACCCACCTACGATACACTGCTCTGATACACTTTCTATTGAATCAGGGCTTGGAAAGTGGAGATGAAGATTCAAAGTAAAATAAGGGATGAAGGCTTTTATGCTGGTGAGGATAATTTCTGTGACTCATTCAGAGCAGGTCAGATGAGCTGAAGCAATGGTCACCACCATCTGGTACCTTTGTATTGCCAGAGGACGTGAGGTCAGGAGTGGTTTGAGGAAGGGAACTCTGTGAGAGAAGAAACTTGTACAAGATTGTAGTCTGAGTTGCCGAGAGGGGAGCAGACCTCTGTGGTGTATTTGAAGGGAGAATTGGTTAAAAAGAGATCCAGCATGTGAAGAGGGTTATCAGGAATTTGTGCAGGTAGATGAATGATTTGCATTAGGTCACTGCTCATGGCAAAAATTTCTGCTTCTCGTGCAGCTTGATCGGTGGTACTGAAAATGGAAGGCAGTTGGAATTACAGATACTGAGGTCAAAACTGACCTCACTGTTTGGACGGTTGGATTGCAGATAGTTGAGTTTCATGGAGAGGAATGTGAAGAGGTCTAAGTAGTAATCAGAATTTGGAGAATGGTAAATGCAGCAGATGAATATTATTAGATAGGGCAAGGAAACCTTGAGCTGATGGAGTGCAGGGGAGGGGTCTAAAGCAGGGGATTCTAAATTAGCCACTCTCTGGCATGCTGTATCTGATCTCACAAAGGTACTGATGTCACCCTTTAGGAATTGTGAAATGTGTGTAATGTAGAGATGACAGTGTGGACATAGATACTATTTGGGTTTCTGTCAAGAGTATCAGGTCTGGTCTGGATGACTGTAAGTGACGATGAATGTCATTTAGTGTTAATGCCATCGATGTTAGTAAAGCAGATGTGAAAGTGAGTTTTTAATGAGGAGATTCTTGCATGGTTTGTATGTAGTAATTGGTTGCATTGTGTATTTTTTATTGGAATTAGTTTGTGAGGAAGATTCCTTTTTGTTGCAACGTCACTGTCGTTGTTTATCAAGAGTTTATCAAGGTTCATCATTAGTTTGTTCATGGTTAGATGGAAGAATAGAGTGGATACATGCAGTGAGAGAAGACAGACTCTTGGACATGACATCCATACAGAGAGTGATCAATTTCCTTTCCATAATGTGTCTCAACAGTGCCTACCACATACCACTACTCAGACTCTTTCTCCAGACAGGACCTGTCAGAGTATGTGGCAGTGGGATTATATGCCAGTTGATCAAGTAGCCTCCTGACTCATTACAGACAGGTTTGGGTTCATCACTAACTGACAGCAGGCCTGGGACATTACCATTTTAACTGATATACCTTTGAAATGGAGGTTATGGGTCTCAAAGAATGTATGGCATGGCTTTAAATGGTATCATTCTCAATCCATGGAGAAGGTGTGTGTGTGGGGGGACCAGAATCCTTGCTCTGAAGACCAAACATAGTAAATGCCACCTCCAATAAGCTGGGTGATGGTATTTCACTGGGTGACGAAGATTGCTGTATGCACCAGAGCCTGTTTGTAGAAGCAGGTCACGCCATGGGAAGGTGGAGTTGACTTGACAGGGAAAGGCTGTATATTGCACATTACCTGACCATTAGAAGCCCTTAGAAATAACAAATTAACACAAATTGAAATTAATCAAGGTGTAAGACAGGGATGTAGTTTATCTCCAAGTCTTTATTGAATAAGGTTGCTGATAAGGCTATTGTTCTTTTAGCCAGTTTGTCTGTTTTATGGTATGAAAAACCTGAGTTTCCAGCAGGAAAACCCAGCCACCACTGTACGAGAAATGGATAACTTGCCTTCATATGAAAAAAAAAAACATTTTTTTCCCTTTTTTTTTGATCTTAGGATTTGAATGCCAGGTTTGCAACCAAAGAGTACTGTTGATACTGACTGAGCTACAGAGGCTAGACAAGAACACTGCTAACTGGATTGCCAGCTTTCTCCTTCTGATCATTCTTTGAATATTATAGAGAATGGCTTCCTCTCCAGGGTTAAATACTCTCACTCATGCTCTTTGTTTTTTATCAATGACCTTCTCTCTTTGATTTCAAATCTTAACTCATATTTTTGCTGCTGACAGTACTTTTCATTTCTCTTCTTTATTTCAGAAATCCTATAGTACACAAATGATCGAAGTTTTAGGATCTGCCATAACCAATGTCTTAAACACTAGTCTTTTCATCATTCTTTAGTGGGGGTGAAGACAACTTAGTAAATTTCAATGCTATAAAAACAAAGCCCTGTTTTATCTGTAAGAAAGCACGCTCCTACTTCACTTCTGTTCAATTATGATAATGTTTTGTTATTCTTTAAAGATCATTTCCCACCACCCCTTCTTGGTCTAACTTTCACATCCAGCTTATCCTGACATAAGCATATTACATGGAAATACTACTTCTCTCCTGCTCAACTCCCAGTTTTATAAATCTCGAATGCAACCAACATTAGAATATTGTTCTCACATTTGGAGTTTGCATCTAAGATCTCTCAGGGAATTCCTGACCATATGCAGAAGAAGACAATCTGCCTAATAGTTCAGCGCTTCCCAAACTGTGGGCTGCGACCCCCCCCTGGGGGGGGGCACAGCTCACAGTTTGGGGCTGTGAAATAATGAAACCAAATTTAAAATGTTTTAAGACTAAGTACATTTTTTTTAAATCTTAAAAGAAACGTATTTAATTTTTATTATTTATTATTTCTTTTTTATATTTTAATGGAAAAAAAATCACACATTGGTGTTGGTTCACAAATTTTGCTTCTTGCGTATTTTGGTGATTAATGAATATCAATAAATATATGCTTATTCATATAAGTTTCATTTCAAAGGTATTGATAAGAAACATAAAACAGATTACAATTGAATATAAATACAATAAATATTATAATAATATATGTCTATATTACAATTTTTTTTTGATGGGGGCCATGAAATATTTTAATTTTTCCAAAGGGGGCCTTGGCATCCATGAGTTTGGGAAGCACTGTAATAGTTGGCCACTCCCTCTCACATATTCCCTACAGTAACTTTCTCATAGGTGCTTTGTTTTTGCACTGTGCCTTTTTTATAGATGCTTTCATGGGTGTTGCTCTGTTGAACTGGAAACTATTTTTCCACTTTCCTCTAATCATGAAAGAAGCACAGACGCCAATGGTTAACATCCATATACAGTCCAAACATATCAAATCAATGCTTTGTTATCTTCCTTCATTGCATCTACTTCTATTCTCTAGAACAGCCTTCGCAATGCTATTTTTCCCAATGAATGCAATGCAACGGTTTTGTCAGGAAACTTGCCCATAGATTACTTCTTTCTCCTTAATCACTTGTCCACACATGGCACTTGTATTAAAGGTCTTGTGACCTCTCATGAGTAGGGTCAATACAATTCTCTTGTGTCTTCTTGTAACACACAGGCCAATATCCTATCCAATCCCATAACTGTATTTATGCTGAGATTCTGTAATATCCTAAACAGTTCTATTTCATCTAAGTTTATTCATAGATCAGTCAATGCTAAATGCCACCTGAATGATTCATTTCAAAGTGACCATGTGGTTATTTGATTATATTTTCTGTTTCAATCACCTCCTTACCATCTGCATTCATTAAAGTTACCTTTCTACAATTATTTTTTTTTTATCTGCTGCATAGTGAAAGAACTCCTTGGGATTTCTGCTGGATTCCTCTCACAATATGATTTTGTCTTCTTTACTGTGTTGGTCATCCCTTCTTGCCTATGCTCTGTACTACTAATAAGCCTACTGTCCCCTCCATCAAACACTTCTTTTTAAATTTCCTCCACAGCTCCCTTGATGATACTAATTATCCATTTAACTCTCACCTGCTCCTAAGTACATAATCTGATATTGACTCCTCAATAATCTCTTTAACTATTTCCCATGCACTGGTAACATCCTTCCTTTGCAGTTTTTTATGGCATGGTACTGCTCCAAGCTGCCGCTTGAGTTTGTCATAATCACCAGCTCTGCAGTTTCAAACATACCCTTTTTTGTAAAAATTTCACAGGCTCCACCTACCAGGTCAAGATTATATGATCACCCTCCTTGATCAGAGGTAAAACAGTTACCATGTTATGAAGAAATCTTCTGATTTGTCCATTCACCAAGGTAGCTTAAACACTAGGTCCCATCCATCACATGCTGTTTTAGATAATTAGCTCTGCTTTTGTAAGTAAGCTGACATATGTAGAAAATTAAAGACAGAAACTTAAACTTACGCGAAATAAAATTTTCTCATAAGTATCATAGGCATCCCAAGTACAATCACAACAATGGAATGCAAAATAAAACTACAATGAAGGAATCAATTTTAAAAAGCATCACTACAGCATCAATAGGATAACAGATTGTCAGTAAATTCCCAATTATTAAAAAAAATTACAATAATATAATAATCAGGAATTTGCATAAAAATGATATAGAAATATTTCCCAGATCTGATGGCCTATTTCCTTTATGGAAAATATTACTATATCAATTTTTTATGCAAATTCCTGATTATTAAATTACTGTAATTTTTTTCTTTTCAAATAATATGTACTGAAGGTCTGTTGTCCTAGTGACGGTGTAGTGGTACTTTCTGAAATTGATTCTTTTATTGCAATTTTATTTTGTGTTCCACTGTTGTTATTATACTTAGGAGAAAATTTTACAGCTAATAATTTTATTTCATGATAAAGAGCCAAGAGGCTATTTTTTTTTCCGGCGGCGTAAACTAAGTTAAGGGGATAATAAATCCCTCATTATTTTAAAGCCGGATACAAAACTTGGAGATAGAAAGCTATCGTTTCGATAGATTTTGATTTCCGAGTTTTGTATCCGGCTTTAAAATAATGAGGGATTTATTATCCCCTTAACTTAATTTTATTTCATATAAGTTTGAGTTTTTATCATTAATAATAATTAAATCTCGACAGCTGCATAAAGCCCCCATAATAATAAACCTCCAAACTAATAATAAAAACTTCTAAATACTTCACTATATTATTAATAATAATGCCTTCAGGAAATTAACTACAAAAATGCAATAAAAGCTCTAAACTCAGTTGAACTTAAATATATTACCCATAGTACTTTCTTTTAGAAAGTACTATGGGGAATAGTACTTTCTAATAAGGTTACAAGGTGGTAAGCATTCATAGTGAAGAATTTATGGAGACACAACACACATGTTAGAATAATTACTTACCATTAAGCAAGTAACAATCAATGTTTCAACCTCTTTGAGATCATCATCAGGAAAACATACATATATACAATATATAAACTACATGCCACTGCACTATACAGAAGTAAAATTAATCTAAATGTTTGTTAATCATTTATCCTAGCCTAACCTATTGAGATTTTCTTCTGTCTGGGGTTATTCTGGTTGCTATATGGGTTGAAGATGGCTCCACATTCTTGGAATAATTAATCCATCATTTTTGTTCCGATTTGGATGATGTTTTAGCATTTCACAAGTTTCTTTGAATTTTCTTTCACACCAGGTTTTGGTGCGGTGTAGAGACTTAGTGCCTTTCCAGTCAATTCTGTGGCATCTTTGAAGTGTGTGGTCTAGTAGGCCTGTTTTACCATAGTGGAGGTATTTAATGTGGCATTTGTGTTCATCTTTTCTGATTGGGATGGTGTGTCCTGTTTCCCCTATGTAAGGTAGGTTACAGAGGCTACAGGTACGGTGAATTTTGTAAACCCTGGGTGGGCAAGGAATGGAAGAGGTTCTTTGGAGGAGCTAAGTAAATTTCTTAATTTTGCTAGGGGTTTAAAGTCTTAATGTTGTATTTAAGTAGTGTTCTATCTATTTTTTCTGAAATGCCCCTAATGTAGGATATGGCTATGGTATTCTTGTAATTTTTTTTGCTTTTAATGGCATTTTTATGAAGGATCCTGTGAACTGTATTTTTTTTTTTATTGTAGCCATTTTTTACAAATGTTTGGTTAATGATTTCAAATTCCTGGTTCAGAGTTTGTTCATTGGAGCAAATTGTTAGGGCTCTGAGTTTGATGGTGTTGCTGACCCTAGTTTTTGTGTTGGATGGTGGTATGAATTTTTAGATATGTATTGGCATGTGTATGTAGGTTTGCGGTAGACAGTGAAGGAGAGGCAGCCTGAGGGGAAGACGTGTGACAAGTGTGTCTAGAAAAGGAAAAGAGTTGTTTTTCATTTCGATGATGAATTGGATACATGTTTGTTCAAGTGGCTTAGGAATGTATTTAATGTTTTGCGGCCGTGAGGCCAAATGGTGAAAATATCATCAACATATCTGACTTTGGGTTTCAGGCTGGCTGAATCTAGAGCTCACTGCTCAAAGTCTTCCACGTAAAAATTAGCTATTGGAGGAGATGGGGGCAGTGGTGAGCCCATGGCTGTACTTTCTTTTTGTAGTAAAAATTATTTTGATACAAGAAATACTTGGAGCAGAGTACATGCAGTCTGATAATCTGATAACTCTGCTCTAGAGACCAACTATGGAACATTTTCTAAAGTCAATTAAGGTTTATAGTAAACAGGGTGGCAATATCATATTGGTTGATAAAATTCACTACCACCTACAGACATTCACATATTATCCATGGTTCCACAAGTGGTATTTAAACCTAGAGACTGTTTGTTGGATTTAGAAAAGGACGATCATGTATAGACCCGGCCTTTTGCCTAAAATTAATAATAGAGAAAAGAAGAGAATACAATTTAGAAACACATATAGCATTTATTGACTTTGAAAAAGCATTTGACAAAGTTAAAAGAAGCATTTTATTTAACATATTAAAAGAAAGACAAATACCAAATAATATCCTAAAAGCTATCACAAGTATATATGAAAATAATCACATACAGATAAGATTAAATCACGAGCTATCATATACGAGAGAGATAAACCAAGAGGTCTGACAGGGATGTCCCCTCTCAGCAACTCTTTTTAATATCTACTTAAATGAAATAATAATAAAATGGAATAAAATTTACATCAAGGAATTAAACTTTCTCCTACAGTAAACTTAAACACACTCCTCTTTGCCGACGACCAAATAATAATTACAAATTCTGAAGATAACTTACAGAAAGCTATTTTAGATCTAAATGAGATATCCAAAGATTATGGTATGATAATATCAACAGAAAAATCAAAAACTACGGCCTTCAAAGGACAAGATCCAGCAAGAACTAAAATAGTAATAGATAACAAGATCTTAGAACAGGTGAATTCATTTAACTACCTAGGATGTATGATCACATATGAAAATGAAAAAGATATAAACATAAAAATTGCAAAATATTTAAAAATAACAGGTGTAATTAACTCTATATTTAAACCAAACCTAGTTCAAAAACAAACCAGACTAAAAGTATACAATACATTAGCCCTACCAGTCTTAATGTATGGAAGTGAAATCTGGACAATAAAACAAAAAGACCTGCACAATTTACTGTGTCTTTTCACAAAAATAAAAACGAATTTCACATGTGTGAGAATAAATAATCAAACTTGAAATGACCACAGATCAGTCTCTGCAATGAATTTATTTAGTAGCAGAAAATTTGCTGTCGTTTATTCTTCAAAGTGCAATGGAAGAAGATGATCAATGTTCTTTCATTTTTATTTGCTGAAAATCATTCTGTTAAATATTTATAATTTTTTGCAAATAACATTTATTGAAATAAATATGAACTTTTGTTTTCTTTACTTGCAAAATACCATTATATGGATAATCACACTTAAGTTTTAGAAATGAGCCTTTCTGTTTTTATGAACAACAAATGATATTAAATTGCATTACTTGCTTTTCAATTATAAGACTACCTTTTTAATATAAAAAATTTATACCCAATGATCTTTCTGCAGCAACTCTTTTGCTTAAAATTATAATAGATGATTTTTTTTTTTGGGGGGGGGGATGTGCACATTTCTATAATATTAACTGCTAAACCATCGTAGATATGTTAAAAATATACAAAAGATATTCTATACACATTCATTCAAAATTGATGCACATTTTTAAGATTTTGAATTGCACCCCCCCCCACACACACACCTCCATCTGTAATCTTGGAACTGAATTATAAATAACTACTCTACCAAATTTGTCTGGTTTGAAATTTTTCACAGACAATATCCAAAATCTATTACTTCATTTTATCATTTTGACAAAAGAAATAAGGAAATATTGTTTTATTTGGAATATTTCTTTGCAATCTACAATCAGCTGTTCAGCTGTTTGCTGAAATTATTCTAAGTTTTAGAAATACTATGCTATATTTGCAAAGGCTTTTGATAGATTACCACATGACAAATTAGTAGTTAAATTGGAACAGATGGAGTTGGTAAGTAGACTAGTGTGTTGGACTGGAGATTGGCTGTCCAATAGGCATCAACAGGTTGCGTGTGGGGAAGTGATATCCCAGAAGAGGAAAGTCACTACTGGCGTACCCCAGGGGTCTGTTTTGGGGCCATTGTAGTTTAATTTTTATATAAATGACATTGAAAATGGTGATATACAGTTGTTTGCAGATGAAGCAAAGTTGGGGAGAGCTATGAGAAGTAGAGCAGATTTTGTAGCTTTGCTAGACTGTCTGAATGGGCAAGTGGATGGGGATATCAGTTTACGTTACAAAGTATAAAGGTTTTAAAATTTAGGAAGCAAAGATGGAATGCAGAGTATAGGATTTGTGGAGATATTTTGGAGGAGGAGGAAGAGATGAAGATTTGGGGATTGTGGTGGATTGAGACTTGAAATTTCATGGACATTTTGCGAAAATTGTGAGGAAAACACAATGGATTATGGGAATGATGCAGAGAACACTGACACACAGAGGTAAGGACATTTTGATTCCGCTATATGAGGCTTTGATCAGGCTACATATGGATTCCTATGCACAGATTTAGTCACCAGGTTTTCAAAAGGATCATGAGATGTCGGAAAGGGTCCAAAGACAATTGACTAAGTTGGTATCTGGTCTTTGGAATGTAGAATATGAGGACAAATTGAGAGAATGTAAATTACAGAGTGGTGGATAGAAGGAAGAGGGGAGACATGATCAAGCCATATAAGTTAGTAAGGGGTAATTACCAGATTAGTGTGGATGAGATTTTTCATAGAACATCTGGAGACAAGGGGAGAACGAGGAGTAGATTTTTTGCATGAAGAGTGATAGGTAATTGAAATGTACTGCCTCAGAGTGTGGTGAGTGCAGGGTTAGTGAATGCATTTAAGTCGAGGTGCGATGAGATGTGCATGTGAGAGTAGGACCGCTCATGATGAGTTTCTCGATTCCATGGAGGTCTGTTGATAATAATAATAATTTTCACCACATAAAATTGTTTACATGCATGCCACAAAAAAGAAAGTTAAGTACTGTTAGTTTTTCTTTTTTTCTTAAAAAAATTCAAATATTACTTCTTTTAGCAATATTTGGAATATGTCCTGGAGATATTAGATGATAATCCTCCCAGCTGGAGGAAAAGGCTAAAAGCTTAGATTACAGGAAAACTTGCTTAATGCAAATTTCATATGCACGATTGAGTGAAATGATACTATTTCTCACTTTACACGGGTGATTAATCAGTTAACACGATTGTTTTACATTATGTAAAATTTTTTGTCACCAATCTGCAGTGAGCAGAAAAGCTGGAAGTCATTAAGAGATATGAAAGTGGTGCTAGTAATACAATGATTGTGCGAGACATGGGATACAACAAGTCTACAGTTTGGAATATATTAAATAAGAGCAAAGAATACAAAGAAAAGGTGCTACTGTTTCTTTAAGCATGCAGATTATCCAAAATAGAAGACATTTAATGATCGAGATGGAGCATCTTCTGTCACTCCGGATTGAGGATTGTAACCAAAAAAGAATACCTCTTAGTTCAACGAATATTCAGGAAAAAGCTCTCAATATTTTTACCTCATTGAAGGAGACCAAATTTCAAGAGGAATGTGAAAGCTTTACTGCGAGTTTAGGATGGTTTGACCATTTAAAAAAATCAAACTGGACTGCATAACGTAAGAATAACTGGAGAATCTGCTAGTGCTGATAAAGATTCTGCAGCCAAGTTTCCTGAAGAATTGCAAAGGAAATTCAGGAGGGTGATAATAATGATTAGTAAATATTCAACATTGACGAAATTGGTCTCTTTTGGAAGCATATGCCAACAAAAACTCCTAGCTAAAACTGAAGCATCTCAACCAGGATACAAAGTATCTAAAGATCATCTTACACTTTTATTAGGAGGCAATACAGAAGGCAACTTTAAACTCAAGCCTATATTAGTTTATCGTGCGCAAAATCCAATATCTAACATTATTGAAGAAATCAGCATAATTGGAAAAGAACTTGGATTTAATGAACTGGATAATGAAGCTGTGAGAAACTTGCTCGATTCCCATTCAGAACATTTAAGTGAGAATGAACTTCAACTAGAAGAACAGCATGCATATGAAGAAGAAGAGAATGTTATGACTATGAAACTAACTGCAAAAGAAATTGAGCTAGTTTTTAATCGCATTGAGCATGCTAATGAAATTTTGTTTGATGCAGATCCTGATATGGATCAGCTTCGAAGTCTGCCAAAATCTTAATAAAGCAATCGCCAGCTATCGCAAATTGCATGACAGGATGAAAAAGTCGAGCATGATTCAAACATCTTCACTTAATTTTTTTTGTAAAAAAGTAGATCAATCAAATGTTAAGACATTAAATATAAATTTAAGCAAATGATTTTTATTAACTTTGATGATTTTATCCTCTAATATAGCTTATACTGTAATTTTTTTTTCTAAATTTACACTAACTGATGGATGAGTTATAATTATTCCTATTGTTTATTGTATTCGCTTAGCTCTCGTATTAATTTATGGATTAATTAATTGCGTCAAGTGAGGTTTTCCTGTACTCTCACTGGTATTGAAAAAGACAAGAGAGAACACTTCCCTGGAAGTCACATTAGAGAGCCTCAAGCAGTAGTACAGAAACGGTGCAGCTAGACATCAGCAATGTCTTATTTTGTTGTCAGTTCTTTAGCAGACATCCTAAACAGAAATACCGATATTTCCTTTTTCATGCTGATAGAATAATTATGTCAAAATAATTTCTTCATCATCATCATCATCATCAAATTCCTACATGTACCCACAAGGGGTGTACAGGATATGATAGTACTACATGAAAAAATTCTATCATTACTAACTTCCTATCTACAATTTTCTTCCAATTCAGTCTGTTACTTGTCAAGACTCCAACATTATCAGATCTTATATTTCTATCGTCTAAGGCATTTTGTACTGTATCAATCCACCTATATCTTGGTCTTCCTCTGGGTCGTTTTGCTGCCAACCTGACAGAGAACATTTGTTTTGCTAATCTTTCCTCGCCCATTCTGTTTAGGTGACCATACCACCTGAGATTAGCTCTGCTAACACATTCCTGGATGCTGACAATGTCAAGTTCTTTCCTAATATCCTCGTTTTTAATATGATATTGCCATTGATGCCATCTGTTCACGCCTATAATCTTTCTCAGAACTCTCATATCTACGGTCTCTAGTCTTTGGTCAAGTGTTTTACTTCTGACCCAGCTCTCAGATCCATAAGTTAAAACTGGTTTGAACACTGTCTTGTATACAGCCAATTTAGTGTTCCGACTAATTTCTCTCTTATTCCATATGAATTTATTCAATTGACTTCCCACCATACCAGCTTTGCTGATTCTGTTGTCTATTTCTATATTTAATTTACCATCTTCACTAAAAATCGTGCCTAAGTAGCTGAAATATTTTACTTGTTCCACAGGTTCTCCATTCACAATACAGTTGACATTTTCAATGATTCTGCCTATTTTCATTGTCTTTGTCTTTTTATTGCTGACCTTCATACCATATCTATTACAACAGCTATTCAATTTGGTCAGAGAATCTTGCAGACTTGTAGCGGATTTATTTAGAAGTATAACATCATCCGCATAAAGCAAAGAGCTGACATTAACATCTCCAATTTTGATATCATGTTTAATACCACTTTCCTTCATAATGTGTATTCAAAATAATTTCTTCATTTATAATAATCATAGTCTCACTTTTGTTATAAAAAAAAATTATAAATTATCTGGTAGAATTATCTTGACAAAAAAAGGCTTTCAATTTTTTAAAAGAGGTGCATATATGTTACATATGCACTTACAAAAAAAAAAGTTGAACATAATTGTTCAACTTTTTTTTTGGGGGGGGGGTTACCTATCTATAAATAGATAGGTAATTATCTGAAATATCAGCAAATTAAAATTTGCTGATATTTCAGATAATTTATTTTCAAAACCTCAGAAGACAATTGTTAGAAATTATTTGGGGAACATACTCATACATTTTAGTGTTAAATAGCAGTAAAAGTATAGCTACTTCAAAAATGCTACATATCTGAACTACCAGTAAATGTATTTTTCAAATGTGCAGTGATTTCTTTTTTTGTGCTACAAGAAAATACCAAATAATAACAATAATAAAAAGAAGAAAAATATGGAATATTTTCTTTTTTTCTTGAGTGAATTTACAATGTTTTTTATTTCTTTGTTTGTTTAAAAAAGTATACATGATTATTTTCTTGCCACTTTTGCCAACCAAACATCTGAAATAATTATAAGAATAACAATGACTTAACTGTAGGGAAGTTGCAACCTTGATAACCTCTTAACTTAGAAGAGTGAACTGTGTTAAATGGAATTTCCAACTAAACATTTAGTTGTTTTCAAGATATATATATATATATATATATATATATACAGGGTGTTCGGGATAAATTTGACATATTTATAATTAATTATATTTTTCCGTAAGTTACATGTATTAACACACACTTCTCTTCATTTAAAAGGTTGGACCCTTCTTCATTCATATACAAGATGTCAGAAAGGATGGATAGCTGGAACCCACCTGAATCATGGAAGAGAATAACTTGTATCATGATGATTCGTGCCGGCCATCAAAATAAGGATATTTCGGCTGCTGCCCAATGCTCCCTGAATACAGTAAAAACAATCAGGCATGAACTAGAGACTTGCAATGGTGACTACGAGGATGTAGCAAGAAGAAAGATCCCTAGCAGACGATCTGATTGCGTTCGTACAGCAGAATTCCTCGCAAATCTGCAGGAACAGGTGTTGAAGAACCCTGGCATTGGAATTCGGGCTTTGTCACGTGAAATGAATGTTGCAGCCTCTACTATGAAGCTTGCACTCAATGAAGACCTCCGCTACTACTCATACAAGCGCCGCAAAGGTCAGCTGCTTACAGAAAAGGCCCGTGAAAAACGTTTGATAAACGCGAAGAAACTTCTAAGCAGAGTGAAACATCCTGCGGAACCACAAACAATCTGGTTCTTTTCCGATGAGAAAAACTTTTGCCAGGATCAAAAACACAACACGCAGAATAACAGATGGCTTGCATACAGTACAAAGGACATTCCTCGTGTAATGCAGACTAAATTTCCCCAAACTGTGATGGTTTTCGGATGTGTATCCTCTGAAGGCAATGTGATGCCTCCGCATTTTTTCCAAGAGGGCCTCAGGTTGACTTCAGATGGCTACGTGGAGTTGCTAAACACTGTAGTCAAGCCCTGGATAACAAGGGTAGCCAATGGTAGGCCGTATGTATGGCAGCAGGATTCGGCCCCTTGCCACACCTCTGGGAAAAGTCAAAAATGGTTGTATGAAAATTTCTACGACTTCACCAGTCCAAATGTTTGGCCTCCAAACTCCCCAGACCTTAACCCCATGGATTATTTTGTATGGGGCGCAGTTGAAAAAGACACCAATCGCACTTCCAGTAATACAAAAGCCCAGTTAATGGATAAAATTAAAACAGTTTTTGCGGCCCTTCCCAGGGAGACTGTAGCATCAGCTTGTTCGAGGTTCCGAAGCAGGATTGAAGCTGTGATCGATGCTAATGGTGGTTATTTTGAGTAAATCTTGTTGATAGTATTATAATTAACTCTGCCTGTAATGTTTTTTGTCAATTCATTAAATTTAATAGATACAAAGAAGATTTTCTTTTTCCTTACGAAACTGTCAAATTTATCCCGAACACCCTGTATATATATATTCACTTGGAAAGATGTGTTACTGAAAATATTGTGGAAATTATTTTTGTGCTGCTTTCCAAAGTTGATGTTAAACAATTACTTTAAAATATTCTGGAAAAAAAAAAAAAAGAAACAATTATTAAAAGTGTTGGCTGTTTAGTTAGGCGACAAAAGCATCTAAAGTGTTTTGTCTTTAACATCTGTTAATCTATTAACATCTGCCTTAGAGAACATAAAAAATACATTCACTACCATTATTATGCAAGTCAGATCATGCTTTGGACCCCCCCCTCCCTTCATACAGGATTAGATGGAAGAAAACTGCTATTTAGAAGTCATTACAGATCAGGAAGATTATTTTTAGAATCAGTCATGACTACGAAGAATTCTCCTAACCTGAACAAGTATGGTTGCATCAATTTGTCAAAAATTTGGGAGAATGTCATCTTAAGATCAACTCCTACATAGCTGTAATACTTCTTTTATTTTTACAACATTAGAAGGTGCCCAAAGTAGGACTTTAGATCTTTTGTCTGTTACATTTTGAATTGATTCACCTACCCATTGTTGCATATAAACTATAACATACTGCTTTGTGCTCTGAAGAAGATGATTTGAAATTCAGAGAAATATAATCCAGTTAATAGACATCTTTTTTTTTTATTAAATAGTTCATCTGGTGTTGTTAATACTGTTAAAATAAGTAATGAATTTGCATAAAATGGCACTGCTTGGGATTAGAGACAATGTCAGGTAATTAATGAACTTATACAAAACATTTAATGTGAGTTTCTTAAATATTTTTAGCATAATTCTTAACTACATTTCTTCTAATTAGAAATAAACTTTAATTCACTGAATTAACGTGTGTGTGTTTGTGTGTGTGTATGTACAGTTTCATCCCAGCCATTAAACTATAGGATGGTAACATTACAAAACAACATTCATATACTTCCATAGAAAACTCTACTGATACTATTCATGAAATACTGAGAGGAACGAGAAAAGTCTCATTTGCACAATAACAACAACAACAACTTGGAGAAACCCATTATCCTGAAAAAACTGAAAACATCGTGTCACTGTCTAGCAAAGAAAAAATCCTGTGGCTTGGACAGACTTACTTCTGAGTTCTCCCAAGTATTCTGGGATCACCTGGGACAACTCCTTAGATTGCTGCAAGAAGCTTACCTGAATGGGCTTCCATAATCCGTTACAACCTCAGTTGCACATTTCATTCCAAAGAAAGGAGACTACACAGACCTTAGAGACTAGCACCCTATATCACTGATGATTATTAGACTGCAAAATCACCTCTAAAATAATTGCAAACTGTTTGAAGCATGTACTACCTGATGTTATTACCCTCTATCAAACCTACGAAGTGCCAGGAAGATTAATACATGATAATCTACATTTCATCAGAAATCTCATCCACATTGCAAACAGCTAGAACAAAAATTTAGCTAATCAGTCTTGAGTAGAGTATACGTCTTTGAAGTACAGAGAGCATTCAGACATGAGCTGCTCATTATTCAAACAGTCCAACTACTAGACTATATAGACAAGTATGTTTTTTTTGCCTAAAGATAAACAACCAGCACACCTGCACATTGTTATGCTCTCAACAGATCAAAACAAGAATCCACACTTTCTAGACAAATGTACGCACTGGCCATCGAACCTTTCCTAAGAAAAATATACAGCACCATGATTTCTAAACGAATCAACATACGACTTCATATGAAGATCAGCATATGATGTCACAATCATGATATGCAATGATAAAGAAATGAAAGCAATCCACAGAGTTCATAGACTATATGTACAAGCCTCTAGGTAAAAGTTAAATTCTGAAAAGTCTCCTTGCTTGTGGGCAGGCAACTGGAAAACTAGAACAGACTTTCCAATCAAATGCAACTGATCAAGTGAAGGGCAAAAATACTTAGTCATCATCCTTGATAACATCCAAGCTTATGATTCATTCAAATGGACACAACAAAGTCAATGACATGATTCCTCTGGAATAAAACCAACTGGATAACCTACTCAGCACTCTGTAAGCCATTCAAACAAGGAAGACCAGGGTCTAGTCTCATTTCAAACCAAAATCACCTCCTTCAGGATTATCTTTCTCCTTAGGACACTCCTGACTAACCAGACCTATATGACAACTCTTGGAAATATTCTGAAAGAAGCAACAAAAGGTCTCGAGTTATCCGGAATCCTTCAAATGGTCAATGCACCAGCACCTCCCCAAACTGTGTCCATTCTACTGCAATGCCTTACAATGCTGGAAAAGCAGAGCTTCATCACACACACACACACACACACACACACACACTAACCTGGTCATTCCAGGCAGTGGTGGTGCTCAATGAGCGTCTATTCTCAGACAGAAATTAAAAAGTCCCATAACTGGCCAACGTTTCCTTTTAGCTACCTGAAGCTGAGCAGGTAGAACTAGAGGAGACCTTCTGACCCAGAAACAGCAGTGGAAAACCCTCCAAAGTTTACTGCTGAAACCACCAAAGCAAAAGAGCAATATCAAGTTCAAACAGCCATTATGACTTTCCAGACATCAGTACGCCATAAGGAATTCGAATTAAAACCAGAAATTCCCAAGAACCTACCTTTCAAATCCTGTCATCTGAAAACTCTATTCTGCAACTGTGAACTAATTTCAAGAACGTATACTACCATCTCATTTCAATGTTTCCTGACTCACCTTTTGCACTTTCATCAATATCTCAATCCTCAAGCTCACCTGCATATCCACAGACGTCACTCAGTTTTTTGATAGGATCTTCCCTACAGGAAAAAGTGTACCAAAAGGTGGCACAACATCTTACTGACCACAACTAAACTCCACATATTCCAACTTAGAGCACTGGATCTCTGTTTTGTAACACCATGCGTATCCTGGGGCACACCTATCTGACCCGTCTTGTCAATAAAGGGATCATCATGCACTGGACTTTGACTCTAGCACCTGTAATCATCTGCACAGCCATGAAGACTACTGGTGCCTGCTACACACAGAGCAGAGAAGACACAGAATATACAACTTCTTTATCATTATGACGAGAGGTAACTTATACAGTTTTTTATTTAAAGAACACAAGGGAAAACCCAGAATCTCTCAGTTACTGAATCTGAGTTATATCTCAGATTCAGTAACTGAGATATAACATGAGATATTCATGCACAGCCTACACAGAAAGCTGAACTGCCAACTGCTACTGGAATATCATTACCACAGAGAACTCTAAATGAATTCAGTGCAGACTGGAACCCAAATTGTATCCTTTAGTTGACCAGAGAAGATAACATGATTCTCTTTATGTAGAAGAAAAATCGTAGTGTGTAAAGACCATAAAAAAATCATGGAGTGGTGGAAAACATGAGACCTGCAGTGCCTTCTCCACTTAGAGTTAGTACAATTTTTAAATTGTACTACCTTTTCCGTGATAACGTGTAATCCTTCCATCTTTTGCTTGTTGCTTATGCTTTTGTTTTTATTTTTGTTATTTTATGGTTTTATGTTATACATGACATGCATTTGATATGTAAATATTTCTTTGTTTTGAGCTAATGAACTATATATTTTAACCAAGGTTTGATAAAAAAAACTCTCTCTCTCTCTCTCTCTATATATATATATATACATACAAGTAACCTTCGTATAACGTGGATGTTAGGTTCCATAGAAATGGCGCGTTATATAAATCGCGTTATACGAGACTTAGATCACATAGAAAAAGTAGGATTCCGAAATCGTTTATTTTTTAAATTATACAAAAAATAATGACATATCCAACAAAAACAATATTTTAATTTAATTTAAGTAATTCATGTAAGTTAAGAAAACATAAACTATGAGACAAATACGTAGTAAAAAATTATAAAAATTACAAATTGCACATAAATTTTATTGCACATAATGCATAAATGTTTTAGACACAATAAAATAAAGCGCATATTTTAATGGTCATCACTGTCTTCAGAAATAACATTTCGTAGATGTTCTTTAAGTGGCCGGAGGTCTCTTGGACATCATTTGTATAATTCTTATTGCATACTTCAGCTGGTTTAGTCATCAAGAAGTCATTAATAAGACTTTGCTTTCCACTATGCTGCAATTTTTTATTAAGTTCATAATATGGAGCTAAACAAATATCTAATTGTCTCATGAATTTTCCCGAGTGCTCCATTGAGGGATCATTATCAGTAAATGATTGCCAAGTCCAGTCCTTCTGCTAATTTCTTTAAACTGAATTCTTTAACGGATTCATCACAATCATCGGCAGAACTTTCCCTGCCATTTGGTTCGATGCCATTTATTAACTGTACCAGTTCCTCCTCATTTAAATCTGTTTCTCCATCAATTAATTCACTAATTTCATTTTCAACCATATTGCAAAAGCCCTCTCTACCAAAAATATGTGTGACATTTATTATACGATGCAGCTCGGCATCCACTGGAGGTACGAAATTTTGTTCCAGAACGGCTTCATGCCATATTTTTTTCCAGCAAGCATTCAGCATAGAGGGTTGTAATTCCTTAATGGACAAAGAAATAATTTTTACACAATTCAATACTGAAAACTACTCTTTCCATGCTTGAAGCACTGTCATGTTTGGATTAGATTCCATTTTTTCCAAATGTTTGCTGAATATAACATGACTTAAATGTTCATATTATTCCTTGGTCGAGTGACTGAATAAGTGAAATAGTATTAGACGGCAAAAAAGTTATTTTAATATTCGGATGGCTTAAATTTGTTGGGTGGTCTGGTGCGTTATCTAAAATTAGTAGAATTTTGAAGTCCATATTCTTTTTCTTTGTGTAACTTTCTACATCAGGTACAAAACACTTGAAAAACCAATTTTCAAACATGCTAGCTGTAACCCATGCCTTTTTTGTTGGCCCGCCAAAACAGGTAGGGTGGACTTGTCGGGCCCTTTCATTGCACGAGGATTTGCAGATCGGTTAATAAACATTGGTTTTGTCATGTAATCACTTGATGCATTACTACAAAACAGTAGAGTAATTCTATCTTTGGAAACTTTGAATCCAGGAGCTGATCTTTCATTTTTCGAAATATAGGTGTGTTTTGGCATTTTTTTCCAATATAACCCAGATTCATTCACATTGAATGCCTGGTCTGCACTGTAACCACCTTCTTCAATGATTTTTAAAAGTTCTACTGGGTATTTCCAGGCAGCGTCAACGTCTGCTGATGCTGATTCTCCCTGGATTTTAAGATTATACGAAGAAAATCCACTTTTGAAAGTTTTCAAACCAATCCTTACTGGCCACAAAATCCATGCTGAGAGATTTCTTCTGAAGAATCTTGATCGAGTTCTTTTAAATGTTTATAAACTTTGAGAGCTTTTTGCTTAATAAGGCGTCCATCCAAAGGAATTTTCTTTTGAATGCAATCTTCTATCCAAATCATTAGAAATTTCTTCATTTTTTCTATTAGAATATCGCAAACATGAGCAACGCGTTTTGCACTTAACATTGCCCAATCAATAACACTTTCTCGGATTTTATGTTCATTTTGTTTGATTGTTCGAATTGTTGATTCATTTAAATTCAGCGTCCTTGCAACAACTCCTGGTTTTTCTCCAATTTTCAACCGATCCAAGATTTTAATTTTTTCTTCGAAAGAAATGAATTTCCTCTTCAATGTTGGTTTTTCCCCTTTCGTGATCATTACAATAAAAATAAACTTTTACATAAGAAAAAGCATTACATATGTATGTAACTTGCCAGAAAATAAACTGCTCAGCTTGAGAATAACACACTTATGATTTTAAATGCACTTTCCTGGCAGAAAACAAAGACAATTTTCAACAATAAACACTTTATATAGTAAACCCTAGATGGCGAACCTATGGCACTCGTGCCAGAGGTGGCAAGTCAGAGAATTTTGCTGGCATGTCAACGATTTACAGGTTATATCCTTTTATACGCTCATAAATTATTCAAGTTTTTTTTTTAACTGTTACAATACGTACAAGCTGAATTTTGTTTTACACAAGACAGCAACTATAAAGCGACGTGCATATGATTGGTGCAGTATTAACAAAAGATCGTGCGACCCAAAGACAAAAGCAACAGACAAGTGCTGAGTTGAAATGCTAATTCTCTTGAATCGAATTCCATAACATCTGAAACTGTCATAACAACATTCACTATTAGTTTTAACACATTCACAACAGGGTGTCATTTATCATTCCCTTCTCATTACTGACTGGCTCAACTCACACAAACGTTTCAACCCTTGGTTGAATTTTATGGCTTCTTGGCAGGCAAACTCACACATTCATTATATGGCATGTTTCAATTCTTGGTAGTCTTTTATTTTAAGTTAGCCTTTGTGATCTGTCATAATGACATCTGCATTGATTCAAATGCAATAAAACAAACACTTATTTCATAATTGAAAATTGGACAATAGCTTTTAGTCTTTTACTGTGTTTTTGTGCAACATATGGTTTTGCTTAAGTCTATACAGCATAGTTTCTGTGAGGGGGGGGCATGTGATTTATTAGTTAGCGCCGTTTTTATTCCATCTGTCTCTAATTGCACTATTTGTTGAGAATGACACAGACTGCAAAAGCCTCTGTACAGTACCTTATTCAGTGATACAATAAAATAAATTCGATACTTATAATTACTTGTGCGATGCGGGCCAACACAAATTTAATGAAGATAAAATTTGATTTTTAAGCCCTGCGGTGCAACATATGAAAAAAAAAAGGTTACTAGAAATTGTAGACCACGTTATATCGAAACCGCGTTGTATAAGTACCGTGTTATATGAAGGTTACCTGTATTTAGATATATCTGATAAAAAATCTCTCTCTCTAGAAAGTGTCTAGGCTTTCTTTAACATACTAATGTTTGAATACCTGATGTAAAGCTACATCTGTCAACCACAGATCATCCTTGTAGGCTGTTAGCCCGTGAGGCATATAAAACCTGCAAGAGAAAGCAAAATGTTTCTTGTACAGCAAGCATACATTTAAAAAAGAGTAATATAAATTATCATGTAAAACATGATCAGTATTTTTCCCTTTACTTTGTGCTACTAATTTCATAATGCAGTAACAGTGAGAAATATTTCACATATAATTCCTACCTATCACTGAGGTCCACAATAATGCGCATGATAAGTTAATAAAAGACCACCTTTCAGTGGAAAAAAGCAGGAATGCCATGAATTTAAGAAAGCATATTTTAATTTAGAGATTTCTTTTAAAAAACAGCATCATCATCAAACAGATGTGTACAGGATGCTAACTAGTTAGGACTGTAGTCCTAACTAATTAGGACTAACTAACTAGTCCTAAATAGTTAGGACTCTAGTCTTTCATCCATGTGTTTCACTTAATTTTGTGTGCTTGTGCACGCGTGTTACAAGTCTCATACTCGATATTGTACTCGCTGACAACGTCTCAGTGACTGAGATGAAATATTGGAAGAATTAAATAATATTTCAATTCTTTCTCAGTGCTGTTTCACTCCATTAAACTTCAAACATGAGTTTCTCCCAGTATTTGTCTTATCGATGATATTTTCCCTACAGGACAAAGTGTACCAAAAGGTGGCACAACAGCTTACGGATCCCAACCAAACTCCACATATTCCAATCTACATCATCGGATCTCTGTCTGTTTTGTAACACCTTGCATAACCTGGGAAAACCTACCTGACCTGTCCTGTCAATAAAGGGATCATTATCATAATACATGGATGAACAAATACCTCTTTTGTTAAAGTTCATCTTCCATTTTTATTAAATGGTTATGACTCCTTAAAACTAGCTCTGTTCACAAATTTCAGAATGCTAACAATGCCATGTTCTTTTCTAATATCTCCATTTTTGATATGATTCTACAACTGATACTATCTGTTTTGTGATCCTAAAGTTTCTCAGAACACTCATATATGTATGATCTCTAATCACTGACTATCTGTTTTATTTTTAGCACAAACTTATGGTATGAAAACTGTCTTGTATACTGCAAGTTTATTGTTTTGGTTAATTTCTCTTATTCTGTATAAACTTACACAACTGGCTCCTCATAATAACGGTGTTCGTTATTTTACTGTCTAATTTCATATTTAATTTGCATTTTCAATAGCTGAATATTTTATTTGTTCTATCATACCATCAAAATAAATCTTTAACATTTTTTTTTGACGGCCTGGTTGGCCAAGTGGTTAGCGTATCTGCTCTCCAACCAAAAGGCTGCAGATTCGAATCCTGCTATGGGTATGAATGTTTGTGATTGTCTGTGGAAAAACTAGTGGTGGTAGTCGGTGGGTTGAGTGGCGGAGACAGAGCTGTAGAGAAGGTGCCCTCTCTCTCGATGAGTCCTTGGACTTCCTGGAGGTGTCAAATAATAATAATAATTTTTAATATATCAATGTATAATAAAAAACCTTCGAAGAAATGGAGAGCATTCATAGTTAGCAGAGAATACAAAAAATACATTTTGGGTTATAACGCAGTGTCCGACAGAATAAAGGCATATCCAGTGAAGATGGGGTTGAAGAATTTTACAGCAGCTTGCAATGAGTAGTATACAGTATTGATAAAACAGATTTTCTCTTGATATTAGGTGACTGGAATGCAATAGTAAGTTAAAAAGAAGAATGAGGCATCACTGAAAAATTTGGTTTAGGACTGAGGAATGAAGCAGGAGAAAGGATGCTGGAGTTTTGTGTTGAGCTTTCAACAACATAAGATTGTGCACATGGAGTTCGCCTAATGGAGAATACAGAAATCAGATAGATTATATTGTAGCCAGTAGAAGGTGGAGGAGTGCTATCCAAGCAGGGGAAAAAAAAAAAAAAAAAAAAACACTACATGGTGCAGACTTTGGTACAAATCATGAATTATTATAACTGAAGTTAAATTAAAATTAAGGGCAAAGAAGAAGCAAAAGGATAGTATCAGACTTGATTTAAATCCTGTAAATGAAGTATTTTAAAGCAGAAGCCGGAAAGAAATTAAAAAGTTTGGAGAGGACAGGAAGAAAATTAGAAGAAACAGCAAAGAAGTAAAGCAACAAGAAAGAAAGAAAGATTATAAATGGTTGTCAGAAGAAGCTATTCAAATAGCTTCTTCAGAGGAAATAAGAAAAATGAAACTTCAGAGACACAAAGAAAGGGTTAGACAACTGAATGCAGATTTCCAAAGACATGCTAGGAAAGATAAGGAAAACATCTAAACAAAAGGTGCAAGGAAATTGAAGAAAGCAATATTATGGGAAGAACAAGAGATCTGTTTAGAAAAATAAATATGTTATAGGAAAGTTTATCTTTAGATTAGGAATTGTAAAAAGTAATTCAAAAAATGTCTGATGGAAGAAGAAGCAGTGAAAAAAAGGTGGAAAGAGTATGTAGAGGATTTGCACAAGAAAGATAATATCTTTCCTAGGTATAATATGGTATAATATGTGCATAGGTACAATAGCTTAATATGTTGCCTAAGTATGACTGTGATGAGATGAGGCAGAGAGTAAGGATTATGAATGGTATGTTGGCTGAAATGTGTGAGGAGAGCTTAATATGTTGCCTAAGTATGACTGTGATGAGATGAGGCAGAGAGTAAGGATTATGAATGGTATGTTGGCTGAAATGTGTGAGGAGAGGGGAGTACAATTTGTTAATGTGTGGAATGAGTTTGAAGGACGAAGTCAACTGTATGGGAGCAATGGACTGTATTTGAGTGGTTATGGTGTGAGTCATTTGGAGAGACTGTTGCTGGAATGTACAGAAGTGAGTATAGAGAATGAATCACATGAAGTGGAAAGTGATGTGGAAGAGCAGGAGAGTACGATAGGAGAGATGGAAGAGGTGGTTATGAATGAGGAAGTAAGTGGCATGAATATGGAAAATGAGAGAAAATGGGTGTGCAAGATGAACAGGGAAACGGGGAGGCTCAGGGGGGACAGGGATACACAGTGTGAGAAAGGTGGATGCTCTAAGAGGATGTGCATGTGTAGACAGGAAAGGAATGGGATGATCTGGGACCAAGAGGAAACAGTGGGAATCGAAGAGAGTTCTAAAATGAATAAGCAGAAAGGGAAATGGCCCAGTCGAGCATGGAGAGATTGAATGAGTGTTATCAGTGGAACTAGCTGTAGATCCAGGATTGAGCTGTTGTGTTTATATACAAATGCTAGAAGTGTAAGAAACAAGGCAGATGAAATGGTTGCACTAAGTGAGTCTGTTCACCCAAAAATTGTTGGAATAAGTGAGACATGGTTTTATGAGGACGACATCCTAACAGGAATAGAGATGAAAGGATATGATGTGTTTTGTGAGGATAGAAGCGGTAAAATGGGAGTGGGGGGGGGGGGGTGCTATTGATGATAGAGAAAAAGTTATGTCCATACAAAGTAGAGATGCAAGGTGGAAATAGTGCCAGTGGTTTTGAGGCCGTATAGTGTGAGATAGAGGTGAATAGAATGAAATACTTGGTTGGATGTTGTTATAGACTAGGAAATGTGGATGGTAGTGACTATGAAATGTATAATCAAATTAGCCAAGCAAAAAAGAAAATAGTGATCATCATTATGATTATTATCTGATTTTGATTATGCAATACAGACTGGAATGATGAAATTGGAAGTAAAGAAAATGAGTTTCTTGAATTTTTGAGGGACGGCTACCTCAGACAGCATGTAACAGAGAGCACACGAGGATTGAGGGTCTTGGATTTGGTCATCTCATCAGAGGATGTAATTATAAATGAAGTGTCAAATCACCCACCAATTGGTGAGAGTGACCATGAGGTGATTACCTGGGTGGTTGCCAACAGTATGAGGACCTCTGCAGGAAAAGGGTATATGTGGAACTACAAGGGGGCGTGATTATGAAGAGCTCAGGAGACAGCTTGCACGTGTAACATGGAATGAGGAGTTAGCTAGAAAAGAGATCAAATGCAGCTTGGGGGATTTTCAAAAACTATCTAGTAAACACAATGTCTAAATGTATTCCAAGGGTGAGAATGTTAAATAAGGTATATGTGAAATGGATGAATAAAGAGAGTAAGCATGCGATACAGAGAAAAAGGGCATTATTGAGGCAGCATAAGAAAAGTGGAAATAACCAATTCCATGAGGACTACAAAGACCAGGCAGGTGACTTGGTTGGTGAGGGTAGCTAAAGGGAGGATTTGGATGGAGATATTCAGTTGTTTGCAGATGATGCAAAGTTGGGACGAACTATGAAGAGTAGAGAAGATGTTGTGGCCTTACAGGAAGACTTGATGTGATTGGGCACGGAACAAATAAAACAAGTGAAAAGCTTTAAATATTTAGGAAGCCTAATAACAGAAGATGGCAGAAGAAGAGAAGACATAACATCAAGAATAAACAACGCAAAAGCCCAATTCTCTAAGATGAAAAGCATTTTAACAGGAAACCTCAACCTACAATTGAAAAAAAAATTAGTAAAGACATTAATATGGAGCATTGTACTGTATGGATGTGAAACCTGGATTCTAGGCAGAGAAGATGTAAAAAGATTGGAGGCTTTTGAAATGTGTGGTGCTGGCGCCGCATGAACAAAATAAAATGGACAGAAAAAAAATCAAACCAACAAGTACTGAGAGAGATAAACGAAACAAGAGCTCTAATTAAATCGATCAAAATTAGAAGGGATAGGTGGTTTGGACATATACTTCGACATGATAGACTTGTGAAAAGAATAACTGAAGGCAAAATAGAGGGGAAAAGAAGAAGAGGCAGACCAAGGAAAAGCTTTCTTGACCAAGTCTAAGATAGCACGGGTTTGAGGAGTTACCAGGAGGTTAAGAAGAAAGCGAATGACAGAGTGGAATGGAGGAAACTGCTGCTGAGCTACCAGTCCCAAGACTGTTGCAACTGATGATGATAGGATCAATGCTGGAGAGGTTCTACATCAAATAATGGGAGATCAGGGGGAAATCAGAAGTCATCCCTGGAAGCTGTATAAGGAGGGTGTGAGTAGGGGAGTGAGAAACAGGTTTTTTTCATGCAGAGTTGAGAATGATTGGAATGCATGTCTGAGAGTGTGGTGTCTGCAGAGAATTTGAGTGTGTTTAAAGCATGGTATGATGAGCTGTGTGTTTGATAAAAGGACCTCCTAGATGAGTTGTTGACTCAATGGGGTCTTGGGTAATAATAATAATAATATTGAAGGAGAATTTGGAAAGAGAGAATTTGTTGAGGAACTTGTGATAACGAAAAGTGTGGTGATATCAGCAATTGAACAGCTGCCAAAAGGAAAAGCTCCTGGAGCTGATTGTGTATCAGTGGAATTATTAAGAGCAGCTGGGGATGAAGTAGTGAATATATTGACTGAAATTTGTCAATAAGTTTGGAAGAAAATATACTGACCTAGAGATTAGAAAACATAAGTATTCATTCCAATTCCAACAAAATCAAATCCCAGAGATTGTGAGAATTATAGAACCATCACTTCAATTTCATATGCAAGGAAAATTATGCTGAAAGTGATCCAACAAAGGTCGGAGCCATATATGAATAGAGAAATGGCATAAGAACAGGCAGACATACTTTAGGAGAGGTAGAGAAACTAGAACCCAAATAGAAAACATGAGATGAATTATGGAAAGAACAAAATAATTTCAGAAGGAAGTATTGATCTGTTTTATTGATTATAAGAAAGCTTTTGATTGTGTGGATTGTAATAAGATCGATGGGAATACTTGAACTCGCTTTGGAAATTATGGACTTTACAACCGTGTTATAAATAACTATTTTAATTTCCCAACGTTTTGACCATCATATTAAACTCATCATCTGGAGTATATACAAATATACAAGGACAAGCTGAGTTACATTTCACAAAGTAAGCTAAAGAAACAATGATTTGATCACTGGTTACTCTACTGGCATGACCTCTAGTGAAATAAAAAAAAATACAGATAAAATTAAAATTTAATTAAATATTTAGAAACTATATCAAAGCTAAATTCTATTTAAGATAACATGGAAGAAACATTCTTTCATATTGATAGTTTTCTTACCGTAACAATGATGTCCTATTTTTAAGATGACAACTGTTATATTACATTTAAGATTCTGGATTATCTACAGTCCTGTTTATAGTCAGCTCTTAGGAAGAAAGGTTCCGTGGGTAGAATATGTGCCTTCCATATGCTTGGGATTTTTAGACCATCATTATTGTTCAGATTGGGGTGGTTGATAAGAATCTCACAGGCTTCCTTAAATTTGCATTCATACCACGTTTTGGTGTAATGTAAACAACTGGTGCTTTTCCAGTCAATTCTATTTTTTAAACCAATCTGGTCAGCAGCCAGATCCATTTGAAAGTACCAGTTCTTGTCTGATCACTGAAGTTAAGCAAACCTGAGCCTAGTTAGTACTTGGGAGGGTGCTGCTGGCATTAATTATTTATAGAATTGACTGGAAAAGCACCAGTTGTTTACATCACACCAAAACATGGTATGAATGTAAATTTAAGGAAGCCTGTGAGATTCTTATCAACCACCCCAATCTGAACAATAATGCTGGTCTAAAAATCCCAAGCATATGGCAGGCACATATTCTACCCACGGAACCTTTCTTCCTAAGAGCTAACTATAAACAGGACTGAAGATAATCCAGAATCTTAAATCTAATATAACAATTGTCATGTTAAAAATAGGACATCACTGTTACTGTAAGAAAACTATCTATATGAAAGAATGTTTTTCCCATGTTATCTTAAATAGAATTTAGCTTTAATGTAGTTTCTAAATATTTAATTAATTTTTAATTTTATCTGTATTTTTTTCCACTAGAGGTCATGCCAGTAGAATAACCAGTGATCAAATCATTTTTTCTTTGGCATACTGTGTGAAATGTAACTCAGCTTGTCCTTGTATATACTCCGATGACCCTAATATGAAGGTCTAAACGTTGGGAAATTCAAATAGTTATTTATAACACGGTTGTAAAGTCCATAAGGTATGAATAGAAAAGATGCTCAAAATGCTACAGTTATATGGTGTAAATGGGACATTATATTAAGGAAGAATTAGTCTATATCTGAGTTGTTTTTCATGAGTTAGAATTGAAGGAAGTACAAAAAAGATGGTCTGATGTTAAATCAAATGTGAGACAAGGATATCGCCATATCTGTCATCGATATGGATCACAATATGAAGGAAAATGACATTAAACCTGATATAAAATCAGAGATATTATTCTCAGCTCTCTACTTTATGGAGAGGTATGGGTAGAAAGGCTTAATTATACAAGACTACAGAAAAACTGTTACCATCCCATAAATTCAAAGCACATCTAAAAAGATATTTAGAGTGCTTAATAAATACCAGCTATGCAGCATATTTAAACCATATGTCAAATTGGCAACTCTCATTCATTCACCTAAGGATAAACTCTCTTTTTTAACACAACCAGAAGTATATGAAGTGCCCTGTTCTTGTGACCTGGCTTCCTATGGACAGACAGGAAGAACTGTTGACATCTACCTTGATGTCAACAGTTAAAGAACATAAACAATACATTCAGCACTATCATTATTGCAAGTCGAGTGTAGCAGACCATGCCTTGGATACCTCTTCACAAGATCAAATGGAAGAAAGCAAAATGCTACACAGAGGTCATTATAAGTCAGAGAGATTGTTTTTAGAATTAGCAGCAGCTTCAAAATGTCTCAACAAGTACGGCTGTATCAATTTACCGAAAATCTGGGAGATAGTCACTTTAAGATCTAATTAATACTTGTTTTCTCTCTCTTTATCCAACAATAGATGGTAGTTTCTTGTGTTGTCCATAATTTTTTTTTTAAACTAGTCCCACTGTTATACCAAATTGTTATTGTTTCATGCACTGTGACAAAGTGCTCTTGTGCTCTGAAGATGCTGGATACACTGTAATACCAGTGAAATATCTGATAAGTTAATAAATATTATTTTGTTATCATTCTGTGTTGTGAATCAATACCATTAAATAAACTATTATGGAGATGATGTTCTGCTTATAAACAAACCCAGTACAAGTCTGTAGGATTCTCTAACTAAATTAAATAACTCCCGTGATAAATTTAGTATGAAAATCAGCAATAAAAAGACAATGAAAACGGATAGAAATATTGAAAACATCAATTATATCCTGAATATAACAAGTAAAACATTTCAGCTATTTAGACATAATTTTTAGTGAATATGGGAAATTAAATATGAAACAAACAGCAGAATTAGCAAAACTGGTGTGATAGGAAGTTAGCTGAATAAATTTATAAGGGAATAAGAGAGAAATTAGTCTTTTTGTATGGAAGCTGTATGGAAGAAGACAGTATTCAAACAAATTTTAACTACAGATCTGTGAGCTAGGTTAGAAATAGAACACTTGTTCAAAGCTTGTAGACCAGATATGAGGTTCTGAGAAAGATCGAGAGAGTGAACAAATTGCATCAATGGCAGAATCGTATTAAAAATAGAGGATATTAGGAAAGAACGTGACATTGTTAATTTTTAAGAATGTGCTAGCAGAGCTTATCTCAAGTGGTTTGGTCATTGGAAAAAAATAAGGAGTAGAGGTAGTGAAACAAGCATTCTTTTGGTAGGATGGCAAAATAAATAAATAAAAAATTTAAAAACAATAAAAAAATCTGACAATACTTCCTGTCAGATAAGGTTAATTTGGCAAAAAAATAAAAATCTACAAACAAATTATCATTACTACAAGGGTTCTGTCCTCTATGGTCCTTTGGTAAATTTTTACACGGAGAATTTTGAAAAGCAAAGAACACAGCACATACATATTCAAATCTTTAGTCAGGTTGGGCTTTGAAAATGATGCACTTGCCATTTGGACCCATGGCCTAAAATTTACCTGTTACTGAAGACACATTTTTCTTTTTTTTTCTCCAGTATTCTATAATTTTATGATATGAAAGAATTTAACTGAGTCATTACTCTTATATAGGAAGAAACAGTTTTTGCATTAGCTTTCCCTCATGCATGAATCCAAGAGATAGGAAAGAAAACTGCTGCAAGCAAGTGACTATAATTCCAAAAGTTTTCTGATAAAGGATTAAAACTTAGATAATATATCTGAAAGTTGCTCTGATATAACTGCAATTTGAAATATATACTTGTGCTTGAACATAGTTACATTACATTAGTTACGTTTTATATATATATACACAACCACACATATAAGAAAAGTTGTTAGAGGATTTATGTCTCAAAATGCCATATATATATATATATATATATATATATATATATGGGTTGACTGAAAAGTTCTGATAAACACCTAGAACAAAAATAATATCAAAGCAACTGATATACCACAAGAAAGAACATATCTTAAAACCCTTAAACCTCCACGTTTCATCAGAATGTAATGATGTGTTCTTTTTCTTTTAGAATATATAAGAAGACTTGGCTTTAATATCATTTTTGTTCTAGGTGTTTATCTGAACTTTTCACCTCCCCCCCCTCCCTCAAGAGTATGTGCGTGTATGTATATAGATAGATAGTTTTATGTTGTTGTTGTGTGCGTGTATATTAGTTTTTATTTTTATTTATTTTTTGTAAATTGAAGATTTTTTCCCTTTGATTATAGTGATGTCTGAAGACAATCTCTTTATGAGCTAAATGGCTAATAGGTTAATTTAAAAGGTAAGAATAAACATGATATCCTGGGATATGAATCTGTGTGTAACTTTGATTTGTAGCAATGTTTCAGGTGTTTTTATTATGCAGTTAAGAATTTTAGACCACTTGGAAGTTAAAGTTTAAAGGATGAAGACTAGCTATTCACCCTCTTCAAAAAGTTATTGACGGCTAAAAGAGATCAGTCTATTGTTCCCCTTGAAAAGAAAAGTTGTTAGAGGATTTATGTCTCAAAATGCCAGCCCATCTTTGTTTGTTCAGTCCAAGCAGTTACCTAATATGAGAGTGCATCACAAGAAAGTAAAGAATGGAAGTTACTAGTGGAGTTTGCATTCCAGTACTGATTCTTAAGCAGCTTCTATTTAGAAGTATCTTGCCTTCTTGTGTCTTTTTTCATTTCAGTAAGACAAATTATACTGATGTAGTATTTCTATAATTCATCTGGTAGCTACACCTCTTTTCCATTGGTACTTCTTACATCCATGTTACTTCTTTAGTTCTGGTGAGTTTGAAGTTGTTTTTTAAAAGCCAATATTTAAAAAGATTTTTATAATAATTAATCCGAAAATTACCTAACATAACATATGATCTTTTCTTGATCTCACTGATATCATCATCACCACTTATAAACCATAGATCATACTGACCATTAGCCTTATAGATTCCCATCACTGCAAATAACAAAAATTTAAATAACAGCTATTTAAAATAATGTAAAAATATTTACACATAACAATTTTTTAATACAATTTTGGACACAGAAAACGCGCAATTTTGTTTCATAAGAACAGTCCTAAATTCCAAGTTTTTTTATTTTTTTTTTTTAAATAATTCCACATACTAAAGGATGGAAATGCATAACAGATCAATACATTGGATGCTCAAGGGCCTATCTAATCCATAATACTGCTCTGAAGGTGAAATATGATCTTTATGAAACTTCGGCCTCCAAAAGTGAACTGATTATGTCACAATGAGAAATAAAAATCATCTCTTACCTGTACACATGCAAAATGAGATTCAAAAGCATAACTTATCAGCAAAGTACAGGTTTATCCAGTTGGCAAACTAGGCTGAGAATATGAACAAATAACAGTCATTTTTGTATAAATATTCAGTTGCTACCAAAACATATCTATATACAGAGTGGACCATAAGTCATGAAGGGGACTGAAGTTTTGATAACTTTTTTTAATTTTTTTTTCTTTCTTTTCTTTACAGATTTTATAAAGACCTTGGAGATTAACCATGGAAAAATTCACGACTGAACAGCAAACACAAATTGTGAAATTTGACTATCAAAACCAAGGATCAATAATTCTGACCCAACAAGCATATCATCGGCATTACAGTATGAGAGATTCTCCAAGCGAATCAATGATTAGACGTTTGATTGGTCATTTTGAGGAGCAGAATTCAGTAAGCGACCTTCCAAGAACAGGCAAACTGTGCTCAGTTAGGAATGAAGCCACAGTTGTGCATGTAAGGGAGAGTGTCGCCGAAGACCACAGCACTTGAAGGCGGTCTGGACAGGTTGGAGTCTCTCAGAAGTCACTCCAGCATATTTCGAAAACCTTCAATCTGTTTCTGTATAAAATCCAGTTGATGCAACAGCTGAAGTCACCAGATTATACCCACAGATTTTTTTTCAATATGCAGTCAGATTTCAAGAATTAGCAAGGAGAGATCCTGAATTTATCCACAAGTTGATAATGTCAGATGAAGCACATTTTCATTTGAATGGCTTCATTAACAAACAAAACTGAAAGATTGAGTTTCAGAAAATCCTAGGGCAATTTACCAAGGGAACTGCACTGCCTTAAGTGTTTATTTTGTGTGTGTGTGTGTGTGTGTTGAGCCCATACACAAGAGGTTGGTAGATCAATCTACAGTACATTAGTACCATGTATGGGTCTGGTGTGATCGGACCTTACTTTTTTCAAAGACCACATTGGGAACCCTGCTAATGTTACAGGAGATGAATATTGGTCTATGATCAAAAATTTTTACTCCCAGCAGTTCAATATAAACATGACATGTGGTTCCAACATGGAGTGACAGCTCACACAGAAAGGACCACAATCCAACTGCTAAGGAAAATTTTTGAGGGAAAAATAATTTCCTGTGGTTGCGACATGAGTTGGTCATTGCATTCTACAGATCTGACGACTCCTGATTTCTTCCTATGGGGCTATCTCAAAGAAAAAGTTTACATTAACAAGCCTCAGACATTCCAACAGCTGAAGAACAATATTTGAGCCGAAATCAGAGCACTGGAACCTGAAACACTAAGAGGTGTCATGAAATATGCCTTAGAAAGGGCACATTTGCACAAAGCAGAAAATGGATGCCATTTACAAGATTTGACTTTTCACACCTATTGTAAATTTATTTCCTATATATACCGTTACATGATGCTATGGTATTGTAAATTTAAAACAAAAAATAAAGGAGTTATTAAATATTGAAATCCCTTTGTGACTTCTGACCCACCCTGTAGATCTTAAAAAAAGAATATTTGTAAATACTACTTACAAATTGCTTCCCCATTTCTGTAGAATAATGCCTGTAGATGAGTCAAGCCATATTACTGGAGGAGAAGATATTGGACCTTGATTAGTTAACCTGTACTTATTATTTGGATTAAAAGACCTAAAATAATTAAAAACATATGAAGTAAAAACAGAGGCACAAGCTAGATTCCATGAAAATCTACATCTTATTATTTCTATTTTTTTCCAAATTAAAAATACAAACAGACAAACTTAAAATAATTAATGTTAGAATGAAATATTCTAAATAGTTCTATTGTCTGTTCATTTTACTTAATGATCATATTTTCATGGTGAGCCTAAAATGTAGTAACTCACATTGAGAAGTTTTTCTTATCTGGAACCCATATAAGAAAATCATCAATGCCCTAGAAGATTCGATAATTTCTAAGTACCACTTTATATACCACTATTCTGTTAAAACTGCTTATTCAGAAAAAAACAACAACAAAAAAAAAAACCAAACGTGGATGAAGTTGTGATCGAAAATGCTGAAGGCTCAGATAATTCTTTTTTGTCAATTAATTGTGAGTTTTCATGTGTGAGAGTTGTTGTGAAGAAGTGTGCTTACAGTGTTTGCAGTGCATGCTTTTTTGTTTCAGTTTTGCTCCCAATTCCTTAAAGATGCAGTGATGTATAATGATGGGCACTGAAAGCAAGATGATGGCTGCTTGTATATTAGTGAATCAAAATTTGATTTTTAACTGTTATGTGAGATGTATTACATGTGTAGTTGTTGAATTATATGAATAAGTCGTGAATTTTTAAAGGTGATGGAAGGGGAATGTGCAAAGTGAGACTTGAATCAGCACTGAAGGATGGTAAAGTATCACTGATTCAAGGTGAGAACAGGAATGCAACAACAAGAGTGAGTGTTCATCTGATAGTGAAGAAAGATAATATGAAAGGGTAGTGAGCAAGGAGTAAAAAATTTAAGGTAAAACTGGGTGAGTTATTTGGTGAAAAAGGTCACAGCAGGTAGTATGAAGATAGTAAAACATGGTGAATTACACAGTAGGGAGTAGTAAGACAGTGGAATTGCAAAAGGATGAAAGAAAAATGATAAAGAAGCTAGTATGAAAGATATAAACATCAATGAGAATATTATAAAAGAAGTGGTAAAATTGAGGAATGAATTGAGGCATGTGCAGAGTGGAAGAGACATTTAGAGAAGAGATTGGAGGTGTAAGAAGGATAGCTTCAGTGGGGAAGTAATCAAAGTTGAATTATTGGGGTGGAATGGTAGAAAGTAGTATAATGCTTTATGAGGGAACTCTGTGGTGAAAGATGTGGAAATGGTGCAGGTAATGAAAGCATGTCTGAGAGGAGCAATGATAGGAAGTGAGAATCAGGCTGTGGAGAAGACAGGAAGTGCAGAAGAGGTGACTAATCTGCAAGGAAGGAAGTGTATATGAGGTAGCGTGGGATTGGAGTGTGCTGCTAGAGACAGTGAAATGGAAAAGTATATGAGAGAGAGAGAGAACTGCAAGTGTGCTGCCAAGTTATAAAATTAAGGAGCTGAGGAGAAGAGCAATGATTAGGAATGCATGATATCTAGAATGTACAGGAAGAGATAAGACTTGAGTGGGTTATAAGACTTGAGTGGGTTATTTGAATGAAAGTGGCAGTGCAGAATTAGATAGACTGTTGATGATAAGAGGAATGAGTGAGTGTGTGTGGCCAGTCAGGGAAATGAAAACTAGATAGTGGGACTGTGAGGACATACTACCAGGACTGCTACAAGATAAGGATGTGTGGATGGCCTGAAAGAGCAACAAAGTGAATCAAATGATGAGGTGAGGAAGTGTTGAGGAGGAAAAAGGGACAAGCGCAAGCTACTATTGCTCATACACTAATGTAAAAATTATTAGGATAGATGCAAAGTTGTGGCCTTGATACAATTAGTCTATCTGCAAATCACATGTGTCAGGGAGATATGGTTAACAGAGGACAATGTACTCACTGGAGCATGGAGGTGGGGTATTACTAATGATCTCAGAAAAGTTGTCTCCCTTTCATAAAACTTGAAGAAAGCAGTAGTAATAATGGCTTTGAGGCCATGTGGTGTTAGACTAAGGTGAGCATGAATTTTAGATATCTAGTAGGACATTGCTAGAGAGACCATGAAATATATATATATATATATATATATATATATATATATATAGAGAGAGAGAGAGAGAGAGAGAGAGAGCATGCTGATTCTGAAATGTTTCAGCAAATGAGATTGGTGATAGTAAGGTGATAATAATGGGTGACTTTGGAAACAATGGCTGGAAGTAGGAAATAAGATGTGTAAGTAATGAAGGAGACTGAATTCCTTCCTTGAGTTGCCTAGGGACACAAGTGTTGGATTTAATAGCAGTCTCATAGAGCGATAACAGAAGATGTCACCATGATGACACCAAATGGGGAGCATGGTGCAATAGTAAATGTGGTGAGAGTTTGACCTTCTTCAGTGAGTCTTTGAACTCCATGGAGGCTAGGAAGTAATACTAAGACTATTATCCTTAAACATTATTTTGTAGTCATTTGTTTTTATCAGTGGTTCAACAATTTTCAAGGACATCTGAAACTTTGAAATGAAGAGATGTCTTTATACTCCAAAAATTTCAAAATATCTTTTAGATAACACAAACTTATGAAGTTCCTATTTGCTTTGATATGTACCATGTGAATCACAGAGTGAGAGAGAGAGAGAGAGAGAGAGAGAGAGAGAGAGAACGAGCAGCAAAGAAGAATTTATTTAAAATTTTTATGAAATAGTAGAATTAAAATTTATAACAGGGAAATAAGAAATACCCAAATCAAAAATGAATAAGTAAAACAATAAAACTGAAAATGAGTAGAAAAATTTGACATATAAGTTCTCACTCTACAAACCAAATATTATAATGAACAGATAAAGCATATAAATAGCTCACCACCAACTATCCCAAAAATTCAGGTGAATATAATGTGAAAAAATAAGTGGAACTGAATGCCCTATTATGAACAGAATTTTAGTTCTTCCTCTATGCTTAATGTAGAAACTCTTCTTTGGTGAAGAGAAAAATATCCAAATCACCACTATTCCTACATGAAATAAATGAGTACAATATGAGGGGTACAAAAATCATATAGTTCAAACCATTGGCACACCCAGAGAGGAGGCCAAGGGGCCCTGTCCCCCCACCCCCAAAAAAGAAAAAGGAAAAAAAAACACTAGAAAAATTTCCAAAAATCTTTTCCTAATTCTTTTTTTTTTTTTTTTTAAATTTATGTTGTGTCATGTCTTCTATTTCTATGTTACTTATAAATTAGCAGTCACATATGGTGAGAATACCCTATAGTGCTTGGGAATCCTGGTCGCTGTGAACGCAAGGCGAACGAAGTAGTGCTCGGGTGTTACTTCGTTTGCTCGAGCTGGGCCAGAGGAGATCACGGGTATCATGCATTGGCAATCACTGCAGATGCTCAGTCATAGCTCGTATGCAATGCATAGCGTGCATTCTCAAATCATCTACTTAATCCCCCCCCCCCCCAAAAAAAAATTAAATCTTGAGTGTCAGCCTCCCTCCCCAAGATTAAATCCTGAGTGCACCACCGGTTCAAAACAGGTACACATCCAAAGGACTTTGAAGTGACAAAGGACTTTTTCACACTTCACAACAGACTGCCAGACTGGTTAGTTACATAGCATATCTGCTCTACCACCATCTACGTCATCTACCACCCCACCACTACTATTTTCACAGACAAACATCCATGACCACAGCAGGATTCGAACCTGCAGCCTTTTGACTGGAGAGCAGATATACTAACCACACAGTCAATCAGGCCGGATGACCAAGTTGCTTTGCCAACAAAACTTAAGAGATTCTTTCTACCCACTCAACAAAATCTCTGAACATCTGAAACCTCCTAAACTTCCACATCTACTACCCAAAAAATCAAGTGTCTACAAGATCAGCCGCAATTGTGGTCTACACTACAGATATGGTGAGATTCAACAATCGGAACACTTCATGGATGTTGAGAATGAAAGAAAGCACAAATTAGGGCTGGCAGCACATACAACGGAAACATTAAGTAGAAAGGTACCAAACTGAAATGCTCGAAATTGATTACTGTTCCACATTGATTTTTACTCAAGAGTGTTCAAAAAATCAGCTGAAATGATGAAGCATCCTCTACAGTGTATCAAAAATCAAGGGATGATTTTACATCAAGTCTGGTCTTCTTTAATCCAACATGACACATTTGTATCTTCCAGTAGTATGTTATAGTAATCCACGAATCAGCAGCCAACATAACAGTTAATGAATGCTTTTCACTGTTTAAACATTTCCAAATATTGTTTACTAGAAATGTTAACTGTTATTACTTGCTTTCTAGTTTTTAGTAGTAAGACTTATACGTTGGTTAGACATAACTGGTAATTAATTTACGGAATTGACAACGCATATAAAGTAAATTAATTAAAGATAACTTTAATGAATCACTTCTATATTTCGGCAATGTCACATTGCCATCTTCGGGAACATAAAGATATGGTATGTGCACTAAGGAACTAACAAAGCAAACAAAATGAAAGTCTCCCAAATTTGGGGCAGTTTCATGCACCCAAATTTGTTGAGGTTAGGAATGTTTTTTAGAGCTGCTGAAGATTCTTTGAATAGTCTTTCGTATTTAAACTCGCTGCGATGGATTATTTTTGTCTTCTTCCAACGAATTTTATGGTGGGTATCTAAGGCATGGTCTGCCAGCCCAGAGCGGCTGTACTGGTGAAACCGGATGTAGTCTTGGTGTTCTGAAATCCTGATATTTGTTGTTCTGCCTGTTTGGCCAAAGTAGGACAATTTGCAGCTGCAAGGGACCTGGTATACACCAGGTAGGTCTAGGGGAAGTGGTTGGGGTGATAAAAACACTATATAACAGGGCAAAATTAATCTGCTCAGATGACAAGACCCTAACTATGGAACTAAACCACATCCTCAACACTTACTTAGCCAATGGCTACAACCCCCAAAAAATCCAAAAAATACTAAAACCTGTAAACCACAACCCCCCTCCCCCCCTCCACAATAAAGACTACACCAAGTCTATCACTATCCCCTACATCCAAGGCACCTCTGAAAAAATAACTAATATCCTCAAAAAATATGACCTTACTTCCTGTTACAGACCATATAAAAAGTTGGCATCCCTTATCCGCTCTACCAAAGACCAACCACTTCCCCTAGACCTACCTGGTGTATACCAGGTCCCTTGCAGCTGCATGTTGTCCTACTTTGGCCAAACAGGCAGAACAACAAATATCAGGATTTCAGAACACCAAGACTACATCCGGTTTCACCAGAACAGCCGCTCTGGGCTGGTAGACCATGCCTTAGATACCCACCATAAAATTCGTTGGAAGAAGACAAAAAATAATCCATCGCAGCGAGTTTAAATACGAAAGACTATTCAAAGAATCTTCAGCAGCTCTAAAAAACGTTCCTAACCTCAACTAATTTGGGTGCATGAAACTGCCCCAAATTTGGGAGACTTTCATTTTGAGAACTTCAGCCCAACAGCCAAGACTACCAAATTAGCCCGCAAGAGGGCACCATTAGGACTTTAGGAACAAAATTAGTTCTTATTTTCTTCCTCATTTGCTTTGTTAGTTCCTTAGTGCACATACCATATCTTTATGTTCCCGAAGATGGCAATGTGACATTGCCGAAATATAGAAGTGATTCATTAAAGTTATCTTTAATTAATTTACTTTATATGCGTTGTCAATTCCGTAAATTAATTACCAGTTATTTCTAGTTTTTAGTTTATTCATGTTGTTTTCTGATGAAGTTAAACAAAGTATTTCATGAAACTAGTCAAAATATCAGCAAAGTTTCTATTTGACATCTTTGTTTGTGGTTATACTGGAAGAAATAGTTATAAAAATGTCATATCCCCCAGAGAAGTCTATGCAACAAAATGTCACTTCATTACTCCATTTTTTTTTTTTTTTTTTTTTTTTTTTTTTAAATTTCTAATCATGTACAAACACTAGCAGCTGGTAGTTCTCACCCATATACAGTTTAGCTTCAAACACATCAAATCAATTTCTCACCCTCCTCCTTTCTTGCTAGATGTCTGCTCTTTGGAATAGTCTTTCTCATACTGTTATCCACAATGATTACAACCATCAGATTTTTAAAAAACACATAGACAAATTCCTTTTTTTCTTTTAAGCACTTACCCACATATAGCACTACTGTGTCATAAGTCTTAGGACCTCTCGCATATGGGGTGATAAAATAAAATAAATTTGAGCACTACAGTTTCTCCAAATGAAAAGGAGTGGAATGCATTGTAATCAGCAAAATTCTGGATAGCATTAGAGGTTTGTGAAAGGTGAATAATGCAAGAGGAGGAATGTGGGTGTAAGAGCACAAAGCACAACAGCATTGATAGAAAAATCTGATGAGAGGAAACTGGCAATCCTATCACAAAAGGCAGGAAGAAGACTATATATAAGATGGTAGCTTGTTAGTGTGACATGCTAGGGTTTATGCCAGACTCAATCATATGCCTTGTATACATCGAGTGACAATGTGAGTTTCTCTAAACTTTTCCATGGCTTGTATCCAAAGGTGTGTAGGGTTGACTTAGGAGATCTCCTAGAATGGAGGAAATCAAATTGGCGATCACTAATTAAGTGATGAGCATTCACATAGCGAAACAGTTGGCTATTAGTACTAACTGGCTGATGGTCACATGATGATAGTCTCCCAGATTTTTGATAGAGAAAAGCAGCCAAATTTCTTAAGAACTCGCCTCAAAACTCCAGTTCATAAAAAACTCCAATGCTATCCCTGACATCCTGGGATGCAGAGAAAATCTCATGTGCTCTCAAATATATGTAATATTCTGACTAGGGATTGTATTACCAGTAAATTAGTTTACTGGTAAACAGTTAAAAATGCATCAGTAAATATAGGTAGAACAAAATAATTACCTTGAAGACAAATATTTATTTGTACACACTTTCACGTGTATATATATATATATATTAAAGACACCAAAGTGCCAAATGTTTTAACTTAGACCATTAAAGTAGTTTATACCATTTATCTTTTAAATTATTACTTTACAATTTTTAAAGGATCATATTATGGCAGTATGCTGGACAGTTTGGCAATTTTTTTCTTTACCCATAATGCAACACTCTATTTAACCTTATCTTTATTATTATTCAGGCCTCCATAGTCAAAAGACTCATTGTGGGAGGTCCGTCCTAAGAACAAAGTCTGTCAAGACTCATCAAGGGGAGGTTCCCCCCCCCTAAGAAACACAAAGTCTATCATACCACTCCTTAAACTCATTGACCGTTCTCACTCTCACCACTCCATCAGGCAATGCATTCCATGGTTCAACCACCCTCCATGCAGAGAAACCACTCCTCACCCTCTTGCTCACAGTTTCCTTGCGTAACTTCCAGGGATGGCCTCTTGTCATCACTCCTTCCTGCTGTTCAACCAAGCGAAAGAACTCTCCGGTGTCAACCCTGTAACCATCTCTCAACAGTTTAAAAGTCTCAATCATCTCACCTCTCCTTCTTCTATCCACCAAACTCTGCAGTTCACATTCCCTCAGCTGATCCTCATAACCGAAATTGTACAGTCTTGAAACCATCGTTGTCATCCGTCTTTGTACCCTTTACACAGTTAATTTATCCCCTTCAAATCCTGGGGACCAAATCTGAGAACAATAGTCTAAGTGTGGTCTGATCAGAGACTTATACAATGGAATGATAACCCTTTTATCTCTGCAGGTCAGTGTCCTTCTCATAATTGCAGCAATCCTCTGTGTAGCGTTCACCACCTTTGCAATATGTCCCGTAAACTTCAGGATTCTATCAATCATTAACCCTAGATCTCTTGTCTCCCCTACTTCCTCCAGTATAACTCCTCCCATAGAGTATGCAGTGTCCCGTCGATGTTTCCCAAACCTCAAGACCTTACATTTCGCTGCATTAAACCAACACCCCCATTTATTTGCCCATCTATCTAGCTTATTCAAATCCTCTTGCAGGGATACCACATCTGCACTATTACTAATAATCCTTCCCAGCTTCGCATCATCTGCAAACAACTGAATATCCCCTTGAAATCCACTGGCAATGTCACTGATATAAAGGTTAAACAATATAGGTCCTAGTACTGAGTCCTGTGGGACCCAACGTGTAACCCTCTGCCTCCTTGAAACTGCTCCACCATACACAACTCTCTGATTCCTATCAGACAGCCAATCCTGAATCCAGTTGACCAATCTGACATCCAGACCCATGTGCTGCAACTTAAATATCAGCTTATCGTGTGGCACCCTATCATATGTCTTCGCTAAGTCTAAGAAAATTGCAGTATATGCCTTTCCCTCATCTAATGTTCTTGTAACTTTATTATAAAAGGCTAGCATATTGCTAAAACAAGAGCGCCCTTTCACAAATCCATGTTGACTCTCACAGATAATATTACCCTCATCTGCCCAATGCTGTATACGGTCCCTCACTACTTTCTCCAAGAAAAGTAGTGAGGAAAGGCCAGTTTGTGTGTCAACTACTGATGACACACAAACTGGCCTATAATTAGAAAATTCCAGTCTGTTACCACCCTTATGCAATGGCACTATCTTACCTTTCTTCCATTCCCTGGGCACCTTTCCCGCAGCCAGACTTTCAATGAAAAGCCAGGTTAAAGGCACTGTCAGTTCCCTAGCACATTTTCTCAAAACTCGTGGTGAAATACCATCCAGTCCCAAAGCTTTACTGACATCCAGAGTACTCAGTATCTGAAACACACTCTTCTCCTGTACCTCTAAACCTTGAACCAGCCCTATCCCTCTAGCATTGAAACTGACTCCTCTAGGATGAAATACTTTATAGGTAAAGTGTTTTCAGTAAACACTTTACCAATAAAGTGTTTACTGAACAATTCCACTATGTCCTCTGCATCAGTCACTCTATTCCCATTTTTATCCCACAATATCATTCTTCCACAGTCATTTCTCCTCTTACTGGCCACATAGCTAAAAAATTCCCTAGGATTTTCTTTGGATCTTAGGGCCAATCTCCTCTCATATTCCAGTTTTGCTTTCCTTACCACACTAGTCACTCTTCTGGCCTGTGTCTTATATTCTTCATGCATCTGCTCTTCACCTGTTTCCTCGTATCTCTTCCATAGCCTCTTTTTCACATGCAGTTCTTGTTTAATATTGTTTGTCATCCACTTTACACCAAATTGTGGCCTCTTCTTCACTTGTGGAATACAGCTTACTATTGCTATTAACAAATATTCCTTCACAATTTCCCAAGTACCAATGATATCCTGGCCTTCCAATTCCTCCCTCCAGGAAACTTCCCGAAGTTGACGTCTAAGACTATTATAATCACCTGCTTTATAATTTCACATAAGTTCCCATCTCTTTGATACTCCTGTATGTCTATTCATTTTCCAAGTCAAAACCATATGGTCACTCTCTCCAACTGGTGGGAGAGATGTCATCTCAGTTCTTATCAACTCTTCTGATGCTATAACCAAATCCAAAACTCTTGTACCTCTTGTTCCCTCTGTTACATGTTGCCTAAGACATTTGTCCCTCAAGAATTCTAGAAATTCCATTTCCCTATTGCTACATACATCTTCCTCTCTCCAATTTATACTACTGTAGTTAAAATCTCCCATAACAATCATTCTTCTTGCACTTGCCAAACTTAACTGTCTAAACAGCTCCTGGTCCCCATCCTCTGTGCTCCTGGGTCTGTAGCAACATCCCACTAAATATCCTGTCTTGCCCACCTCTACCTCACGCCATATGCTCTCAAAATCATTTGTCTCACTGCCTTCCAAAGCCTCCACTCTTAGAGGACATAGGTTGTCACTTATCATAAATGATAGTCACTGTAAGAGCAGAGACCAATATGTAACTACTAGGATTCAAGGAAATTATTATCATTTAATAAATTATTTAACATAATCATGAGGAGTACTGAGTAAAATAACTTCACAAAACAGGAAAGTCTAAAAGAGTCATTTTTGAATGGAAATCAAACAGAAATGAACAGAAGGATTACAGAATTACCTTGTGTCGACATAATTAGCATTACCAAAACAAAATCACACATGACTTACGCGTGGATAGGCTTATGTGTTCATCAGACATTTTTGTAATAGATTTCTCAGTTTGATATGAATACAGATGATTAAGAAAATAACTATTTATTAACTTAAAAGCTAATATTTCGTTGGTATTATATCCAGCATCTTCAGAGCACACAACACAAAGTTTGTTACAAATGCAAAACAACCACAATCCGTTCCTACATATAAACTAGCTAAACATTTAGCCAAATTTACTAACCACTTACATAAACAATTCTTCCTCTTTTGTTAAAAATTCTACCCACCTAAAAAGTATTTTAGAAAACCACACCTTAAATGGTTCAGACCTAATGGTAAGTTTTGATATCACCTCATTATTCCCTAATGTACCACTGATTGAAACACTTAACTTACTAAATTCACAATTTCCCCCAGATATATTTCAGCTATTTAAATTCACAGTACAGGTAGGTTATTTTACTTGGAATGGGAAAATATACAAACAATTAGATGGGACAGCTATGGGTTCGCCCCTTTCTCCCTCGTTAGCCAATTTCTACATAGAACATCTGGAAAAATTAGCTATCAACACAGCCACTCCCAAACCTAGTCTCTGACTACGCTATGTTGATGATGTGTTTGCTATTTGGCCACATGGCCCAGACACATTGAATCAATTTTTAGTGCATCTAAATAGCCAGCACCCTAAAATCCACTTTACAATGGAACTAGAAGCCAATGACTGCCTACCTTTCCTGGACACACTGATCTCACATCTTCCAGAAGGTTCCTCATCATTTTCAGTTTATAGAAAACCCACACATACAGGGAGATACTCACACAAACAATCACACCATCACCCTCAACAATATGGTATCTTAAAAACACTAACCCACAGAGCTAGAGCAATCTGTTCCAATGACATTGCTCTCACTGCTGAACTTTCGAACCTACGACACACCTTCTTAACCAACAGTTATAATCCCCATAAAATAGATAACATACTAAATGCTACCCAGAAATCCCCTCTATCTACCACAGAAGATTACAACAAAACTATCACCATCCCATACATTAAAGGTATATCTGAAAAGATATCTAGGGTGCTTAACAAACACTAACTACGCACAGTATTTAAACCTTATGTAAAATTAACAACTCTCATCTGTTCACCTAAGGACAAATGCACTCCTTTATCACATCCAGGAAGAACTGTGGACATCCACCTCAGTGAACACAAAAAATATATCCGACATTTCACTATGGCAAGTCGTGTTTGGCAGACCATGCTTTGGACACCCTTGCACAGAGGATCAATTGGAAAGAAACAAAAGCAATACACAGAAGCTTCTACAAGTCAGAGAGGTTGTTCCTGGATCAACAGAAGCCTTAAAACATACTGCAAACCTTAACAAGTATGGCTGTATAAATCTACCAAAGATTTGGGAGAGTCATCTTAAGACCAAATTAATATTTATTACTTTTATTTTATTTCATTTTTTCAAACTTTCTAAGACTATCCTTTGGACTACTATTTCAAAACTTTGAAATTTATTTTTATTTTCTTTCTTTCTTTCTTTCTTTATTATTATTATTTTTTTTTTTAAACCTAGATGGCACTATGTTAGGACTTTAGTCTTGTGTTGCGCGCTACAATTACTTTTACTAGCCCCACTGTTACACCAGATTGTGGTTGTTTTGCATTTGTAACAAACTTTGTGTCGTGTGCTCTGAAGATGCTGGATATAATACCAGCAAAATATTAGCTTTTAAGTTAATAAATAGTTATTTTCTTAATCATCTGTGTTCATATCAAACCGTGAAATCTATTACAAAAACACACCTGACTTATTATACTCACAGAGATGTATGTGATCCTGATGTTCTTCTAGACATATTTGAGGTGGCTTGTCTGTCTGTAATAAGAAAAGTTAAACAAGCAAGGAATTCTGTAAACTCCTGGATAGGAGAGAGAGAGATAGATATTGATCATTAGGGTAGCATAATAATGAATGGAGTTTGCAAATCAGATGAAAGAAGGCTTGAAGACTATTTTCCTCATAAACCTTATCTATGCCAAATAAGGTTAATCTGGCACAGAAGTCTGGCAAATTTCTCAAGCACACCTTTCACATAAGGAATGGAGACTCCAGAAGCTTTCTATGAAGATGATGATGGTGGCTAAAGTTATCCCTTATTTTGGTGATAAAATCAGGGTTGTAGCCAGTGGAGATAAAAGTAGTTCCAATGAAAGAGATTATACTACCACCTTTATCTATGCATACCACATATATCTGCTCAGTCTTAACTTCCCCAGCCACATCCCAATCTCTTCCATTTCTATGCTGCTCATCTCCATACATACATATATTCATTATTGCTTTGAACATCCACACTCCCTATGTCATACCTCCCACTGGACTCCCGATGTTTCTCTCACATCCCTAGTCTCTCCTCATCTCTCACACCACTACTGTTTCCATTGCCAAACACTTCTGTCTCTTCAATACCACTTGCCTAATCTTTCACTTCATCTCTTACTTCTGATCTCTTGCTTGCATCGCACTTCCATCTAGCAACGGATCATTGTAATACCTCAGCAACACGCTCACAACCTTTCCCATTACACTGTTATCTTTCACTCTCTTCAATAACCTCCTGATATTCACCCTTACATTCTCTTTATGTTCATTTAAATCAGTTGGCACCAACCAGTAATTCTCTTGCTCGTTCCCTCATCATGTCCAAAGCATGAATTATCTTGTTCATTCTCCCTTCTGGATAGTAGACTTTATGGACTCTCTCACTGAATCACATTGAATATATAAGAAAGGCTTAAAAAAGAAAGTAAAGCAGCATCATGTTGAAAGTTTTTTTGCTTGGTTATACCATAATTTAAAGATGCCAAGAAATTATATTCTTGGTTTCAGGCTTTACCTTAAGTGTAAGCAAACAAAGTGTGCACGCAAAGTCAGTTCACGACTGAGCTACTTATATATAGAAGCTAATGATTTCACATCAATTGCCTTAGTATCTCGTAATGAAATGCACATATCCTTACAGACATGTATCATGCTATGCATTACAGGAAGGGCCACTGCCCAGAAGTGATACCAAGGTTGAAGTAATGTAATGCAGAAGTTATATTTCCATATAAAAGTAGCCAAAAGGTTTCACACCTTATAACTCAAATATTCTTGATTAGAGATAGATGTTGAAAGTGTTTTCACTTGTTATACTATAAATTAAAGATGCCAAGAAATTATTTTACTGGTTTAATCATTGATCCAAGTGTAAGTAAACAAAGTTTGTGCATAAAGTCACTTAACGATTGGGCTACTTGTATATAGCTGCTAATGACTTCACATCAATTGCCTTAGTATCCCATAATGCAATACACATATCCTTACAGACATAAGGATTGCAGTCACAATTATAAATTCACCTATCCTTACAGATATAAAGATTATAGTAAGGATTGCATTATGGGATACTAAGGCAAGTGATGGGAAGTCATTAGCTTCTATATACAAGTAGCCCAGTCGAGAAGTAACTTCACATGCAAACTTTGTTTGATTACACTTGAATAAATGATAAGCCAAAGAATATAATTTCTTGGCATCTTTAATTTATAGAGTAGCATCAGTAGTGACTGAAGATTTAAATATACAAGTATTATTCAAGACAAAAATGAAAGAGTTTGAAACAAGATCATACCTTGGAAACTCACTACAAACTCTGAAGAAAACGTTGACTGAAACAGCAAGGAGACATGGTGAAATTATTTACAAAGATTGAAAAATCTGAACTTGATGGTAGGCCCATGTCATTACACATGTAAGAAAATAAATAAATAAATATATAAAGTTCTTGGCAAGTAAGTCAAAAGTATTCTGAGAGAATACAGAGCAAAATGCAAGAAAGCTGAAATATGGGGGGTGTCAGTTTAATGCAGCAAAATGTAAGGTCTTGAGGTTTGGGACATATTGATGGGATGCTGCATACTCTATGGGAGGAGTTAAATTGGAGGAAGTAGGGGAGACAAGAGATCTGGGGTTGATGATTGATAGAATCCTGAAATTTAGGGGACATATTGCAAAGGTAGTGAAGGTAACACAGAGGATTGCTGCAATTATGAGAAGGACACTGACCTGTAGAGATAAAGGGATTATCATTCCGTTGTATAAGACTCTGATCAGACCACACTTGGACTATTGTTCTCAGATCTCGTCCCCAGGATTTGAAAGGGATAAATTAACTGTGGAAAGGGTACAGAGGCGGATAACAAAGATGGTTTCAGGACTGTACAATGTTAGTTATGAGGATATTGGCTGAGGGAGTGTGGACTGCAGAGTTTGATGGATAGAAGAAGAAGAGGTGATATAATTGAGACTTTTAAACTGTTGGGAGGTGGTTACAGGGTTGACACTGGGGAGTTCTTTTACTTGGTTGAACAGTGGGAAGGAGTGATGAAAAGGGGGACCGTCCTTGGAAGTTACTAAAGGAAACTGTGAGAAAGAGGGAGAGGAGTGGTTTCTTTGCATGGAGGGTGGTTGAACAATGGAATGCATTGCCTGATGGAGTGGTGAGAGTGAGAATGGTCAATGTGTTTAAGGAGTGGTATGATAGACTTTGTGTTTCCTAGGAGGGACCTCCCTCGATGAGTCTTGATAGACTTGTGTTTCTCAGAAAGGACCTCCCATGATGAGTCTTTTGACTCCATGGAGGGCTGAATAATAATAATAATAATAATAATTATTATTATTAATAATGTTATTATTATTAATAATTAATAATGTGTAATTCATTTTGATAAAATTATGGACACTACAACTGTGCTAAGAATATATGTGCTAAGACTTTAATTTCCCAATGTTTTGACCTTCATATTAAGGTCATCATCTAGAAAAAAAAAAAAAATATATATATATATTACACACACACACACACACACACACACACACACACACACACACACACACACACACACACACACACACACACACACACACACACACACACACACAGAGTTGATCCTTGAAGAATGCAGGTTTGAATTGCACAGGTCCACTAATATGCAGATATTTTTTTGAATAACTATATTGGAAAATTTTTTAGAGATTTGTGACAATTTGAAAAAATTTGCAAATGAACTGTGTAGCTTAAAAATATCTAAAAAATTAAGAAAAAGTTAGATATGTCATGAATGCATAAAATGCATGTAGATACTAGTATATCATTTACTAGCATAAAGTATACACAATCTATGATAAAAAGTTTAAAGTTATCAAATACTACACACAAGAACACTTATCGACCATACATGGTGCTATTTGTAGTCGAGAGAAATATAAATTAATGTAAAAATGCTGTATAAAATCATAACTGCATAAAATTAACTCTAGTACATACTTTATAACTGTGTATATTCATAATACATAATAACTGTGTTATGAATATGACTGCAATACTGTATGCCATAAAAATTTTATAACAATTCATTCATTCATTAGTATATAGGCTAGGCTACCACAAAGCAATCGTATCGATTACACTAAGCTACCATGAAGCAATCATGTTGCTGCTTCTTCATTATCAATGCATGAATCGTTATATATGTAAATAAATATTAATTTCTTTTTTTTTCACATTATCTTTTCATTTTTGATGTTTAGTGTTAGTAATACGTCGCTCGTGAGGCAACAGTAGCAGTGGTGTGTAAAAGAGCTCCGGATTCAGATAAGTTATTCTTGAAATAATTAATTGTATATGAGTGATTGTTTGAGTAAGAGCTCCTATAAAAGTTATGCGCTACTAGTATTATTAGTGTGTGGGATATATTTGCTTAAACTTAATTACAAATTCGTTGTTATTAGACCTTAGAGTAGTAACTGGCAGAGGAAAGATGGTGGCAGCTTTATCAGTGCATGACTTTAACTTGGTCGTTTTGTGAAGAACAAGGTGTGCTACATGTATTCTTTTGATTACATAGATGATTTGTAGATATTTATGGCTGATGGAAGGAGGGTAATGTGTGAAGTGCGAGCTAAACAAGGATTTGTTGAGTGCTAATATGAATTTGATGACAGAAAGTGTTAGTAGCGAGAATGTCGCGAGAAGAATGATTGCTCATTCGAAAGAGAAGCATGGTGTGAAAGAAAGGCGAAAAATTATTAAAAAATCATTGAAAAAGAAAACGAGTGATTTGAAAACCATAATGGATGGTAAAAAGAAAGAAAGTGAGGCGAATGTGATGGAAGGCAACGAAATTGAGAGAATAAAAGAAACCGGAAATAGCATGACGAAAGATTCGAAAGTTGGAAAAATCAAAAGAATGAACGAATCCGGAAATAGTGTGACACAATGTTCGAAACTGGGGAAAATGGAAAGAATGAATGAACGTGAAAGTTGGACGCATGGATCGAAAGTACAGAAACTCAAAAGGATGAATGAGAGTGAAAGTGTGAAACAGGAGTCGAGAATTCGAAAATTAGAAAGACTGAATGATAGAGAGAATGTGATGAGAGATTCAAAAGTTGAACTGAGTTGGATGAGGCAAGAGATGAAATGGATGTGGAGTGAAATTAAGAAAATTCAGGAGAAAATTATTAAAACAAATCAAGCAAGTACGAAAGAGTTAACGGAAGACGAGCGAGTGGTGTTGTATGATGACTTCATTATTAAAGGTGTGCTGGATGAGAGGATGCAGAAAGTATGTTTTCCAGGTGGTAAAATGAGTACAGTGATCGAGGCATTGGAGCGTGCAAAGGAGTTATTGGTTTTAATAGGTACGAATGACTTGACAGAGGACAAAGAGAATGTCAGAATGGATATCAGGAGGCTGCTTAGATGGATAAAAGAGAATAGCATGACAAGGGTTGCAAGTGTGTTGCCTAGGTACGACTGTGGTGAGATGAGGTGGAGAGCAAGGATTATGAATGATATGTTGGCTGAAATGTGTGAGGAGAGGGGGAGGTACAATTTGTTAATGTGTGGAATGAGTTTGAAGGACGAAGTCAACTGTATGGAAGCGATTGTTATGAACCTATCCTTTATATCATTGCACATGCTTTAACCATGTTACCTTTATATCTTTATCTAATCTTGTTAGTTATGTGTACTCTACTCACTCATACAAATTTCCCTTTCTTTAAACTATATTTTGGCCGCTCTTAAGTTTAGTCACGTGTAATTTAATCTCTGATTAGGACTTTGTCCAAGTATGAGATGCCACCATTAAGCATATCCTCTGAGACAGTTCACCTGGTAAATATTGACAAATTTATATTTTAACTGCGCCAGCCAATACTAAGGATAGACGAGACTCTTATCCAAGATGGCTCTCTCAGAGTGATACGCAGTAATAAACTTCCAACAATAAATAAACTAATTCCTGTTCTCTTTATCTTTGCCTGCAGTCGTGGCTCTAAATATCAACTTATACTCATGGGTCCCTCCCGCTAGGTTTGATGGTAATTTTATGAGTGGCTATTTGAATTCATATAACAAGCTGGACACAGGCAAATGCTATGCAACATATTTATTAAATCAAGAAATTATACATGAGAGAATATAAATGCATGATTAACTCTATTGTGTTGCTAGCAAGACTCCAATTTCAATATTAACAATACAATACATGAATAAATTACTTGGACCACTTCTATGTATAATTTAACAAACTTCTAGCTTTTGTAGCTTATCCTTTATCATTCATGTGGTCACTTGTCATATTTTACAACATATCACAATCATCTCTTATACAAATCCCTTCTAGGGAAACATATCTCAAACAGGGGCAGGTCAATGCTAAAATTAAGGATCGTTCCTAAAGTTCAATAAGTCCATTACACAAAAATATCCTAAAGATTTCGCACATAAATCTTCAACTGGAAATCAGAATATGACAATCTACATTACCATTCCTAGAATGACTTTCAGTTCTTTCTTCAGCCTTGTCTCGACTTCAAGGCTCCTTTAGGTCTACAATTCTCCGGGTCACACACGATAGCTGAACAGCCAGATTCTCCGAATTGGAAAGGCTATGTGCCGCTCAGGACTTTCACCAGTATCTCAGGCACACATCTGGATTACCATTGCACGATATAGCATAGCTTTCCTGGTCTGAGGAAATAACTAGCCCTAACTCGCATGCTACGGCAGACGACTCATAACTTTTACGGCCAGCCTAGAGTCTTCTCTGCTGGCGGAGACCGAGAGCCAATGTCCATGAGGTCAGGAAACAGGAACCAAAAAACCTTGTGTGTGTGGGGGGGACTGGCATTTATATTACCCGCTTCAATCTCGGAGATTCGCACACTTCACCACGTTGTTTACCGCGCTCTGCACACCTCCATATGCACGTGGTGTGTTTTCTTAGAAAGCATTCTAGCTTCCTTTTCGTATAACTTCACTTTCCCTCCGGCCATACGTTATTTTGGACTGCTAAAATGTGACCCTTGGACTCTAGCTTATACACTTTGCTTTCTTATAATACATGAACAAATTACTTTAAATAAATTAATACCCTAAATAAATTTCTCTATTAGACTTCCTGTTTTAGTGTTATTTATACAAATATACACGCCATTCATTGTCAAACCACCGCATTCTCTACCTACAATCAAGGTTAGTTGTTCCTGAATAATTTAATATTTTGTCCCACTTATATTTTGATTGTTCAGGACATAACATAGGTCCCTCCCATCTAAGAAAAAATTTTACTTCTGTAAAATTCTTTTACAACTTTCCTCCTCCAGTTCTCTAGGATTAACCTCCTTGCATTTCTTAGGTCTAGTATCTATAATATGTTCAGATGAGGTATGTTCTACAGTTTTCTTGACTTCCGTATACTTGCAATCTATGTGGCTATGATTGTGCCTTGCCCCATTCTCAGGCTATTTTCCCCTTTGCTTTGATCATCTACCATCTTGACACTTGATATGAGGTAAGTTTCAGTCTGGCTGTTTTCTTTGGATTTTGAAGCTAATGAAGAATCAGCCTGTTTATCTATACAATTTTCACTATCCCTCTCAGACTGTACACTTTCTGTGATGTTAGTCTCATTTTACATTCTTCCTTGAAGTGATTCCCTAATTATCTTTCCATTATTATTTCTCCCTTTACCTGACTGTTTTCTTCCCATGAGGGATATTTCATTACGAGAGAAGTCGCATGAGAATCTGTACTTCTCTAGAAACTTTATTCCCAAGATGATTTGTACACTTGGGCAAGATGTCCTAGGGAGGACCAGCAAATCTTGCCAAACACTCATGTTAAATTTAGGTAAGTACAACTTTACCCTAACCTTCTTTGTTACATATATCTCTGATGTTGAGATCCCTGATAATCTAATTGGTCTCTTTAGTTTATAACTACCTCGCCATACACCGGGCTTGGATTTCTTGAAGATAATCTTCAGTAATTACAGAGGCCCAGGAACCCGTATCTAGCAAGATGTTACAACAACATCCATATATATATTCCCTTTTATTTTCATTCTCGATTCTCTTAGATGTTCATGCTTCCTTTGTCCTCTCTTCCATCGTTTACTTTCAAAATTATGAGGAGTGTGCCCAAATCTCGGCTCATATCTATTATTTCTATAGGAGGGTCTCCTGTTACTAAAACAATTTCGGACAAAATGCCCAATCTTACCACAATTAAAACATCGAGGAGTCCCCTTTCTTTCTCCTTGCCCACTACTTTGTTCAGATTTTGGTAGAGACTCTTCGGGTTTCTATTCTGTCATTGCTGCCATCTGTCTTAGTGCAGCATCAAGAGGCTGTTGAATTCTTTCTACTTCTTGTCTGATGAATTCAGTAGCTCTCTTGGTTTGTGGTACAGCCGAATTTGAGGTCCTTTCCATTATTGCCGCCAGCTGCTTTAGTGCAGCATCAAGACGGTCTATTAAAGGCTGTTGTAGTTGTTCAATTTCTTGTCCTATAAAAGTGCGTAGCTCCATATTTGTTAGCCCTACTTCTTCTTTTGTGATGTTTATATTTATTTCAGCCTCTTGATTAGTGTTGACAGTATTTTCTCTTATTTCCTCACTATCCCTTTGATCCTTACTCGTCTCTATGCATGAGCTAGATTCATTCTCGCAATTGGAATGCTTCGTCTCCTCAATCACGTTAATGTAGCTGGCGGTAGATGCGGGACAAATGTCTCCGAGCATTTGTTCTCGTTCTGTTACAGCCTTGTAGCATTCAGCTAAATTGGATATGCCCTTTCCAAATGCTGTCTCTTTCAACTCCTGCTTCAAACTTGTCCTGAAATGTTGGAAGATGGCACATTCTAAGTGATGTTTGTCTTCACTGGAGACGCCAAAGGTATTTGAGAGAGTGAGCAGTCTGTTGTAGAAATCAGACACCTTCTCCCTATCTCCTGCAGCTTCCAGAGGTTCTGCCCTACAATCTTTAGTCAGGAAAATTTTGAGATTAAGATCTCTCTGAAATTTCCATAATCACGGGTTTCTTTCAGGATTGGTGATGATTGAAAGTAAGTCTTGGCCTTCCCTACTAATTTGCTGCGTAGCAATACAATTAGTTGGAAATCACTCCAGCAGCAAATCTTTCTTAGTTCCTCAATATATTCGAAGAAGGCAACCACATCATCAGTGTCTTCCCCAGAGAACTGTGGGAATACCTGCTGTGGATTTATGGTTCTAAAAAATTCTTCGTTATCTATATTAGAACTTGTAGGTAGAGACATGTTAGTATCTTGGCTCACAATAAAATGTTACAGAAATATTCAAATATTCTATTTTTCCTTATAATCTCTTGACTGCCTGATATGAATTCAAAGACCAACTCACTGGGATTGATCAATTTACTAACTTTTATTTTCGGGATCGAATCACATCCTGTCAACTGACTGCGCCATTTGTTATGAACCTATCCTTTATATCATTTTCGTATTCTTTAACTATGTGACCTTTATATCTTTATCTAATCTTGTTAGTTATGTGTACCCTACTCACTCATACAAATTTCCCTTTCTTTAAACAAGCTATATTTTGGCCGGTCTTAAGTTTAGTCACATGTAATTTAGTCTTTGATTAGGGCTTTGTCCAAGTATGGGATGCCGCCATTAAACATATCCTCTGAGACAGTTCACCTGGTAAATATTGACAAATTTATATTTTAACTGCGCCAGCCAATACTAAGGATAGACGAGACTCTTATCCAAGGTGGCTCTCTCAGAGTGATACACAGTAATAAACTTCCAACAATAAATAAACCAATTCCCGTTCTCTTTATAACTACCTCGCCATACACCGGGCTTGATTTCTTGAAGATAATCTTCAGTAATTACAGAGGCCCAGGAACCCGTATCTAGCAAGATGTTACAACAACATCCATATATATATTCCCTTTTATTTTCATTCTCGATTCTCTTAGATGTTCATGCTTCCTTTGTCCTCTCTTCCATCGTTTACTTTCAAAATTATGAGGAGTGTGCCCAAATCCCTGCAGTCGTGGCTCTAAATATCAACTTATACTCATGGGTCCCTCCCGCTAGGTTTGATGGTAATTTTATGAGTGGCTATTTGAATTCATATAACAAGCTGGACACAGGCAAATGCTATGCAACATATTTATTAAATCAAGAAATTATACATGAGAGAATATAAATGCATGGTTAACTCTATTGTGTTGCTAGCAAGACCCCAATTTCAATATTAACAATACAATACATGAACAAATTACTTTAAATAAATTAATACCCTAAATAAATTTTTCTATTAGACTTCCTGCAAAACAGGTTAAGTCTCACATATTTTTCATATTAAATATTTCTTCACTTCTATCTTAGTGTTATTTATACAAATATACACGACGTTCATTGTCAAAACACCACATTCTCTACCTACAATCAAGATTAGTTGTTCCTGAATAATTTAATGTTTTGTCCCACTTATATTTTGATTATTCAAGACACAACATGATGGACTGCATATGAGTGATTATGGTGTGAGTTGCTTGGAGAGACTGCTGCTGGAAGGTGGAGAAGCGAGTACAGAGAATGAATCAAATCAAGTGAGAAGTGATGTGGAAGAGCAGGAGAGTATGACAGGAGAGATTGAAGAAGTGGTTATGAATGAGGAAGTGAGTGGCATGAGTATGAAAAATGAGAGAAAATGGGTGTGCAAGATGAAAAGGGAAACAGTGAGGCTTAGGGTGGACAGGGGTACACAGAGTGAGGAAGGTGGATGCTCCAAGAGGATGTGAGAGCATGTTTAGACAGGAAAGAAATGGGATGACCTTGGATCAAGAGAAACAGCTGGAATTGAAGAGGATTCTAAAATGAATAAGCAGAAAGAGAATGAGCATGGAGATATGACACCGAATAAGTGGTATGAGTGGAACCAGCTGTATATCCAAGAATGAGCTGTTGTGTTTGTATACAAATGCTAGAAGTTTAAGAAACAAGGCAGATGAAATGACTGCACTAATTGAGTCTGTTCACCCAAAAATTGTTGGAATAAGTGACACATGGTCAGATGAGGATGACATCTGACAGAAATAGAGATGGAAGGGTATGATGTGTTTCGTGAGGATAGAAGGGGTAAAAAGGGAGGGGGAGTGCTATTGATGATAGAGAAAGAGTTATGTCCATACAAAGTAGAGATGCAAGATGCAAATAGTGCCAGTGGTTTTGAGGCAGTATGGTGTGAGATAGAGGTGAATGGAATGAAATACTTGGTTGGATGTTGTTATAGACCAGGAAATGTGGATAGTAGTGACTATGAAATGAATGATCAAATCAGCCAAGCAAATAAGAAAAGAGTGATCATTATGGGCGATTTTAATTATGGCAATATAGACTGGAATGATGAGATAGCAACTGAAAGTAAAGAAAATGAGTTTCTTGAGTTTTTGAGAGATAACTACCTCAGATAGTATATAATAGAGGGCACACGAGGATTGAGAGTCTTGGATTTGGTCATCTCATCAGAGGATGTAATTATAAATGAAGTGTCAAATCACCCACCAATTGGTGAGAGTAACCATGAGGTGATTACCTGGATGGTTGCCAGCAGTGTGAAGATCTCTGTAAAAAAACAGTATATGTAGAACTACACGGGAGGTGATTATGAAGAGTTCAAGATACAGCTTGCAGGTGTGAGGTGTGAGTTAGATGGAAAAGAGATCAATGTAGCTTGGGGGATTTTTAGACATATCTAGTAGATGCAATGTCTAAATGCATTCCAAGGGTGAGAAGAATAAATAAGGTAGGTGTGAAATGGATGAATAAAGAGATTAAGAATGCAATATAGAGAAAAAGGGCATTATGGCGGCAGCATAAGAGAAGTGGAAATAACCAATTCCATGAGGACTACAAACACCAGGCAAGGTGGGTGACTTGGTTGGTGAGGGTAGCTAAAGAGAGGTATGATCAGCAGTTAGCTAATGAAGCCAAAAAGAATCCTAAGGTGTTTTTCTGATATGTAGCCAGCAAAAGAAAGAATGATTATGGAAGAATGACATTGATTGGAGAAAATGGTATAAAGACAGCTGTTGCAGGAGGTGTAGCGGAGATACTTAATGAGCAGTTCATAAAGGTCTTTCAATCTTGTGAAACTTGTGAAATCAGACTTTGCGGAGAGATTGAGAGCAGTTGATGATGGGGGAGAGACTGACTGTAAGTGAGCAAGAGGTGTATGGGGGAGTTGAGCAAACTAGATGTAAATAAAGCTGTGGGACTTGATAATATATCACCACGTATTCTGAAGGAATGTGCCAAGGAGTTGACGCTGGCCTTGACATATTTTTTTAACACGAGTTTTGCTCTGGGTCAAGTTCCTAAGGAGTGGAACTTGACCCAGTCCTCCTAAGGACTGGGTCAAGATTGTGCCACTTCATAAAGGAGGGCAAGATTGTGCCACTTCATAAAAGAGGTGAGAGAACTCAAGCATCAAAATATAGGTCTATCTGTGTGTCAGGTGTTGTAGTTAAGTTGTTGGAGAAGCTTGTGAGAACTAGGATCTGGAATTGGGTTGACAACAATGGTATTATCTTTGATGGACAGCATGGATTTGCTAAAGGGAGGTCATGTTTTTAGTAACCCACTTACTTATTTATTACAATAAGGTGGCTGCTTCCATGGACAGAAGAGAAGGATACACAGTAATATACTTAGATTTTGCAAAGGCTTTTGACAGATTACCACATGATAAGCTGATAATCAAACTAAGCGGATGGGGTTGGATATTAGATTGGTGCATTAAATTGGAGACTGACTATCTGATAGGTATCAACAAGTTGTGTATGGGGGAGAGATATCCAAGAAAAAGAAAGTTACTAGTGGTGTGCCTCGGAGATGTTTTAAGGATATTGCCATTTAACTTGTATATTAATGATAATGGAGAAGATTTGGATGGAGATATTCAGCTGTTTGCAGATGATGCAAAGTTGGGATGAACCACAAAGAGTAGAGAAGATGTTGTGGCCTTACAAGAAGACTTGAATAAATTGAGTGATTGGGAAAGGGAATGGGGATGTGAGTTCAATGTTGCAAAATGTAAGGTTTTAAAATTTGGAAAACAAAAATGGGATGCATAATTTATGCTTGGTGAGGATATATTGTCGGAGGTGGAGGAAATAAGAGATCTGGGGATGATAGTGGATAAGGATCTGAAATTTAGGGGACACATTGCCAAGATTGTGAAGACAACACAAAGGCTTCAGGGAATGATGCGGAGGACACTGACTTGTAGAAGTAGGGAGATTCTACACTTCTAGAAGTCAGTGTCCTACTGTGCCCAGATTTAGTCATCTGGTTTTCAGAAGGACGAAGAGATGTTGGAAAGGGTCCAGAGGTGACTGACTAAGATAGTTTCTAATCTCTGGAATGTCGAGTATGAGGAAAGATTGAGATGATGGGACTTGCAGAGTTTGGTGGACAGGAGGAAGGAGGGGAGATATGATAGAGACCTAAAAGTTTGTAAGGGGGGGGGGGGTTGTTATAGGATCAATGCTGGAGAGGTTCTACAGAAAATAGTGGGAGATCAGGGGAGAACCATACGTCATCCATGTTAACTGTATAAAGAGAGTGTGAGAAGCAGGTTTTTTTCATGCAGAGTTGTGAATGATTGGAATGCCTTGCCTGAGAGTGTGGGAGAATTTTAGTGTGTTTAAAGCATGTATGATGAGCTGTGTGTATGATAAAAGGACCTCCCAGATGAGTCTTTGACTCCATGGGGTCTTGGGTAATAATAATACATATAACATATACTGTGTTTCATATCATATAAGACAGTATTGATGTAGGTACTGATAGAAAGAGGATTCATTTTGTAAACATACAACGTAACTAATGCTATCAATAAACACAGTACAATACTGTAAATGTATTTTCTCTTCCTCATGATTTTCTTAATAACATTTTATTTTCTCTAGTTTACTTTATTGTAAGAATACAGTATAATACATATAACATACAAAATATGTGTAAATCAACTATTTATGTCATCAGTAAGGCTTCCAGTCAACAGTAAGCTTATTAATAGTTAAGTTTTTGGGGAATCCACAGTTATAAGCGAATTTTCTAACAGTGCAGGGGGGGGTTACACTCCTGATTCCCACGTTGTTCAAAGGTAAACCATATACGTATAGAAAGACAAGCTATATTACATTTCAAACAGTATGCCAAAGTGACAATGATTCGATGAACTGCTATTCTATTGGCCTGACCTCTAGTAGAGAAAAAATCTACATCAAAGCTATATCCTATTTATATCATTGTCAGAGACCAAATTCATATTTATACTTTAATACAGAAATAGTGGTGACCTAATGAATAATTTTACATAAGTATCAAGGTTAAGATTCTGGATTAATAGTGCTAATTTTTATTTAAAATGAATTCTTAGAACAAAAGGCTATGTGGATAGAATATGGGCCATCCATCTTGGGATTTTTAAATCATCATTATTGTTAAGATTAGGGTGGTTAATAAGAATTTCACAGGCCTCTTTAAATTTACATTCATACCACATTTTGGTGGGATGTAATGAACAGGTGCCTTTCCAGTCAATTCTGTTCTTAACAAACAACACAAATACATACAATTTACAATAGAAATTGAAAGTAAGAAGACACTTTCATTTCTAGCACTTGTGACACGTCTTCCCTCTGGTAGGTTTTCCTTCACTGTTTACGGTAAGCCTACATATACTGGCCAATATATATATATATATATATTGGCCAGTATATGTAGGCTTACCATAAACAGTGAAGGAAAGATTGCCTGTATATATACTTTACACTTTCCAGGGGACTGATGGAAAAAAGTGTAAATAGCAGGAAATGTAAAAAAACATTAAAAAAAGGCTAAAAAAAGATGACTTACTGCTAGTATGCTAATAACTAAAAATAAATGAATTTACAAATACTTACATTTATCTATTTTCTTCACCAAGGTGGTTGGAAAGGATGTCTTCTACACTTGGTACCATTGATGTGATCACACCACATTAACATAGTCTTGAAATGAAGAAGACTCATTTCAAGATTAATTCTACATCAAATACCAGTTGTTGGGCTCTGACATATCTTCTTCTTCCTCCTGTAGGTGTTCCTTCTCTTCCACAAACGTAACTCCTGCCTTCCGGAAACAGTTGGATATGGTTTAGGAGGAACATGCAACCATGCTTTGGCCATATAATGCATGGCATCAAGGATTGATATGGTCAATTTG